>NC_142758.1:35730085-36033115 GCF_054948205.1 Urtica dioica subsp. dioica
CTTTATTACGCCATGTAGGCGTCTTAAGTGCGTCTCGAGGGACGACTTGGTTGCGCCATGTAGGCGTCTTTATTGCGCCATGTAGGTGTCTTAGATGCGTCTCGAGGGACGAGTTGGTTGCGCCATGTAGGCGTCTTACGTACCCCATGTAGGCGTCTTGGTTGCGCCATGTAGGCTTCTTAATTGCGCCATATGTAGGCGTCTTAGATGCGTCTCGAGGGACGACTTGGTTGCGCCATGTAGGCGTCTTACGTGCGCCATGTAGGCGTCTTAAGTGCGTCCCTAAGGACGGCTTTGGTTGCGCAGTGTAGGCCTCTTAATTGCGCCATGTAGGCGTCTTAGATGCGTCTCGAGGGACGACTTGGTTGTGCCATGTAGGCGTCTTACATGCGCCATGTAGGCGTCTTAGGTGCGTCTCGAGGGACGACTTGGTTGCGCCATGTGTTGTCGGTCGTTTTCGGAAAACCCGAGATGCCAAGAAGGCACGTCGCTCAAAGGGCCGATGGTCAGGCCGGAGGTCCTGAAGAGCGGTAAATCTTCAAGCCCTCGCCCAAACTCCTGACTCCTCGAGTCGAGCTTCGCTCCTCGAGTCGAGCCTTGAGTCAATCTCCTCGAGTCGAGCTTCGCTCCTCGAGTCGAGCCTTTAATTGTTCCTCGAGTCGAGCCTCGAGTCATTTTCAAGTCGAGCCTCGAGTCATTTTCGAGTCGAGCCTCGAGTCATTCTCGAGTCACTCCTCGAGTCAAGTCGCTAGTCGCTCTCGTCGAGCCAAGCCTTGCTCCTCGAATCGAGTCACTCTCGTCAAGTGGAAAGCCTCATATTTCACGTGAGAAAAATGACATTCGAAGGCCCGCAAGAACCCGGCCGAGACGAGCCGTCCATCACGCACACAGCGCGCTACGCCGGCCGGCCGTGCAGCAAACGGCGCGCCGCGCCATACAGGCGTTCGCCGCGCGCTCCATGCGCCGCGCGACCTGCGCCGCGCCTGGTGACCCTCGCGCCGCGCCCGGTGACACGCGCGCCGCGCCCCTTGCGCCGCGCGCCGCGCGTTGTGCGCCGCTCTTTGTGCGCCGCGCGCGCCGTGCGCCTCCACTTGATGGCATGCGCGATCCTAGTCCCACATGGACGAAAAAGGGACCTTCTAAGGCTCCCAAACACCTATAAATACCCTCTCTCATTGAGGGGAAAATCCATCCCAAAAATATCCAATAATTCTCTTCATCTCTTATCGACACGCTCGATTTCTCTGCTTCTCTGGATGCCACATTTGGCCTGAAGCAGGTTCTCTTCTCTCTCCCTCGTTCTCAAAGGTTCCGAAGCACTCACGGGGACTTCCCGGACGTCGCTCCCTTTGACCGAACGTTCTCCGGTGCTCAAGCACGCCCCTAGGGTTCTCAACTAGAGCTACCCTTGCGCGTCTAAAACGCTAGACGCGTACGCGATCTCCGAAGTTCTGAGACGCTGCCGAGGACTCCTCGCGCCCCGTTTCCTTCGTCGAGCACGCCTCTTCGCCAAGGCTCCACGCCTCATACTGCGTCACACACGCTTGAACTACGTTCTGACCTGATCCCACGCACGGGTACGTAGGCAGCCGACAACCAAGGCACGGTCACTCATCCTCCTCACCCCCTACCTCTCCCGAGAGGCGGGTTGATCGGAGAGAACCCTAGCTCGAGACTATCGAGTTCCCGCTCTTGGCCCGGGTGCGATCACTTGGTCCGGCCATGGATCGAACCGCCCGAGGTTTTAAATAGTTGTTCATTTTCGTGCGACAACATTTTGGCGCTAGAAGGAGGGGACTTCCCGACCTATTCAGCCCGAAATCCCTTCTATTCATCTTCTTATTTTCTTCTGCGAACTCAACCTTCTCAAACTTGAGAAACGATGAGTAGCCAACCACCCGTACGTTCTGAGGGCGTGAACAACCCCGAAAGCGTCGCTAAGACCAAGAAATACTTCTTGCGCTCCCGAGCACATGGTGACGAAGAGTCGCTCCATGAAGAGAGCTCGACCCGCTCACCATCTCCATCTCCTGATAGCAGGGACAACCGCATCACGGAGTTGGAGGAGAGTATCCGCCGACTGAAGGCAAAGAACGCAAGGTACCACAGCCGACTGGCTGCGAAGCAACCTATGCGTGACACGACGATCCCCAACGGGGATCCTGAGAACCTCAACGAGGAAAGCCGCGACCCTGATTATGAGGATACTGGTGACTCGGAGGATGTCGAGACTTCTCTCACGAAGGACGGGGGACTCCCCGCCGTGATTGAAGCCGGTCCGTCGAATCCCTTACCCCGAACAGGCGATGCGCCGGTAGCTTCTCAAGAGGGGAATTCCCGACGTTCAGCCCTCGACCGACTAGGTCCGAGGGAGAATGTTGCGGAGAGCGCACCGCCGCAAGCAGAGCCGGCGCCTCCGTACGGCCAGCCCTGATCTTAGGGACCACCTCACTGCTCAACGCATTGGGCGTGGCAATGATCTGAGAGAGCGACTAAGCTCTAGACCCAACATCCCGCTGGCAGCCCCAACTAACGGGAACCGCCGCGCAGGACAGGGGTCTAACGAGAGGCTGCAGGTGACTCCCCCCGATCAAGGGGTTACTCCAACGACCGGTCTCGATGTGGTCACTATGATCCACAACCTTCGAAATGAGGTACGAGATCTCCGAGAATACGGAATAGGTGGAAGTGCCTACGGAGTCGTTGAGGAGAACTCATCGCCTTTCACTACTCAGATATTGGCTGAGGTTTGTACGGGGAATTTCAAGCTCCCGAACCTCGCTCCCTATGATGGGAAAGCAGATCCTGCTTACCACATCCAGCACTATGAAACCTGGATGACGATGCAGGGTGTTTCTCCTGGTGCCATGTGCCAAGCCTTTAGTTTGACCCTCGCCGGACCCGGCTTTGAGTGGTTCAAAAACTTAAGACCAGGAAGCATCCACTCGTTCAAAGACCTGAAGGACATGTTCCTGGCGCGGTTCGCTACGTCTATGGTCCAAAAGAAGACCAAGATGTACTTGTGGTCAATCAGGCAAGAGAGTGGCGAGTCTCTTAGACGATACCTCGCCCGATTCACAGAAGAGTCAAACAAGGTCGACCGCTTTGACGACAGTGACGCAATTGCCGCTATCATAGAAGGCTTGCGCACGAGTGACTTCCTCAAGTCTGTCGTCGGCCGTGTCCCTTCCACCATGGCCGAGTTAATGACTCGAGCTAAGACCTTCATGGGAGTCGAAGACTACCTCGACGGCCGCAGGGGCACTAATCAAAGCTCTCGCCGCCGAGAAGAACCTAGCCGCGAGCAGAACGAACCTCGTAAAAGGCGAAACAAGGGGAACCAGGTTCCTAGCAACCAACCCCCTGTACCTCAGAAATCGCGACTTGCGAAAAACTTCAAAGGGTACTCGTCGTTCACGCCGCTGAACACGGCGCCGGAAAGGATCCTGGCTCTGGCACGTGACAAGTTCACCCCCCCGGCTCCAATGAAGAAGGACCCCGCAACTCGCGATCGGTCCAGGTATTGTGAGTTCCATCGGGAATATGGTCATTTGACCTCGGAATGCTACAACCTCAAAAGGCAAATCGAGGCTCTGATCCAACGGGGCGAGCTGAAGGAGTTCGTGTTGCGCATGATTGGCGCTGCGGGCCCCACCGCGAACAGACAGCAGTCTGGTCAAGGAGGAGGAGCAGCCGCCTCTGCCAACCAAACCCCGGCTACTGCCAACGCCAACCCACAACTGCACGTGGTAACCACCATACTGGGAGGTCCACAAGATGGGGATTCAGCCCGTCAACGGAAGAAATTCCTTAGGGCCGTGTCTCAGGAAGACGCTGCTATGCACGTCAACTTCACATATGAAGAACCTCCGTCCGTGCCTCACGAGACGATGTATTTCACCAATGAAGAGGCCAAGCGAGTTGTGCATCCGCACAATGACGCGATCGTGCTCAAAGCCCAAGTGGCCAATAACTTGGTGAAAAGGGTTCTCATCGATAATGGCAGCGCTGCCGACATAATTTTCAAGTCCACCCTAGAGCGCATGAAGCTCGGGGGGCTGCGCCCGACTCCGACCCAAACGCCATTGTTTGGGTTCACTGGGGAAAAGGTTATGACCGAGGGCATCATCGACCTGCCGGTCACCTTTGGGACCCCTGGAGGAATCGAAGCCGTTCACATGGTCCCATTCCTAGTGGTCGATCAAGAGTCGCCCTACAACTTAATCATCGGGCGACCCACGTTGAACCGGCTAAGGGCGATCACTTCCACGTATCACCTACTGGTGAAGTTCCCTACCGAAGGGGGAATTGGCATCATGGCTGGAGACCAATCCCAAGCCAGAATATGCTACGTGCAAGGAGTTGATGGCAAGTCCGCGGGAAAAGCGATCAACACAATCTTCCAACTGGAAGACGATTACCCATGCAACCTAAGGGATGCAAGGAAGTTCGGAGAACTTGACCCCCGTGATGAAATCGAAAGACTTAAAGTGGAAACCTCCGATGATCTTGTGCCAATCGTCCTGGACGAGTCGAAGCCTGATCAGGTTGTAAAAATCGGCACCCGACTTCCACTCGCCATCAAAACTCAGCTTACCGCCTTCCTTAGGGAGTTCAAAGATGTTTTTGCATGGACTCATGCGGACATGCCCGGAATCGATCCCGAGGTAATAGTGCACCGACTGAACGATGACCCAAAGGTCGCCGAAAAAGTGCAGGCTAGACGAACGTTCAACCCAGAACGATACCTGGCCATAAATGAAGAGGTCGAGAAACTCCTCACCGCAAACTTCATTCGAGAGGCTAAGTACCCCAAGTGGGTCGCCAACGTGGTAATGGTAAAAAAGCCCAACGGGAAGTGGCGAATTTGTATAGACTACAAAGATCTTAACAAAGCCTGCCCTAAGGATTGCTTTCCACTCCCGCACATCGAACAACTGGTGGATGCCACGGCCGGCCATGAACTCCTAAGCTTCATGGACGCCTATTCAGGCTACAACCAAATTCGAATGCACGAGCCCGATCAAATTAAGACAACCTTTGTCACTGATCGAGGTCTCTACTGTTACAAGGTCATGCCTTTCCGCCTTAAGAACGCGGGAGCAACCTACGAACGCTTGGTAAATCGGATCTTCGCCGATCAAATCGGCAAGACGATGGAAGTATACGTGGACGACATGCTCGTTAAAAGCCTACTGGCAACTAATCACGTACGCGACCTTAGGGAGATGTTCACAATCCTCCGCCGATATAAAATGAAGCTCAACCCCAACAAATGCGTATTTGGGGTTGAATCCGGAAAGTTCCTCGGTTATATCGTCAGCCGACGAGGCATAGAAGCGAACCCGGAAAAAATCAAGGCACTCCTTGAAATGAAGTCGCCAAGACGAGTCAAAGAAGTGCAAAGCCTGACCGGTCGGATTGCCGCTCTGACACACTTCGTGTCTAAAGCCACCGACAAGTGTCAACCGTTCTTCAAAGCTCTGAAGAAGACGGACGGCTTTGAGTGGACGGACGAATGCGAAAGTGCCTTCCAAGAAATGAAGGCTTACTTTGGGTCCCCACCATTCCTCTCTAAACCGAAAGAGGGCGAGACGCTGTACGTGTATCTCGCCGTCTCTGAAAGAGCTGTAAGTGCCGTCCTTGTCCGTGAGGAGAACAAGGTCCAATGGCCAATCTACTACGTAAGCAAAACCTTACTCGACGCGGAAACACGCTATACCGAGATTGAGAAACTTTCTCTGGCTCTCGTAACGGCAGCTAAGAAGCTACGACCGTACTTCCAAGCTCACCCAATTGCGGTGCGAACTGAGCATCCAATCGGTAAAGCTCTTCAAAAGGGAACGTCGACTCGCATGGCGATCTGGTCCCAAGAATTGAGCGAGTACGGGATTGAGTTCCACCCAAGAACGGCTATAAAGGGGCAGGCCTTAGCCGACTTTGTGGCAGAATTCTCCTACGCTCCCGATATGGGAAGAGCGGAAACTGACCTAAACAATAACGAGCTAACTCGGAAAAGGAAGGTAGACCCAACGGGTCCCATCTGGGAGTTATACGTAGACGGAGCATCTAATGCTCGGGGGGCTGGCGCCGGAATAATCCTGATTAACCCCGATGGGGAAAAGCTGCGATATGCCCTTCACTACGGCTTCCAAGCCTCCAACAATGAAGCTGAATACGAAGCGCTCATTGTAGGGATAGAGCTAGCACAGAAGCTCGGCTCCCATAACCTGCGAATACACTGCGACTCGCAGTTGATCGTAAACCAGATTAAGGGAGATTACATCGCCAAGGAGCCCAACATGGTCGCGTACCTGGCTAAGACGAATTCCAAACTCGATGCCTTCTCTTGGTTCGAGATTCACCAAATCCCGAGAGAACAAAATTCGGAGGCTGACGCGCTTGCTCGCCTCGGATCTGGCATCGACGAAGACGGATTGGGGACCGTGCCCATTGAATCTCTCCCACGACCATCCGTCTCCCGAGACGAAGTCGGGACCATAGAAGTGGCATCTCAGCCCACTTGGATGGACTCAATTGTCGAGATTTTGCGAAGAGGGGAACTCCCCGAAGACCGCAAGGAAGCCGATAAACTGAGGGCCTTAGCATCCAAATACACGCTCCGTGAGGGCACGCTCTATAAGCGCGGTTACTCGACACCGCTGCTCCGATGCCTCGATAGCGTTGAGTCGACCAAGGTCCTCCGCGAAACCCACGAGGGCATCTGCGGAAACCACGCCGCTGGAACTTCCCTTGCGCTCAAAGCGCTTAAGCAAGGCTATTTCTGGCCTTCCATGAAGCGAGATGCTTGCGAATGGGCAAGGCGTTGCGATAAATGCCAGCGCTTCGCGGAAATTCCGCGACAGCCCCCGACCCCGTTAAGCAGCATCGTTGTCCCACGTCCCTTTGCTAAGTGGGGCGTGGACATCATTGGCAAGCTCCATAGAGCGCCAAGGCAATACGAGTACGCCATTATCGCCATCGACTACTTCACTAAGTGGGTAGAGGCCGAGCCGCTTGCCAGAATAACTGAAGCAAACACGACGAACTTCATCTGGAAGAACATCATATGCAGGCACGGTATCCCCGCCTCGATCGTGACCGACAACGGGGCACAATTTGACAACGCGCGAGTAAGAGATATCTGCGATCAACTGAAAATCAGCAAGACCTTCTCCTCGCCGCGACATCCTCAGGCCAACGGCCAAGTCGAGGCAGTCAACAAGACTATCAAGAGTAACCTGAAAAAGAAGCTCGAAGACAAGAAAGGCGCCTGGGCCGATGAATTACCATTCGTCCTATGGGCGTATAGGACAACCACGCGAAACGCCACCGGCTAGACGCCATTCTCCCTTGCATATGGGGTCGAGGCCGTGGTTCTGATTGAAACCGAGATACCCACGTTCCGAGTCGACACGTTCGACGAAGCGGACAACAACGAGGCCATGCGCCTTGAGTTGGACCTGATCGACGAAAAGAGGGCGGAAGCATTCAGACGCCTCGCCGCACAGAAGCGCAAGGTCGAAAGATACTACAACTCCAAAATAAAAAGGCGAACCTTTGCCGTCGTAAGCCTCGTCCTCAGACGAGTATTCCAAAACACACAAGTCCAAGGCGCAGGCGTCCTAGGCCCGAACTGGGAAGGCCCTTACAGAGTCCGCAAAGTCATTCACGACGGGACATACTACATCGAGCACACGGACGGAACTCCGATTCGCCACCCGTGGAACGCGGAGCACTTGAGGCAGTACTATCAGTAGCTAGCGTCCCCCGCTTTTTTATCGCTTTTATTTCCCATTTTCAATAAGGCCTACGAGCCAATGTTTTAGGATTTAAATTTTCCGTTTCAAATTTCGTTTTATGCAAGTTTTCTGGTTATCAACAATTAACTTATAACCCAAAAAACTTGAGGGGGCTAGCTATGGTAAGGAAACTCTCAAAAGAACGCTCTCCACCAAAAAAAATCGTAAGACGCCTACATGGCGCAACCTAAGACGCCTACATGGCGCACGTAAGACGCGTAAAGGCGCAGCCCGTAAGACGCCTACATGGCGCAACCTAAGACGCCTACATGGCGCACGTAAGACGCGTAAAGGCGCAGCCCGTAAGACGCCTACATGGCGCAACCTAAGACGCCTACATGGCGCACGTAAGTCGCGTAAAGGCGCAGCCCGTAAGACGCCTACATGGCGCAACCTAAGACGCCTACATGGCGCACGTAAGTCGCGTAAAGGCGCAGCCCGTAAGACGCCTACATGGCGCAACCTAAGACGCCTACATGGCGCACGTAGGTCGCGTAAAGGCGCAGCCCGTAAGACGCCTACATGGCGCAACCTAAGACGCCTACATGGCGCACGTAAGACGCGTAAAGGCGCAGCCCGTAAGACGCCTACATGGCGCAACCTAAGACGCCTACATGGCGCACGTAAGACGCGTAAAGGCGCAGCCCGTAAGACGCCTACATGGCGCAACCTAAGACGCCTACATGGCGCACGTAAGTCGCGTAAAGGCGCAGCCCGTAAGACGCCTACATGGCGCAACCTAAGACGCCTACATGGCGCACGTAAGTCGCGTAAAGGCGCAGCCCGTAAGACACCTACATGGCGCAACCTAAGACGCCTACATGGCGCACGTAGGTCGCGTAAAGGCGCAGCCCGTAAGACGCCTACATGGCGCAACCTAAGACGCCTACATGGCGCACGTAAGACGCGTAAAGGCGCAGCCCGTAAGACGCCTACATGGCGCAACCTAAGACGCCTACATGGCGCACGTAAGTCGCGTAAAGGCGCAGCCCGTAAGACGCCTACATGGCGCAACCTAAGACGCCTACATGGCGCACGTAAGTCGCGTAAAGGCGCAGCCCGTAAGACGCCTACATGGCGCAACCTAAGACGCCTACATGGCGCACGTAAGTCGCGTAAAGGCGCAGCCCGTAAGACGCCTACATGGCGCAACCTAAGACGCCTACATGGCGCACGTAAGACGCGTAAAGGCGCAGCCCGTAAGACGCCTACATGGCGCAACCTAAGACGCCTACATGGCGCGCGTAAGTCGCTTACATGGCGCAACCCAAGATGCCTACATGGCGCGATTTGAGACGCCCACGTGGCACAATCCGGCACACGTAAGACACCTATGTAGCATGGCTGACTCGCAGTTGAAAATACTTTAGAACGCAAACCATCCAAGTGACTGGCGTGTTTGAAAAAGTATGCTGCCGAGATAAAAGGATGGACAAAATCATTGACACAAACAAGTGACCGTCCATGCATGCCATAGAAGATAAATGTGCGAAAACATTCATAAAAATAAATGAATAACTCCT
Source organism: Urtica dioica subsp. dioica (assembly GCF_054948205.1). NCBI lineage: Eukaryota > Viridiplantae > Streptophyta > Magnoliopsida > Rosales > Urticaceae > Urtica > Urtica dioica. The sequence continues at coordinate 35,739,411 of NC_142758.1, forward strand.
CATAAAAGAAAGGGGCAACTGCCTCAAAACCGAGAAAGCATGCGCTAAGACAAGTGCGCTAAAGGGAAATATCCTAGTAAGCAAGCGCTAAGACAAGTGCGCTGAACGGAAAAACCTAAAAAGCACGCGCTAAAACATTTGCGCAGGAAAAATAAAGAAAGAAAATGGTCACTCGGCGGGATCGTCGCCCACAGGGTCGGCCCCGTCGAGTGGTGGGAAAAGCGAGTCGAAGAAGTCGAAGGTGACCCCCCGAGAAACATTCTCGGCAGCTGTGGCGTCCCGACACTCCACCGCCGCTGCGTGCCTTGCCTCCTCGACTCCGACATCAAAGTCGTCCTGAAGGTCGGACGCAAGCTGCTCCGCCGCGGCTTTCTCCTCGGTGACCCGAACCACCTCCTCCGCCAAGGAGTCACGCTTACGCTCCGCACGAACACGGGCAGCCTCACTCGATGTAAGCTGGCCCTGAAGAATGCCAACTTCTTCTGTGCGCGATTCCAACTGACGTCGAAGGTCCCGCGCTTCGCTCCGGAAGACCTCTGTCGACCGAGTCGCCACTTCAAGGGCTTGACGTTCCGTCGTTAGCTCCTCAGCCATCTTCGCCACCGCCGCCTGAGCACGGTCGCACTTGCCGCGGGTAACTCCCAATTCCACGCGAGCCTCCTGAAGCTGCTCGCGGAGACTCGCAAACTCCGCCTTTGAGTGAGAACCTCGCTCGGGGTGGGCCAGCTGAGACTTCGCTTGAGCAAGCTCCTCCTGGGCGCGACTCATCCGCCTAATGAGGTCGTGAAGGATCTTCTCGCCCCGGGTCGCTCGAGCAAGCACCTGAGAAGGCAAAAAGACGGTTTAGCAAAAGACAGTTTCATCGCAAACGAGGCAAGGGAAACTCACTCTCTGTGCATCGGAAACGCCGTGACGAAAGAACTCTACGTCACTGCTGGCCACAACGCTCTTCCACATCTTCATCGAAGATTGAGCAAGGCCCAGGGAACATTCCCCCCTAACCTCCGCGGCCTCCACGTCGACCATCGAGTTCACGCGCTTAGAGTCCGAAGACGTGTCTGGCAAAGCCGAGGAGGAAGGTCGCTTCAAAGAAGCGCGAGGACCGTTCTCCGCCCGATGATCGGTATCGAGCCTCTCCCGGCCATCCCGCGCAGCAATCCGACGACGAACCGCCGCCAACGACTTCGGGTCTCGAGAAGCCTTCGCTAGACGAGCCCGAGCCCTCGCCCTAGCCGAGGAGACTGCAAAAGCGACAAAGTCAAAACCCTAAGCTAAAAACAAAAGCAAGAAGTACGAAACGTCAACATACCTTGAGGATCGCCGCTCGAGAGAGATGATGCGGCACTCGGGCACCCTCGGTCCACTGAGGAAACGGCGGGAACCACCCAGTGGAAGCCATCAGCTCAGGAGAACGAAATCGTTCAACGGCTTTTCGAGCCTCCGACATTCCCCGGATCTCCTTCACGAAGTCGAGATCATCGGCCCCCTCGTTAGCGGGAAACTCGGACAAGGGGCCGAACCAGAGCGGCGCGTCACCAAAAGCCTCCGCCGAGACCCACACCCACGGTCGTCGATTGTACTTCTCTGAATCGATGATCAGCTTAGTATTCCGTCGATCGCGGGCCACAAAGAAACTGGGTTGCCCGGGCGCAGGGAAGACCGCGATGAGATTGCGAAAATCACTCACGGTCATCACCCGCTTGGTCTGGCAATGCCACTCCATATGGCACATCGCCACTATGCGGTAGAATGCCGGGCTCATCTGACATGCGTGCACCCCCAGACGGGCGAGAAGCTGCTGAACGATGGGTTGAAACGGCAGCCGCAGCCCGCAGTTAAGACTCGCAACTGAAACTGCGGCAAAACCGCGGCGAGGCCGGAAAGGACGGTCGTCTTTTAAGGGACGGAGAAGCGCCACAGACGACGGAATGGCAAAAGCCTCCCGAAGACCGACGAATGTCCGGTAGGTGAGCGTGCTCGAAGCATCGACCCCCGAACAATCGAAGTCCTCGGGAGCAGCGAGGCCCTCCTCGGGATACCACTCCGTCCTAGCGAGCGACCTCGCCGATACCAACGCCTCTGCGTCAGGGGTCCCGGGCTGAGGACCCCCTGACTCCACGGAAGGGCTCCTGCCCTCTGACACAGCCGCGGCAGCCGCCGGCGGCACCTCGGGACACTCCGATGCGAGGCCTTCGGCCCCCGGACATGTCTCTGACTCACCTCCGGGATCATCAGACTCGGGACCAAAGTCGTCCACGCAGTCTATCTCGTCGAGAACCGACTCTAGCGGAGTCACCGCATCCGCATCCGTAACATCTCCCGGCACGCCTTGAAAGCCTAAGTCAGGCTGCGGCACGTCGAGGCGGACTTTCCCGCAGACCCCCCCGCCAACTAAGTTGATCACGAGGTGAGGGGCAGGCTCCCCGGACGCGGGACGATCAAACTCCCCACCTGTACCGCGCCCAGTTGACGCGCACTCTTCGAGAGGCTGAGCAGCGGGCACAGTCGCACCCAGCTCGCCTTCCTCCAACCACTGCTCTACTCCGCTTGGATTTTCTTCCACGTGCAGAGGAACTTCCCTTAAACCCGCGAAGAGATCATCCTCTGCGTGTTCAGAACCCTGAAACAAGAGAGAGAAATCAATCTCGGGACTCTCAACTGAGAAAAGGGGAGGGACACTCATAATGCAAGCGTAAAAAAGAAAACAAGCGTAGAGAAAAGAGAAAAATAAAGTGAGGGAAAAAGGGAAAGGGGGGGGGTCCTATTTATAGACTTCTAGGGGGGTAGGAGTCGAAATCCTACTCCCACAAGAGTCAAATTCGGAGTAGAAACTCCAAAAAGTCGGAGTTCTCCCGCGCGAAGCGAGCCAGCCCCGCGCACGGGGCGCGCCGCGTGCTAAGCCCGCGCGCCGCGCGGGTCATGTGGCACAGACCGCGCGCCGCGCCGTCCAGGGCGCGCGTCGCGCGGCCCCCAAAAAAAAAAAAAAAAAAAAAAAAAGAAGAGGGAAAAATTTTCCTCGGGCCCACAAGGCACGGGAAACATTTTCCTCAAACGCCCAACTAGAAGAACAAAAAAGTTCATCGTTGGGACGCCTCCCGAACGACGAACTTGGGGGGCTAATATTGTCGGTCGTTTTCGGAAAACCCGAGATGCCAAGAAGGCACGTCGCTCAAAGGGCCGATGGTCAGGCCGGAGGTCCTGAAGAGCGGTAAATCTTCAAGCCCTCGCCCAAACTCCTGACTCCTCGAGTCGAGCCTTGAGTCAATCTCCTCGAGTCGAGCTTCGCTCCTCGAATCGAGCCTTTAATTGTTCCTCGAGTCGAGCCTCGAGTCATTTTCGAGTCGAGCCTCGAGTCATTTTCGAGTCGAGTCTCGAATCATTCTCGAGTCACTCCTCGAGTCAAGTCGCTAGTCGCTCTCGTCGAGCCAAGCCTTGCTCCTCGAATCGAGTCACTCTCGTCAAGTGGAAAGCCTCATATTTCACGTGAGAAAAATGACATTCGAAGGCCCGCAAGAACCCGGCCGAGACGAGCCGTCCATCACGCACACAGCGCGCTACGCCGGCCGGCCGTGCAGCAAACGGCGCGCCGCGCCATATAGGCGCGCGCCGCGCGCTCCATGCGCCGCGCCTGGTGACCCTTGCGCCGCGCCCGGTGACACGCGCGCCGCGCTCCTTGCGCCGCGCGCCGCGCGCCGCGCGTTGTGCGCCGCTCTTTGTGCGCCGCGCGCGCCGTGCGCGTCCACTTGATGGCATGCGCGATCCTAGTCCCACATGGACGAAAAAGGGACCTTCTAAGGCTCCCAAACACCTATAAATACCCTCTCTCATTGAGGGGAAAATCCATCCCAAAAATATCCAATAATTCTCTTCATCTCTTATCGACACGCTCGATTTCTCTGCTTCTCTGGATGCCACATTTGGCCTGAAGCAGGTTCTCTTCTCTCTCCCTCGTTCTCAAAGGTTCCGAAGCACTCACGGGGACTTCCCGGACGTCGCTCCCTTTGACCGAACGTTCTCCGGTGCTCAAGCACGCCCCTAGGGTTCTCAACTAGAGCTACCCTTGCGCGTCTAAAACGCTAGACGCGTACGCGATCTCCGAAGTTCTGAGACGCTGCCGAGGACTCCTCGCGCCCCGTTTCCTTCGTCGAGCACGCCTCTTCGCCAAGGCTCCACGCCTCATACTGCGTCACACACGCTTGAACTACGTTCTGACCTGATCCCACGCACGGGTACGTAGGCAGCCGACAACCAAGGCACGGTCACTCATCCTCCTCACCCCCTACCTCTCCCGAGAGGCGGGTTGATCGGAGAGAACCCTAGCTCGAGACTATCGAGTTCCCGCTCTTGGCCCGGGTGCGATCACTTGGTCCGGCCTTGGATCGAACCGCCCGAGGTTTTAAATAGTTGTTCATTTTCGTGCGACAACACCATGTAGGCGTCTTACGTGCGCCATGTAGGCGTCTTAATGTCCTCGTTCCTGTTTGGGGTTAGGACTTAAAAATTTTTGGTGGAGCGTGTTCTCTTGAGGGTTTCCTTACCGTTGCTAGGCCCCCAAGTTTTGGGGTTATAAATTTTACTTTTGATAACCAGAAAACTTGCATAAAACGAATTTTGAAAGGGAAATCTTTAATTTTATTACGTTTGCGAAAAGTTTAAAATCCTAAAACGTTGGCTCGTAGGCCTTATTGAAAATGGGAAATAAAAGCTATAAAAAATATGTGAAACGCTGGCTACTGGTAGTACTGCCTCAAGTGTTCTGCATTCCACGGGTGACGGATTGGCGTTCCGTCCGTGTGTTCGATGTAGTATGTCCCGTCGTGAATGACTTTGCGGACTCTATAGGGGCCTTCCCTGTTTGGGCCTAGGACGCCGGCGCCTTGAACTAGTGTATTCTGAAACACTCGTCTGAGTACGAGGCTTCCGACGGCAAAGGTTCGCCTTTTTATCTTGGAGTTGTAATATTTTTCGACCTTGCGTTTCTGTGTAGCGAGCCGGTTGATCGCTTTTGACCTCTTTTCGTCGTTTAAGTCCAACTCCAGGCGCATGGTCATATCGTTGTTTGCTTCGTCGAATGTATCGACTCGGAATGTGGGATCTCGGTTTCGATCGGAACCACGGCTTCGATTCCATATGCGAGGGAGAATGGCGTTTCACAGGTGGCGTTTCGTTGTGTTCGCTTCGGTTATTCTGGCTAGTGGCTCGGCCTCTACCCACTTAGCGAAGTAGTCTATGGCAATTATGGCATACTCATATTGTCTTGGCGCTCTAGGGAGCTTGCCAATAATGTCCACGCCCCATTTAGCAAAGGGTCGCGGGACAATAATACTGCTTAGTGGGGTTGGCGGTTGCCTCGGGATCTCAGAGAAGCGTTGGCCCTTGTCGCAGCGCTTCGCCCACTCACAAGCATCTCTTTTCATGGTAGGCCAGAAGTAGCCTTGCTTAAGCGCTATGAACGCGAGGGAAATTCCAGCGGCGTGGTTCCCACAGATGCCCTCGTGTATTTCGCGGAGGACCTTGGTCGACTCGACACTATTGAGGCATCGGAGTAGTGGTGTTGAGTAACTGTTCTTAAAGAGTGTGTCATCTCGAAGCGTGTACTTGGACGCTAAGGCTCTCAGCTTATCGGCTTCTTTTCGGTCTTCGGGAAGTTCCCCTCTTCGCAAAAACTCGACAATTAGGTCCATCCAAGTAGGCTAAGATGCAACCTCTATGGTCCCGATTTCGTCTCGGGAGACGGACGGCCGTGGGAGAAATTCGACGGGTACGGTCCCCAATCCGTCTTCGTCGATGCCAGACCCAAGGCGAGCAAGTGCGTCAGCCTCTGAATTTTGTTCTCTTGGGATTTGATGAATCTCGAACCAAGAGAAGGCATTTAGTTTGGAGTTTGTTGTAGCCAAATATGCAACCATATTAGGTACCTTGGCAGTATAGTCTCCTTTAACCTGGTTCACGATCAGCTGCGAGTCGCAGTGTATTCGTAGGTTTTGTGAGCCGAGCTTTTGCGCTAGCTCTATCCCCACAATGAGAGCTTCATATTCGGCCTCATTATTGGAGGCTTGGAAGCCGTAGTGGAGGGCGTATCACAACTTTTCCCCGTCGGAATTAATCAAAATTATTCCGGCGCCAGCCCCCGGGCATTAGATGCTCCTTCTACGTACAACTCTCAGATGGGACCCGTTGGGTCAACCTTTCTTTTCTGACTAACTGCATCATTGGTTAAGTCACTTTCCACTCTTCCCATATCGGGAGTGTAGGAGAATTCTGCCACAAATTCGGCTAAGGCCTGACCCTTTATAGCCGCTCGTGGGTGGAACTCAATCCCGTACTCACTCAATTCTTGGGACCAGATCGCCATGCGAGTCGATGTTCCCTTTTGAAGAGCCTTACCGATCGGATGCTTGGTTTGCACCGCAATTGGGTGAGCTTGGAAATACAGACGCAGCTTCTTGGCTGCCGTTACGAGAGCCAGAGAAAGTTTCTCTATCTCGGTGTAGCGCGTTTCTACGTCGAGTAAGGCTTTGCTGACATAATAGACCGACCATTGGACCTTATCTTCTTCGCGAACAAGAACAGCGCTTACGACTCTTTAAGAGACAGTGAGATACACGTATAGCATCTCGCCCTCTTTTGGTTTAGAGAGAAATGGCGGGGACCCGAAGTAAGCCTTCATTTCTTGGAAGGCCTTTTCACATTCGTCCTTCCACTCAAAGCCCTCCGTCTTCTTTAGAGCTTTGAAGAATGGTTGACACTTGTCGGTGGCTTTAGACACGAAGCGTCTCAGAGCAGCAACTCGACCGGTCAATCTTTGCACCTCTTTGATTCGTCTCGTAGACTTCATTTCAAGGAGTGCCTTGATTTTTTCAGGATTCGCCTCTATCCCTCGTCGGCTGACGATGTATCCAAGGAATTTTCTAGATTCAACCCCGAACACGCACTTGTTGGGGTTGAGTTTCATTTTATACCGGTGGAGGATTGTGAACATCTCCCTTAGGTCGTCTACATGATTAGTTGCCAGTAGGCTTCTAACGAGCATGTCGTCCACGTACACTTCTATGGTCTTGCCGATTTGATTGGCGAATATCCGATTAATCAAGCGCTGGTACGTTGCTCCCGCATTCTTAAGGCCGAAAGGCATGACCTTATAACAGTAGAGACCTCGATCAGTGACAAAGGTTGTCTTAATTTGATCGGGCTCGTGCATTCGAATTTGGTTGTAGCCTGAATAGGCTTCCATGAAACTAAGAAGTTCATGACAAGCCGTGGCGTCGACCAGCTGCTCGATGCGCGGAAGTGGGAAGCAGTCCTTAGGGCAGGCTTTGTTAAGATCTTTGTAATCTATACAAATTCGTCACCATTAGGTTTTTTCACCATTACCACGCTGGCGACCCACTTGAGGTACTTAGCCTCTCGGATGAACTTTGCGGCGATAAGTTTCTATATCTCTTCATTTATGGCCAGGTATCGTTCTGGGTTGAACGTTCGTCTAGGTTGCACCTTTTCAGCGACCTTTGGGTCGTCGTTTAATCGGTGAACTATTATCTCAGGATCAATTCCGGGCATGTCTGCATGAGTCCATGCGAAAACATCCTTGAATTCCCGGAGGAAGGCAGTGAGCTGAGTTTTGACGGTGAGTGGAAGCCGGATGCCGACCTTTACAACCTGATCAGGCTTAGATTCGTCCAGCACGATCGGCATAAGATCATCAGAGGTTTCCACTTTGAGTCTTTCGACTTCATCCCGAGGGTCAAGTTCTCCGAACTTCCTTGTGTCCCTTAGATTGCATGGGTAATCGTCTTCCAGTTGGAAGATTGTGTTGACCATTTTTCCCACGGATTTCCCATCAACTCCTTGCACGTAGCATATTCTGGCCTGGGATTGGTCTCCGGCCACGATGCCAATTCCCTCTTCAGTGGGGAATTCCACCAGTAGGTGATACGTGGAAGTAATAGCTCTCAGCCGGTTCAACGTAGGTCGCCCGATGATTAAATTATAGGGCGACTCCTGATCAACCACTAGGAATGGGACCATATGAACGACTTCAATGCCTCTGGGGGTCCCGAAGGTGACCGGTAGATCGATGATACCTTCGGTCATGACCCTCTCCCCAGTGAACCCAAACAAGGGCGTTTGGGTCGGAGTCGGGCGTAGCCCCCCGAGCTTCATGCGCTCTAGGGTGGACTTGAAAATTATGTCGGCAGCACTGCCGTTGTCGATGAGAACCCTTTTCACCAAATTATTGGCCACTTGGGCTTTGAGCATAATCGTCATTGTGTGGATGCACAACTCGCTTGGCTTCTTCATTGGTGAAATACATCGTCTCGTGAGGCACGGACGGAGGTTCTTCATACGTAAGGTTGACGTGCATAGCAGCGTCTTCCTAAGCCACGGCCCTAAGGAATTTCATCTATTGTCGGGCTGAATCTCCATCTTGCGGACCTCCCAGTATGGTGGTCACAACATGGAGTTGTGGATTGGCGTTGGCAGTGGCCGCGGTTCGGTCGGTAGAAACGGTTGTTCCTCCTCCTTTACCAGTCTATGGTCTGTTGGTGGGGCCCGCAACGCCGATCATGCATAACACGAACTCTTTCAGCTCGCCCCGTTGGATCAAAGGCTCGATTTGCTTTTTAAGATTGTAGCATTCCGAGGTCAAGTGACCGTATTCCTGATCGAACTCTGTAAGGATAAGTTTCTGCGTCACTCATATTTGGATGAGTTTGGATTTGGAATTGTTTCAGCCGTGTGATATTGTTATTGTTGTGATATTGTTGCTGACTGTGTACGTGTAAGGTTGTTTTGAAGTTTTGTTATAGAGTTGTTAAGTCGTTTTCTTTTGTTGCGGGTTGTGTCGAGTGTTAGACTCGGTCTAGGTGGACGGCACAGGTCTCGGGGCAGCGGTTTGGGACGGCGAGGGTGCTGTCCAAGAGTGTCGGAGCTGCTGCGCGAGTGACGACGGAGCGGGGCTGGTCAGCGAGGTTCATCAGCTCGGTTGGGACGAGCTGTTGGGCCGGGGATGGCAGCGACGTTGTGGCGGCTCTCGGGGGGATGTTCACAGCTGTCGGGTTTTGTTCGGAGACTCACGAAGTCTCGGTTTAGTGTTAGAAAGTCGAGAAATTTCCCGAGTCTCGACTCTAGTCGCGAACCGTTTTTTTTAGTTTATGTGTCGTGATGTATAAGTACTATTATGTTTTTACGGTTCACTAATTATTATATTGTTCAAGTAGTCTCGTTTGAGTTATCCTACGTTATTATTATTATGTTTTATAGTCAAGCTCGTTTAATATAAGTAGTTAAGAAAAATAAATTAGTATGTTATCGTTACTAAACTCGTTGATGATTCAATCAAATTAGTTAGTATACTTATCTTCATTATGTATTAAAAATCGAGTTCGACTATAAGCTCGACTCTTTTAATTTGGAAAAAGAATATCAACGAGAAATGTTTTATTTACGTTCTCAAATACTTATAACTTGTCAATAAAGAGACAAGTCATAAAATATTTTCTAAAACACATTTGAGAAGTATCGTTTTGAGTTATTTTCATATAACTTACGTATGCTATAGATTGTTAGTAAGAGTTTCTTTATACTTTCTTTTATTTTAGTTTCCACCTTCGGGAACCTATTCTAAGCCGTGGGCTTTGCCCAGTCAAGAGAATAGGTGGTCGAATAGTGTGGGACGTTTCTTAGCTTAGATCAGAGAAGTTATGTCAGGGCCTTATTTTTTAGGCGTCAATTCTTTTCTGTATCTCTGTTTTGCCTCCGTGAATTCTCTGTTTTTAGTGTTTGTAACGCTCTGACTAGCGTGACTAGGAGAACGTTTTTAATACGTTCCTTATGACCTTTCTTTTAGTAGAAGTATGTACGTTAGTAGATCAATGGACGAGATACTGAGTATGCTCGATGTTCGATCTTTCTCTTCCATAGATAAGTCCAGATTGCTATAAGGATTAGCAGCGAGTAGGAAGGAGCTCACGAGGACTGGGTTGTACGTGAAGTTAAGAAGAACCCTTTTATCTGGAAGAGAAGATCTCAGGATTCGAAAGAATCATATCCGGGTAAGTGGATTATAGGCACCTACAATATCAAGAAATATTATATATATCCTTATATATACATATATTGTACGTGCATCTTTTATGTGCTTTCTAGTAAGCAAGAGTAAGATAAGCCAAATGACAAATCACTATAAAGATTAAGGGCCTTAAGCCACTAACGAATTGAGAAACGGAATTAGTCCGGCTAACAAAAATGGCTAGAGGATCTAGGAACCCGAGCCTTTGTTATGTGTGTAGTTAGTTTTCCTTCCAAGAGATCCAGTCCTAGTAAACTGGGTTATGAGAGACTCTAGTTAAAACTCGTATTCAAAAGCGAGGATATTATGATAGGATCCCTGGGAGTCACATCCTGAGATCTTATAAGTCACGAGTTCATAAGCGAAAAGAATATATGTTAAGATCGGGATTAAACCCGAATGAAGCAATCTCTCATGTTAAGTTAATTAAAGAGAAAACATAGAATGATACCGCCTCCGACATATACACCTTGTTAGCAGGTACCTATTATGCTTTGTGCTGGTACCACATGGGGATTAGGCAGGAGACTGTGCACCCTCCTGTCTGGCGCCAATAAGACATGTGTCGTGCGGATATCATTAAGGGATCCCGAGCAGGAAATGTATTGTATGATGGGAATTTCCGAAACCTAAGCTGGCATATCCTCAAGTAAGAGGAGTTACCGGGACCTAAGCAGGTAATTCCATAGATTATGATTAAAGCAAGTATGTTATGATGTGAATCACCGGGAACTAAGCTGGTGAATTCTTAAGTAAGGGGGATCTCTCGGGACCTAAGCTGAGTGATTCCTAAGCAGATGAATCTATCGGGACCTAAGCCGATTGGTTATTAAGTAAGATGAATCTGTCGGGACCTAAGCCGATTGATTCTCAAGTAAGGTGAATTTATCGGGACCTAAGCCGATACTTCCGCAAGTTATGAAAAGATATGATCTCATGTTATGTATTTTTTATGTGTTATATGCATTGTGCATTAGATATGTAGATATCCGCTTACTGAGTCTTTCGACTCACAGTTATTATCTTGATATTGTAGATAAAGGAAAGGCCAAAGAAGACTGAGCAGAGCATCAGCGAAACCGGTAAGTAAGTAGGCGTGTGTATGTACGGCTGCCGACCCGTGGCTAAGTCAAGGGTGAATGAGTCAGTTTTTTTTTTTAAAAAAGACGAGTCTTTTTGTTTGTAAAGTTTTAAATAGTATGTTGTAGGAAAAACGAAAAATTCGCCCATAGTCTTGAGACGTTTATGTAAATATTTTAAAAGGTTTTATAGAAAATGTTTTCCGGAAGCGCTTCCACCAAAGTTTTTATGAATTTTATTTATGTTAAGTAGGATACAAAGATACTCTGCCGCGGCTCACGGGCGAGCTAAGGCTCGCGGGTCGTGACAGAATTTTTGGTATCAGAGCCCAGGTTGAGCCGTTTCTGTAGACTTGTGGTCGTACATACACTAACTTACTTACTTATAGGTCGGTTGATGTTTAAGATAGCCTTATCTATAATATCTTGTTGAGTCTTTGAGAAAGATAGCGGTTCTGCTAGGATAACCAAATGCTTACCCATCCCACATGAGTCTGTAGCGGAAGTCGAGAAGAAGAATTTCACCGGCAAGAAGAAAAAGAGTTGGGATAGAAACTCCAGGTCCAGGGCGCAGGGAAATGAAGGAAGCTACAGAGGAAATCAAAGCGAGAACAAGTACAAGAGGCCAAGGGTTAATGATTTCCCTACGTGCAACAAGTGCGGCAGGAAGCACTCAGGTGAGTGTCGCATAGGAACCTCAAGCTGCTACCGGTGTGGCTTAGAAGGTCATTTTGCACGGGATTGCCACGTTTCAGAAGAGAAAATCGCTTATCTGAAGAATCAACCTAAGGCCAAAGCTCGCGTCTTGAGCATATATGGAGATGAAGTAAAGGAGTCATCGTCTGGAAAAACCGGTTAGATTCCTATCCTTTACTCTTCAGTTATGCATTCATGTATGTGGAAACTATGCATGTTCGTCTGTTGTGTCCTAGTCAAGTTCTTGATCTTGGTAGAAGATGGAGTAGATTCCTTGTTAGTTATATCTAACCGTTAGAGAGTGACTACTTCAAGTCACCAATGTAGTCTGGATATGTTACGTCTGTGGATACTCTAAGACCAAAATTTGTTTGTTATTCATCAAGCGATGACATGTTAGATGAAGGTATCTCTTCTCTTGTTTTCTGAAGATGGAAAAGTAAAAAGGAAGCTCGATAGTGTGATGCAGAAGGAGTACCCAGCTCTGCTTTAAGTTTCGAGGACGAAACTAACTTAAGGGGGTAGGGATTGTAAGGATAAGTTGCTGTGTCACTCGTATTTGGATGAGTTTGGATTTGGAATTGTTTCAGCCGTGTGATATTGTTATTGTTGTGATATTGTTGCTGACTGTGTACGTGTAAGGTTATTTTGAAGTTTTGTTATAGAGTTGTTAAGTCGTTTTCTTTTGTTGCGAGTTGTGTCGAGTGTTAGACTCGGTCTAGGTGGACGGCACAGGTCTCGGAGCAGCGGTTCGGGACGGCGAGGGTGCTGTCCAAGAGTGTCGGAGCTGCTGCGCGAGTGACAACGGAGCGGGGCTGGTCAGCGAGGTTCATCGGCTCGGTTGGGACGAGCTGGTTGGCCGGGGACGGCAGCGACGTTGTGGCGGCTCTCGGGGGGCTGTTCACAGCTGTCGGGTTTTGTTCGGAGACTCGCGAAGTCTCGGTTTAGTGTTAGAAAGTCGATAAATTTCCCGAGTCTCGACTCTAGTCGCGAACCGTTTTTTTGTTTATGTGTCGTGATGTATAAGTACTATTATGTTTTTACGGTTCACTAATTATTATATTGTTCAAGTAGTCTCGTTTGAGTTATCCTACGTTATTATTATTATGTTTTATAGTCAAGCTCGTTTAATATAAGTAGTTAAGAAAAATAAATTAGTATGTTATCATTACTAAACTCGTTGATGATTCAATCAAATTAGTTAGTATACTTATCTTCATTATGTATTAAAAATCGAGTTCGACTATAAGCTCGACTCTTTTAATTTGGAAAAAGAATATCAACGAGAAATGTTTTATTTACGTTCTCAAATACTTATAACTTGTCAATAAAGAGACAAGTCATAAAATATTTTCTAAAACACATTTGAGAAGTATCGTTTTGAGTTATTTTCATATAACTTACGTATGCTATAGATTGTTAGTAAGAGTTTCTTTATACGTTCTTTTATTTTAGTTTCGACCTTCGGGAACCTATTCTAAGCCGTGGGCTTTGCCCAGTCAAGAGAATAGGTGGTCGAATAGTGTGGGACGTTTCTTAGCTTAGATCACAGAAGTTATGTCAGGGCCTTATTTTTTAGGCGCCAATTCTTTTCTGTATCTCAGTTTTGCCTCCGTGAATTCTCTGTTTTTCGTGTTTGTAACGCTCTGAGTAGCGTGACTAGGAGAACGTTTTGAATACGTTCCGTATGAGCTTTCTTTTAGTAGAAGTGTGTATGTTAGTAGATCAATGGACGAGATACTGAGTATGCTCGATGTTCGATCTTTCTCTTCCATAGATAAGTCCAGATTGCTATAAGGATTAGCAGCGAGTAGGAAGGAGCTCACGAGGACTGGGTTGTACGTGAAGTTAAGAAGAACCTTTTATCTGGAAGAGAAGATCTCAGGATTCGAAAGAATCATATCCGGGTAAGTGGATTATAGGCACCTACAATATCAAGAAATATTATATATATCCTTATATATACATATATTGTACGTGCATCTTTTATGTGCTTTCTAGTAAGCAAGAGTAAGATAAGCCAAATGACAAATCACTATCAAGATTAAGGGCCTTAAGCCACTAACGAATTGAGAAACGGAATTAGTCCGGCTAACAAAAATGGCTAGAGGATCTAGGAACCCGAGCCTTTGTTATGTGTGTAGTTAGTTTTCCTTCCAAGAGATCCAGTCCTAGTAAACTGGGTTATGAGAGACTCTAGTTAAAACTCGTATTCAAAAGCGAGGATATTATGATAGGATCCCTGGGAGTCACATCCTGAGATCTTATAAGTCACGAGTTCATAAGCGAAAAGAATATATGTTAAGATCGGGATTAAACCCGAATGAAGCAGTCTCTCATGTTAAGTTAATTAAAGAGAAAACATAGAATGATACCGCCTCCGACATATACCCCTTGTTAGCAGGTACCTATTATGCTTCGTGCTGGTACCACATGGGGATTAGGCAGGAGACTGTGCACCCTCCTGTCTGGCGCCAATAAGACATGTGTCGTGCGGATATCATTAAGGGATCCTGAGCAGGAAATGTATTGTATGATGGGAATTGTCGGGACCTAAGCTGGCATATTCTCAAGTAAGAGGAGTTACCCGGACCTAAGCTGGTAATTCCATAGATTATGATTAAAGCAAGTATGTTATGATGTGAATCACCGGGAACTAAGCTGGTGAATTCTTAAGTAAGGGGGATCTCTCGGGACCTAAGCTGAGTGATTCCTAAGCAGATGAATCTATCGGGACCTAAGCCGATTGGTTATTAAGTAAGATGAATCTGTCGAGACCTAAGCCGATTGATTCTCAAGTAAGGTGGATTTATCGGGACCTAAGCCGATACTTCCGCAAGTTATGAAAAGATATGATCTCATGTTATGTATTTTTTATTTGTTATATGCATTGTGCATTAGATATGTAGATATCCGCTTACTGAGTCTTTCGACTCACAGTTATTATCTTGATATTGTAGATAAAGGAAAGGCCAAAGAAGACTGAGCAGAGCATCAGCGAAACCGGTAAGTAAGTAGGCGTGTGTATGTACGGCTGCCGACCTGTGGCTAAGTCAAGGGCGAATGAGTCTGTTTTGTTTTTAAAAAAAGATGAGTCTTTTTGTTTGTAAAGTTTTAAATAGTATGTTGTAGGAAAAACGAAAAATTCGCCCATAGTTTTGAGACGTTTATGTAAATATTTTAAAAGTTTTTCTAGAAAATGTTTTCTGGAAGCGCTTCCACCAAATATGTTAAGTAAGATACGAAGATATTCTGCCGCGGCTCGCGGGTCGTGACAGAATTTTTGTTATAAGAGCCCAGGTTGAGCCGTTTCTGTAGACTTGTGGTCGTACATACACTAACTTACTTACTTATAGGTCGGTTGATGTTTAAGATAGCCTTATCTATAATATGTTGTTGAGTATTTGAGAAAGATAGCGGTTATGCTAGAATAACCAAATGCTTACCCATCCCACATGAGTCTGTAGCGGAAGTCGAGAAGAAGATTTCACCGGCAAGAAGAAAAAGAGTTGGGATAGAAACTCCAGGTCCAGGGCGCAGGGAAATGAAGGAAGCTACAGAGGAAATCAAAGCGAGAACAAGTACAAGAGGCCAAGGGTTAATGATTTCCCTACGTGCAACAAGTGCGGCAGGAAGCACTCAGGTGAGTGTCGCATAGGAACCTCAAGCTGCTACCGGTGTGGCTTAGAAGGTCATTTTGCACGGGATTGCCACGTTTCAGAAGAGAAAATCGCTTATCTGAAGAATCAACCTAAGGCCAAAGCTCGCGTCTTGAGCATATATGGAGATGAAGTAAAGGAGTCATCGTCTGGAAAAACCGGTTAGATTCCTATCCTTTACTCTTCAGTTATGCATTCATCTATGTGGAAACTATGCATGCTCGTCTGTTGTGTCCTAGTCAAGTTCTTGATCTTGGTAGAAGATGGAGTAGATTCCTTGTTAGTTATATCTAACCGTTAGAGAGTGACTACTTCAAGTCACCAATGTAGTCTGGATACGTTACGTCTGTGGATACTCTAAGACCAAAATTTGTTTGTTATTCATCAAGCGATGACATGTTAGATGAAGGTATCTCTTCTCTTGTTTTCTGAAGATGGAAAAGTAAAAAAGGAAGCTCGATAGTGTGATGCAGAAGGAGTACCCTGCTCTGCTTTAAGTTTCGAGGACGAAACTAACTTAAGGGGGTAGGGATTGTAAGGATAAGTTGCTGTGTCACTCGTATTTGGATGAGTTAGGATTTGGAATTGTTTCAGCCATGTGATATTGTTATTGTTGTGATATTGTTGCTGACTGTGTACGTGTAAGGTTATTTTGAAGTTTTGTTATAGAGTTGTTAAGTCGTTTTCTTTTGTTGCGAGTTGTGTCGAGTGTTATACTCGGTCTAGGTGGACGGCACAGGTCTCGGGGCAGCGGTTCGGGACGGCGAGGGTGCTGTCCAAGAGTGTCGGAGCTGCTGCGCGAGTGACAACGGAGCGGGGCTGGTCAGCGAGGTTCATCGGCACGGTTGGGACGAGCTGTTGGGCCGGGGATGGCAGCGACGTTGTGGCGGCTCTCGGGGGGCTGTTCACAGCTGTCGGGTTTTGTTCGGAGACTCGCGAAGTCTCGGTTTAGTGTTACAAAGTCGATAAATTTCCCGAGTCTCGACTCTAGTCGCGAACCGTTTTTTTGTTTATGTGTCGTGATGTATAAGTACTATTATGTTTTTACGGTTCACTAATTATTATATTGTTCAAGTAGTCTCGTTTGAGTTATCCTACGTTATTATTATTATGTTTTATAGTCAAGCTCGTTTAATATAAGTAGTTAAGAAAAATAAATTAGTATGTTATCGTTACTAAACTCGTTGATGATTCAATCAAATTAGTTAGTATACTTATCTTCATTATGTATTAAAAATCGAGTTCGACTATAAGCTCGACTCTTTTAATTTGGAAAAAGAATATCAACGAGAAATGTTTTATTTACGTTCTCAAATACTTATAACTTGTCAATAAAGAGACAAGTCATAAAATATTTTCTAAAACACATTTGAGAAGTATCGTTTTGAGTTATTTTCATATAACTTACGTATGCTATAGATTGTTAGTAAGAGTTTCTTTATACGTTCTTTTATTTTAGTTTCGACCTTCGGGAACCTATTCTAAGCCGTGGGCTTTGCCCAGTCAAGAGAATAGGTGGTCGAATAGTGTGGGACGTTTCTTAGCTTAGATCACAGAAGTTATGTCAGGGCCTTATTTTTTAGGCGCCAATTCTTTTCTGTATCTCAGTTTTGCCTCCGTGAATTCTTTGTTTTTCGTGTTTGTAACGCTCTGAGTAGCGTGACTAGGAGAACGTTTTGAATACGTTCCGTATGAGCTTTCTTTTAGTAGAAGTGTGTATGTTAGTAGATCAATGGACGAGATACTGAGTATGCTCGATGTTCGATCTTTCTCTTCCATAGATAAGTCCAGATTGCTATAAGGATTAGCAGCGAGTACCCTGCTCTGCTTTAAGTTTCGAAGACGAAACTAACTTAAGGGGGTAGGGATTGTAGGGATAAGTTGCTGCGTCACTCGTATTTGGATGAGTTTGGATTTGGAATTGTTTCAGCCGTGTGATATTGTTATTGTTGTGATATTGTTGCTGACTGTGTACGTGTAAGGTTATGTTGAAGTTTTGTTATAGAGTTGTTAAGTCGTTTTCTTTTGTTGCGAGTTGTGTCGAGTGTTAGACTCGGTCTAGGTGGACGGCACAGGTCTCGGGGCAGCGGTTCGGGACGGCGAGGGCGCTGTCCAAGAGTGTCGGAGCTGCTGCGCGAGTGACGACGGAGCGGGGCTGGTCAGCGAGGTTCATCGGCTCGGTTGGGACGAGTTGTTGGGCCGGGAACGGCAGCGACGTTGTGGCGGCTCTCGGGGGGCTGTTCATGTTAGGAATATTGCCCACTTGAAGATAATGAATAAATGATTTGCTAAATTCGATAATAAGATTACTTTATTAGCATTATATGATTAGTGGGTTGAGTTCTAAACAATTAGAATCAATAACAACTATCTTCCATAGCCTCCGTATCTAACTGAGTCACGTGCTGGGCACCTGAGTTCGGGCGGTGAGCTAAAACATGGTCGATGACTGATATACGCCTGGAAAGCTATATCTAAAGTCATATATGTGGAACACATAGGTGAAGGCTGATCACTATGTGGGAGCATTCTACACTTGTGGTAAGTGTACGACTTGGACAGGTCTTGGTGTAGATGTGTCGTTTAAGGACCGTTACGACACACTAACCGAGGTCACTATGATGGTCACAGTGAGACTTGATCTAAATCCTGAAGTGATCATGGACACTGGGTTATGTTACTGGGCTCTTTGACTCATTCGCTAAAAGGCTATTCATGCTAATCACAGCTTATGTCTTGGGAGTTTTCTCAGAGCATGATTCGAGTGGGAAGTGATTTACAGATACGGAATCCAGCCTTCCTGAAAGAAGGTTAATGTTCACTCACCTAAGGGTTGATTCCAGAACCGATAGATTGCTAGCACTTTCGAAGTAAGTAACGTTCGAAAGAATCTTTCGCTGGGGAAGCAACAATGCTTAGGGCTGATATGTATCAAGAGAAGTATAACGGATAAATTAACTTCTCTTGACACGGGTTGAACCTGGAGGATCTTGATCACGAACTGACTATATCAGTGGACACTGGTCACGATGAGTAAATATAATTCTAGTATAAAGGAGAGTTCAATCTTGGCTTACAAGGTGGAGTATTTGACCAAGATTAGACGAATCGATGGACAAAAGAGAAAGGACTATTTCGTCTTTTTCATCGGATTTGTTAAGCTCCTATTACTAGGTCCATAGTCCCCGATTCGGCTCTGATAAAGGCGGATAAGAACTTTCTTATAATAATGTTTATCATTATTAATCTCACTTGCTGTAATTGTGATTGACAGCATTAATTCTGGAAAACGGGTATTCGCATAATTAAATAAATATTTATGGTAGAATTGTTTATTTATTGTTTGATCAAGTAAATAAACAATTATTAATTATTTGTTTATTGTTGGACCAAGTAAATAAATAATTAATTGGGTTTTAAGCAATTGGGCCTTGCACAAAATATGAAAGTCGGATTTAGGGTTTTGGCACTAGGGTTTGCGCAAATACCCTTGGCCGTGTGCCTAAAAACCGATTTTTATAATATTGGTATTTACCAATATTTTCTCTTTAGTTGTTTAAATAAATGAGAGAGAATAATATAAGATATTTTCCTATATTTTCTCCTTATTTAAAGGAGAGTATTTAGGAGAATATTTATGAGAAAATTTAGGAGAATAATATATTCTCCTTTATTATCTCACTAAATAAATTATTCTCTATTTAAATATCTCATAGATATTGATCTGATGGATGAGAGAAAAAGTAGGATTCACTTGTTGAGATCCAAGGGCCTAAATTAAATCATTTAGTGTGAACACAATAAAAGGAAATAAAATATTCTGGAAAATTCCATGAATATCTCATTTTACTACTATAAATAGGGGTTCACGAGAAGGCAAAAATAAGCAATTATTTGAAGCAATTTTTGGTGAAAATTTCGTGCTCTCTAGCCTACCTTGGCCGAGCACTTCACTTCTCTTCCCCTCGGAAAATTCGTTTCCATTCTTAGTAAAATAAGAGCGAGATCTCGAAACACCTAGTTTCGTGATCTAGTGAGATAAAGACTGTGCCCACTCATCTTTCTTATTCGCCTCGGAGATTACGTTTCGGAAGACTAAGGTGTCATCCTCGAGTCCTTCATCAAGACGTTCAAGACGAAGACGGATTGTGAAAGCTTTCAGTTCGTGAGCCAAAAACTGTAAGTATTCGTTTTCGCTCTATATCGGTTGCTTGACTTATATGCTCTCGTGAATTAAATTAATTAAACATAACTAGATCTTGTTAATTATAACCATAATTTAATTAGCTTATGATCAGCGTAATTAATTATTTTTCCTCATTAATATGGTTATATGGTGGAATCATCTCAAAAGAGGCGCGTCGGAGCGATCGTTCGTGTCCGATGCGCGCTCGATCCACCAACAAGTGGTATCAGAGCTAGATGTTATGATTAATTAATCGATTCGTTCTTGTAATTAATTTAAATATGGTTTGAATGAAATTATATGTGGATATGAATTTCATGCAATTCAATATATGATATGTGAATTGTGATTCGTGGTTTGATCGTAGAATATTTGATTCTCGCTTTTCTAGATTTTTTGTAAACCCGAAATTCAAAGGGTATAGGTTTTATGTAATTATTATTATTATTGTTGTAATCCGATGGTGCGACGTTCTTGATCACGACGATCGGCGAGAGACAGACACACAACGAAGAAGCATGACGGACGAAGAAAGCCTCCACGACTACGCCACAAGAAAACTTGTCACAAAATTTTGTGACAAGTTTCGGCCGTCCCTCTTCGTGCCGGGCCGCGCCCTCGTGGCGGCGGCGGTCCGGTGCAGCCTCAAGTCTAATCTTGACCTAGGTCAATATTAGAGGATTCGTCCGGGCCTCAGCCCGGAAACCCTAGTGGGCCCACGGGGCCCACTCATTAAAAAAAAAAAATTTACCGAAAAAAAAAAAAATTTAAGTTTTTTTTAAAAATGTTTTATTTAAATAATTGTATGGGCTGAGCCCTAATGATTTTTTATTTAAAACATTACAAAATAAATGATTATGATATCGATTTATTTTAAATGGGACATTGGAATGTGCCCTTACTTAATTAATTTTTTCGATAAAAAATTAGAAAAATTAAATAATTTGATATTGATTTATTTTTCTAAGGGACATAAGAATGGGCCCAATTGAATCCATGGGCCATTATGATTGGGCTCATCTTGATTTACTTTATAGAATCAAATAGGAAACGATCAATCCGAATCAAACCATTCTTGCATGCTCTTGCTTGTTTATTTAATTACTATGCCATGCTTGTATGCTATAACTTAGATCATGTATCGTATGTTAATGGTTGTCATGGGCTTTCATTCATTAAAATTGTCTAATTGGATTAGGATAGTTAATTAATGAATGAGTTGAACGGATCGGAGAGCTCTGCCACCAAGCCGATAAGAGGCAAAGCTGAGAGGTACTTAAGAAGACCTAGTGTCTCACCTTCTCTACTGGGAGCTTTTCCGTGATGGAATACTTTTAGGATAATCAAGACTAGAAGTCACGAATTCCTAATCACTAAGCTATATCGAAACATCTGTTTTTAAGGGTAGCTTAGAAACACTCGAGTTTTTAATATGACTTAGTTAACTCGAGTGGATCACCTAGATTAAAGTTAATGCTAGGAAAATTAAAATACTGAAAGTATATTGAGTCGTAGGTCTCCAACATTGACACAACACCGTGAGGATGAAAGATCCCCTCGTGACCGGCGGTTTTCTAAACATGGTGGTCAGTTCCATTCGGAAGGGCTTTTCTGATTCCAATACCAAGGTTGTGTCTCTGACGATAGGTGGGAGGGTTGATCTCTGTGTGTACTAGTTACGCTAGTGCGTATGAGCTAGATTTCTTTCACTGAAATGTTGGGTTGACTCATGCATGAACCAACCGGTGGTTGCTCATGTGGCCAAAGATTCCTATAAAATTGGTAGTTAGTGAGCATAGTTATGAAGGTGCATGTACTATGATTGCTCACTAATCTGAGATGGTTCTCATTTTCACTAGGTGCACTCCGTTACGTCACCAGAGTGAAACGGACTGTGGCTATTAGTCGAATTACCTTGGAATATAAAAACTGGGTTCTTTTGTTTAGTATTTTATCCCGTGCATGTTTGCATTATAGTTTTTATTTCCTAAATTATATTGATAGTTGTTTCTTTTCATATTGCCAATAAATGTGCTTTTTATGTTTTTAGTAATCATGTCGAACCCTATTATGGCCCTGTTGTCGAAAGACGTCCTGACTGGAGATAACTTCCCTAAGTGGAAGTCGAATCTCAACATTGTGCTTGTGAGTGAAAGCATTCGCTTTATCCTCACTGAAGACAGACCTCCTCTTCCTGCTCATGGTGCCTCCAAGAACTTGAGGGAGGACTATGACAAGTGGACTACTGCCAATAACAAGGTGGTGGCCTACATGCTCGCAATCATATCTGATGCGTTCCGAACTAAGATGGAAGGGAAGGAGACCGCTGTGGAGATCCTTGACTCGTTGCAACAAATGTTTGGGATGCAAAGCGAGCAAGCCCGCATTGAGCTCACCCGTAAGTGCACTAGCACTAGGATGACTGCGGGAACTCCGGTGAGGGATCATGTCATGAAGATGACTAACTACTTCACCGAAGCTGAAGTCCATGGGGCACAGATGGATGAGGTTACTCAGGTGGGAATAATCCTGAATTCCCTTTCGAGTGACTTTATACAGTTTACGTCCAACTACATCATGAACAAGTTGACGTATGGACTGTCTCAGCTGTTGAATGAACTACAGACTTTCGAGTCTATCACTCGACATGGGAAGAACAAAGGGTCAGCTCTCTATGGTGACAAGAGTTCTTCGCCTAAAACCAAGAAGAAGTTGACTTCTAGTGCTGAGTCATCTAAGGCACGTCCGAATACTTCAAAGGGGAAAGGTCCCGCTAAGAAGGAAAGGAAGAACTTCAAGAGAAGTGGAAAAGGAAAAGAAAAGAAGCGAGAAAGCATTGGTAAATGCAACCACTGCAACACTGAAGGCCATTGGAAGAGGTATTGTCCTTTGTACTTGGCCGAGCTTGAGAAAAATAAGAAGAATGCTGGTATTGTACCTTAAAATTCATGATTAAAGATATCCTAAAAATATTTTGAGGATAATTATTCATGAGCATACTTCTTTGCTTGTTGCAGAGCAGATCTGATGGAGCACACATGTGTAGACGAGCTTGCTGAGCAATGTCGGATTCAAGCCCGAATTGTAGAAAAGCTCATGCTCCGTTTGAAGATCTAATTTCCCGCTAGTTTTATTACTTTCATCTTTGGATTTATTTTTGAACATGGGATGTGTCATTTAATAATCCGAGGTGATCTGGACTGTAGCCTTTATGGTTATTCCAGAAAGGATGAATCTTTCTTTCTTTATGTTTTATTACATTATTTATGAACACATGGTTGTGTCTTTAAATATTTCCTTCTATAATTGAATGCCTTGATTGCTTTTATGATATTTGAATATGCATGAATGCTTATGTCCTTATGAAAAAGATATAGAATATGAAGGTCGCGTTTTTCCGTTCATATGCTATATAGAAGCACAATAAATAAATATAAATATTTTCTAAGTTATTATCTCTGTTAGAATTTAATTAGCTTTTATTGCTTCATTAAATTCTTATGTTGAATATGTTTTATTGTTTTAAGAACTATTTAGAGCTTTGAAAGCGTCTAAATAAATATTACCATTATTCGACAATGACTTGTGCGAATAATAAGTAATAAAGGAGACACAACTAAAAGTTAGTGTTGATGATGAATTAAATTAGTGGGAGCTTCCTTAATTGGAACCTAGTCACTAATATTCGTATTGATTGAGTGGGAGCATCCTTCAATGGAACCTAGTCACTCTAGAGTGGGAGCATCCTTAATTGGAACCTAGCCAGTCTAAAATTCAATAATCGAGTAGGAGCATCCTTAGCTGGAACCTAGCTACTCTTATTCATTGACATAGTGGGAGCATCCATAAATGGAACCTAGCCACTAAATAACCAATATTATTGAGTGGGAGCATCCTTAATTGGATTCTAGTCACTATTGTTCAATAAAAGAGTGTGAGCTTTCTTTAATGAAATCTAGCCACTTGTTGTTCAATAAATAGCAACATCCTTCACAGGATTAAACCCATCATTGAAGATGGCATCCTTAACCGGAATGAATATGCTATTATTCAATAATTAAAGTGGAAGAGTAATTAATGATTACCTTGCCACATAAATCAATGAATTGAAAGGAATGATAATTTTGAATTATCTTGTCGTTAAAATCAATAATCTAGTGGGAGCATCCTAGAATGGATCCTTGTCACTCTCATCAACAATAAACTTTCCTTAAATGGAAAGACATGATCTTGAGATATCACTCTCGATCATACTAACTTGTCTGAATGTTATTAGCCCATATTTAATAGATCTACCTGTTAAGCTATTAGCTTAAAGGAATAGAGAGGTCTATAAAAGGATTAATGAAATGGTTTAAGCTTTATAAGCTATAAGGTAAGGGACTGAGCCCTTAAGGAGAGACATTATCATCAATGATACTCTTCTTTCTGATACCACGAACCACTTCATTTGGGATCTTCAAAATTGAAGATGAACTGTCCTTTGAGGATGAAGTTCCAATAACATAAAGACATGGATCGAAGTAGTTATACTACTAAACTTTTCAAAATATGAAAGGTAGATCCTAAGTACTTAACAAACTAGTCATGATTGTACATGGATGTTTGTTATAATCGATATTTTGAGAATGATCGATAAGTATAGCTCCTAAACAAGTGTCATGAATAAATTCATTACTATTTTAGTTGTAGACCTCATTATGACACAAGTAAATTGACTGAGCTAACTG
This sequence comes from Urtica dioica subsp. dioica, assembly GCF_054948205.1. Lineage (NCBI taxonomy): Eukaryota > Viridiplantae > Streptophyta > Magnoliopsida > Rosales > Urticaceae > Urtica > Urtica dioica. Next base: position 35,763,833 of record NC_142758.1, read on the forward strand.
TTTCTAAAATTAAATTTAGAAACGACATGCTCGTTCCATTATGTCTCAAACATACTTATTGATATAAGGTATGAGCTCAATGTTGAGGCTATTGACATTGTCTTTAAAAGGACTGATAATTAGACCTTAGACAATGTCGTATTTCCGAGAATAACTACATGTGTTGTAAACACTGTAATTTCTGGAAATAGTGAGATACTTAGTTATTTAAATATAGTAAATCCTTAAAGTCCTGTGTATATATTGAATATGAACACGACAAACAAGGATGAACTATAAATAACCAAGTAATGGAAATAGGTCAATAAAGTTCTTATTTAAACACGTTCAAATAAATCACACTATAGTAAGTGGTGATGAGATCAAACCTGTTGTCAATGGTGCCCACAAGAAGAGTAGTAGTGTCTATTTATGTACATTTGATGTCATATAGTCTTACGAAGACTCTTGCTTGTAATTGATTATTCATTAATAATAAAGTTGAAACGTTCATTCATTCTTTCTTTGTTTGAAGCTTTATGATAAAACCTTAGTCTTTTAGTCCATAAACAAACAAAACAACTTACGAAGAGACAAATGTAGATTTGCATGAACAAACTCTTCGTAGTTTGCTTAAAACGATATATTCGCAATCTTAGGGTCAAAGGACTATTGACCTCAGTATGATTGTTAGAAGAATCTATGATGTCTGGTTATGAGGCATTGAGAGTTGGGGACTCTATAGTTCTTCTAGGTATCTTCCGAAGGTACTGAATTGACCAGTGCACTTCTAGAGACAAGATAAGAACAAACCATTTAACCTCTTATGTCTCGAAGTCACTATGTATGAATTGCATCATGCTTACCTTAATCCTGAAATGAGACATGCCATTTCACACCTTAGTATTCTCATTTGAGAGAGTCAAAGTTCGGACTCACTATGTGATTCCGAACAAGGCCTATTGGTGAAGTACTAAGTTGTGAGTCTGTCATGAGTAACTTTGTGAAGTTCTCATAGATATGGAATTCATGTACAAGATTGCTGAAATGCAATGTATGTCACCTCATGCTTTGTTCCTTGGAGTGTGAATAAATGAACTGGCCAGTGTCGAAATTGAGTCCTGACTCTTTTGGATGAAACAATGTGACTTGTTAGCTCCTCGTCGATACATTGTTTCTAACTTATTCACAAGCGACAAAGGAGTTGAGGAAATAACAGCTAGAAGGGTAAAATGGTAATTTAGTAAATCCCGACTAGCTGATGACATTCATGAAGGGTAAACATAGATAATATTCAGTGGATCCGCTCATCATAATTAGGTCAAATTCTTGAGTAGAAAAACAAATTCATTTGAACCGAGAGATTTTCAGTGTCAGCTCTTTAGTGGAGTCAGTTGGCATTAAGCTAAACTTGGAAAAGGTTTGTGAACTTTTGAGTCCAAGTGTTTAGCTCAAGCTTTGTTCATTTGGGTCCATGAGGTCACTGTCACGAATCACATCGATAGGAATAGTTAAACTGGAAGCTAAGTCAAAACAAGAACGAAAATTGTCAAAAGGGTATTTTTGTCTTTTGAGACATAGGATGAAATGAATGTCAATAAATTTTTTGACAAGTTCATTTGATGACTTAATGTCACTCGGCCATAACTTGATTATTGGGCCTTGTGGATTAATTTCATTTCATAAGAATTTTATTGAAAATTCTAAATGGGCCTTTTCTTATGTTGTCATGAACAAGTGAAGAAAATTCTAGAAGCCTTTCTAGAAGATTTGGGCGCCTACTACCCAAGAGGAAAGAGAGTTTATTTTGTGCATAAATGTATTTAGATACTTGCCAAAAGAAAAAGAGGAAACAAATTTCCTATGCATGGCATAAGGGAATTTCGGCCATAAGGGTCAAGAGAGAAGCAAATAAAAGAGGAAACAAATCCAAGGACTTGCTTGGCAAGTCTTGGCCGTGTGCCTCATAGAAGAAAAGGGGAAATTAGCTCATTAATATGTGATATTCTATAGAAGAGGAAACTACCTTATTGAAGGTAAGACCTCTCCTATAAATAGGAGCCTCATTCCACACTTTTCATTAATCCAAGTTTAAGAGATTTGAGAGACTCTCTCTCTAGAACTTGTGGCCGAAAATCCTCTCTCTCTCTCTAGTTTATTTTCGATTTTTCTTGCTTTGGTACCTAGGTCCTCACTCGACCTAGTGTTTAGCTCTGCGACTTCGAGACTCGTTCTTAAGTCGTAGTGTTTAAAAGTGCCCACGCATTGATTCCTTCTTTTCGAGTGATTTAGTGATAGAAACTTTCGTGGTTGCTCGAGGTGCCGAGGAAAGAAAGAGAGACGTGCTACGAGGGGAGACGAGCGTTGCAAACTTTCCACAAGCTTCTTCAAAGTTCAAGCTTCAAGAAAGTTTAGTAAACTTCTAGCTCATATTGGTTTTTAATTACATGTACTTGCACTTGTCTAGGTTAGTAAAAACTGTTTTACTTGTAAAATAAAATTTTTAAAATTCCGCCGCTTACCGAAGCGTTAATTATTTTCTCAAACCCTAGATCGATTCCAACAAATGGTATCAGAGCTATGGTCAAAGATTAGCATGTACATGTTTTTAAAATTATGAGCTTGAAAATCGTTTTCGAAAGTTTACTAATTTTGTGACAAGTTAGAATTGTTATCTTAGATTTTTTTTAATTTATTGCTCATGTCTTTAAATTAAAAAGCATGTTGATTTTCTATGAGTTTGGGATGTTTTTAAAACACATTAGAATCAGTTCTAAAAGTTTTTAATTTTTTATATTGAAAAACGTGTTCTAAAGGTTTGAGAAATTTCGGTAAATTTTGTGACTAGTTACTTTGTCTTTCTAGTTTCTTTTATTTACCGTATTCGTTTTATGCTTGTTGTTATTTCTTTTATTCTATGTTATTACCCTGCTAATAAAACACAAATAAAAGCTTTAAACAACATCTTAAAACGTTCCGTTACACTTGATTCTTTTTCGCACCTAAATAGGACCAAGCTTTAATTTATTTCTTTTTCTTCGAGCTGGAGTAAACCCACATTAAAAGTGGCATAACTCCCTGCTCAGAATTCGAAATTTAATGATTCTTGAATCAAATTAAATCTCTGTCTGTCCTCTGTCCAATGCCACCGGTTTCGGCTCAAAAGGACATCGGAGCCGCCAGATATGGCGATTTTACTCCGAGGTGCGCGGCTGTCTGAAACTCCAGTTTTTTAGAAATCCGGATTTTCAAACCCCACTACCATGAGTTATAGAACTCTAATGAGAAAATTTTCTTGAGCAAAAATGTTTTTCATATGATTATAAACATGATGTGTAAGATTAAAATGTTTTGATTTTTGGAAGTTTAATTGAAATTGAATTTTTACAAAACTAGTTTGAATTTTGAAAAACCGTTTTCACTTTCAAACTTGAAAATATTTTGTCATCCAAATCAAATAAATTTTCAAAATGTTTTCAAAACTATATCTATATCACATATGTTCAAAATCTATATGCTCTTGAAAATTTAAGTGGGAGGTCTCTTTGTAGACAAGCCGAAAAATAAAAAGATGTGTAATCTCAAACTTTCAAGTGTTCGAGTGAGTTGAAGTTCACACTTCCCTCACGCACTTTCCCGAAATAGAAAATAGGAAAAGATCGAGTATGTACCTTGTGCCTTTATGCACTAATACTGCTCTGAACATGTCGATCTAGGATTCTCTTCTAGTTGTCCGCTCTGTCGCTCTCTAACTAGGAAATTTGTTTCCGAAATTATAAGAGTCGATGAACCAACTCCAAAAACTAAGTGGGAGGGTTATATTCGTTGTTTGTAACCCGCGATCCCCAACACTAGTGAAAGATGCAATAACGTGGGACTAAGAGCCGCTCTTGCGACCCTCACTTAAATGTGAGTACTCCAAAGCGTTATTGCTTCGATCATTGCTCAATGAGCTACGTCCGAGAGTGATGCAATGATGACAAGGCCTCCCCTTGGGGGATTGTTTTTCAAAGCTGATCTTTTGGACTAAGTGGTTGGTTACACACTTAGGCTCAATCCCTAGTAATCCTCCCTTGAGGCTCTGCGAAAGGATGTGAGTGATCAAACCAATTTAAAAGGTGGCTAGTCAAAATAGATGTATTGACATCTTGGCTTAGCATTAATGATGTGTCATTTACTTATAAATGGAGATTTTTTGCGGCCTTCTCTTGAGGGAGTAAATTATCGTTTGGTTTATAACACCTTTGGATTTTATAAAAGTCTTAATAAAACTTAAATCCTAAACCAAAGACTAATCATAAACTTGTTTCAACTTATATAGGCAATATGTCTCTCAACCATATCTCTATCTTTCTTTCCTCGAATAAACTCGAAGGCGACAATTACATCGATTCGAAACGTAACCTCGACATAATACCTACCGTTAACAAGCACAAATGGGTACTCACCACCCCGTGTCCTCCTCTGACGAATGATGATTCGACTCAAGTGGACAATGACGCCTTAGCGCCCTGGCTTCGATCCGATGAGATTGTGAGGTGCTATATCTTGGCATCTATGAACAATATGCTGAAAGAGCAACATCGTGACATCGAGACTGCCGCCGAAATGCTCTACAATCTCCTTGAGATGTTTTGAGGGCAAGGGCGTCAAACAAGGCAACAAGCAGTCCGACAGTTTATGAACTGTCACATGAAGGCTAGGACTCCTGTTGGAGACTTTATGATACTGATCATTAGTTTTCTGAATAAAAAGGAAATCCTAGGATCTGAGATTGATGGGAAGAGTGTCATAGATATGATCTTAGAAAATCTCCCCGCATCTCTTGATTCCTCCAAGATGAACTACTCCATAAACAAGCTAGAGTACACTGTTACCAAGCTTATGAAGGAACTTCACACTGCTGTAGGTCTCAATAAGAGAAAGAGGAATCAAGGAGAGGCACATGCTACTGAGAAAAAAGCCTCCGCCTCTGGAACTAAGAAGAGACCTCACAAGGCCGATAAAACGAACTATCCTGCCTATCTCAAAGCAAAGGAACATAGTATTGTACTAGTTACTGAAGCCTGCTTAGTAGCTGATAATGTATCAACGTGGATTCTTGACGCCGCTGCTACTAACCATATTTGCTGTTCCTTGAATGGTTTCAAGAAAACCAAAAGCTTAGAGGAAGGCGAGTTCTGTTTCAAATGGGGTGATGGGAGCGTGGTGTCTGCGAAGGCTGTGGGATCCGTGACGCTGTCTTTTGAAGACCGCACTTTAAACTTGAATAATGTTTATTTTGTTCCTACCTTTGGGAAGAACTTAATATCCGTTGCTAGTCTTCTCGAGCAAGATTATTTTTTAAAGTTCATTAAGAATGGAATTCGTATTTCGTTTCCTGATAATTCTTTTGTCACTGATGCATGTATGAAGAATGCTCTTTTCTACATCTATCCCACTCAACCTTCTCTTTTAGACACCGAAATAGATAACGATCTAATTAGGGAGCCAAAGAGGATCAAACTTTCTGAATCCTCCGATCTAACAAAATCAACATACCTCTGGCACTTAAGACTTGGTCATATCAGTCTAGATAGGATTAAGAGACTTGTGAGGGATTGTCCACTCCAAGCCTCTGCAATAGGTTCACTACCTACTTGTGAATCCTGTATAGAAGGAAAAATGACTAAGCGACCTTTCTCCGATAAGGGTCGAAGAGCCACTGAGTTGCTGGAACTAATACATTCTGATGTATGTGGTCCGCTCAACCAACAGGCACATGGAGGATACGAATACTTCGTTACCTTCACTGATGATTACTCAAGATATGGGTTTGTCTATTTGCTCAAACACAAATCCGAGACCTTTAACGTATTTAAGGTCTTTAGGGCTTTAGTGGAAAAGCAAACTGGCAAAGTGATCAAAACCCTTCGATCTGATCGAGGTGGTGAGTATATGTCTGGAGAGTTCGATGACTTTCTTTAAGAAGAAGTTATCGCTTTTCAGCTTACCGCACCTGGCACACCTCAACAAAACGGAGTGCCAGAGAGAAGAAACCGAACTCTTATGGAGATGGTTAGATCAATGATGAGTTACTCATCACTCCCGCTTTCCTTTTGGGGATATGCCCTCGAAACAGCCGCCTACATTCTGAACCAAGTTCCGTCCAAAACGGTTCCTGGTACTCCTTATGAACGATGGACTGGCCGTAAAGTGAATCCTGGCCGCATCCGAATTTGGGGTTGCCCTGCACACGTGCTGAGGCAAAAGACTAGCAAGTTGGCTAGTAGGTCAGAATTGTGCCTGTTTGTGGGATATCCGAAGGAAACCAAAGGTTTTACTTTCTATAGTCCCGAGGACGATAAGACTTTCGTTAGCACGAATGCTCGTTTCCTCGAGGAGGACTTTATGAAAGATGCAAAACCTAGAAGCAAAATTGTGCTTGAAGAAAAGTTGGGTGAGAAAGCTTCTACCTCATCTGTAAGAACTGTTCTTACCCCAACTGAAACACAACCTAACTCATCAGAATCTCGTCAAGTATTACTTCGATGTAGTGGGAGGGCTGTTCAACAACCTGACAGGTACATGTCTTACGGAGACTCTCTTGTAGCCGTCTCTGACATGGATGACCCTGTTTCCTATAGCCAAGCGATGGCTTGTTCTGAATCAAACCTTTGGCTTGACGCCATGAAAGTTGAAATGCACTCGATGTATGTCAACAAAGTCTGGAAACTTGTAGACCTTCCTGAAGGGATTAAACCCGTAGGGTGTAAGTGGATATACAAGAAGAAAAGGGGTCCTGATGGGAACGTCGAGACGTTCAAAGCACGACTTGTGGCGAAGGGTTATACCCAACAAGAAGGGATTGACTATGAAGAAACCTTCTCGCCAGTCGCGATGCTTAAATCCATCCGCATACTCCTATCCATAGCTGCAGCTCTCGACTATGAGATCTGGCAAATGGATGTCAAGACAGCCTTTCTGAATGGCAATCTTGACGAGCGCATTTACATGGCTCAACCAGACGGTTTCGTGGATAAAGGTCAAGAGACCAAGGTTTGTGAGTTGCTTAAATCCATTTATGGACTAAAGCAAGCATCTAGGTCATGGAATATTAGATTCGATGAAACTGTAAAGAGCTTCGGCTTTGAACAGTCAATAGATGAGCCTTGTGTTTACAAGTTAATACACGAAGGCAAAGTTGTGTTTCTGGTACTATATGTCGATGATATACTACTCATTGGTAATGACGTGGGTAAGTTATCTGAGGTTAAGGTCTGGCTGGCAAAGCAATTCGATATGAAGGATCTAGGAGAAGCCGCGTACATTCTGGGGATCCAAATCTTTCGAGATAGGAAAAACCGGACCCTGTCTCTCTCTCAAGCATCTTATATTGATAAGGTGATGGATCGCTTCTCGATGCAAGACTGCAAGAGGGGTCAAACACCCTTTAGGCATGGAGTTTCACTCTCTAAGGACCAGTCTCCCAAGACTGCACAAGAGATTGAAGACATGAGGAAGATTCCTTACGCCTCTGCCGTAGGAAGCCTCATGTATGCTATGCTTTGCACTAGACCTGATATATGTTTCGCCGTTGGCGTAGTTAGCCGTTTCCAATCCAACCCTGGACCCGAGCACTGGATTGCTGTTAAGCATGTTCTTAAGTATCTTCGAAGAACTAGGAACTTGATGCTTACATACTCAGGTACTGACCTGACTATGACGGGATATACCGACTTCGATTTTCAAGCGGATAAGGATTCCAGGAAATCCACTTCGGGATCTGTGTTCATCCTTAATGGTAGAGCTGTTGTGTGGAGAAGTATTAAGCAATCTTGCATTGCTGACTCCACAATGGAAGCAGAATATGTGGCTGCTTGTGAAGCATCCAAAGAGGCTGTATGGCTTAGAAAATTCCTAAGTATTTGGAAGTTGTTCCAAACGTCGAAGAGCCCATGACCCTTTATTGTGATAATAGTAGGGCTGTCGCTAACTCAAAGGAACCTCGAAGCCATAAGCGCTCTAAACATATTGAGAGGAAATACCATTTGATTCGAGAGATCGCGCAACACGGAGACGTGGAGGTGAAGTAGATCTCTGGCAGATCTATTCACCAAGGCCCTAGCGAACATGGTCTTCGACCAACTTCGAGAGGGATTAGGCATGTAGGACTACTCACATCTTCTTTGAGTCAAGTGGGAGTTTGTTGTCAATGGTGCCCACAAGAAGAGTAGTAGTGTCTATTTATGTACATTTGATGTCATATAGTCTTACGAAGACTCTTGCTTGTAATTGCTTATTCATTAATAATAAAGTTGAAACGTTCATTCATTCTTTCTTTGTTTGAAGCTTTATGATAAAACCTTAGTCTTTTAGTCCATAAACAAACTAAACAACTTACGAAGAGACAAATGTAGATTTGCATGAACAAACTCTTCGTAGTTTGCTTAAAACGATATATTCGCAATCTTAGGGTCAAAGGACTATTGACCTCAGTATGATTGTTAGAAGAATCTATGATGTCTGGTTATGAGGCATTGAGAGTTGGGGACTCTATAGTTCTTCTAGGTATCTTCCGAAGGTACTGAATTGACCAGTGCACTTCTAGAGACAATATAAGAACAAACCATTTAACCTCTTATGTCTCGAAGTCACTATGTATGAATTGCATCATGCTTACCTTAATCCTGAAATGAGACATGCCATTTCACACCTTAGTATTCTCATTTGAGAAAGTCAAAGTTCGGACTCACTATGTGATTCCGAACAAGGCCTATTGGTGAAGTACTAAGTTGTGAGTCTGTCATGAGTAACTTTGTGAAGTTCTCATAGATATGGAATTCATGTACAAGATTGCTGAAATGCAATGTATGTCACCTCATGCTTTGTTCCTTGGAGTGTGAATAAATGAACTGGCCAGTGTCCAAATTGAGTCCTGACTCTTTTGGATGAAACAATGTGACTTGTTAGCTCCTCGTCAATACATTGTTTCTAACTTATTCACAAGCGACAAAGGAGTTGAGGAAATAACAGCTAGAAGGGTAAAATGGTAATTTAGTAAATCCCGACTAGCTGATGACATTCATGAAGGGTAAACATAGATAATATTCAGTGGATCCGCTCATTATAATTAGGTCGAATTCTTGAGTAGAAAAAAAATTCATTTGAACCGAGAGATTTTCAGTGTCAGCTCTTTAGTGGAGTCAGTTGGCATTAAGCTAAACTTGGAAAAGGTTTGTGAACTTTTGAGTCCAAGTGTTTAGCTCAAGCTTTGTTCATTTGGGTCCATGAGGTCACTGTCACGAATCACATCGATAGGAATAGTTAAACTGGAAGCTAAGTCAAAACAAGAACGAAAATTGTCAAAAGGGTATTTTTGTCTTTTAAGACATAGGATGAAATGAATGTCAATAAATTTTTTGACAAGTTCATTTGATGACTTAATGTCACTCGGCTATAACTTGATTATTGGGCCTTGTGGATTAATTTCATTTCATAAGAATTTTATTGAAAATTCTAAATGGGCCTTTTCTTATGTTGTCATGAACAAGTGAAGAAAATTCTAGAAGCCTTTCTAGAAGATTTGGGCGCCTACTACCCAAGAGGAAAGAGAGTTTATTTTGTGCATAAATGTATTTAGATACTTGTCAAAAGAAAAAGAGGAAACAAATTTCCTATGCATGGGATAAGGGAATTTCGACCATAAGGGTCAAGAGAGAAGCAAATAAAAGAGGAAACAAATCCAAGGACTTGCTTGGCAAGTCTTGGCCGTGTGCCTCATAGAAGAAAAGGGGAAATTAGCTCATTAATATGTGATATTCTATAGAAGAGGAAACTACCTTATTGAAGGTAAGACCTCTCCTATAAATAGGAGCCTCATTCCACACTTTTCATTAATCCAAGTTTAAGAGATTTGAGAGACTCCCTCTCTAGAACTTGTGGCCGAAAATCCTCTCTCTCTCTCTCTCTAATTTATTTTCGATTTTTCTTGCTTTGGCACCTAGGTCCTCACTCGACCTAGTGTTTAGCTCTGCGACTTCGAGACTCGTTCTTAAGTCGTAGTGTTTAAAAGTGCCCACTCAGTGATTCCTTCTTTTCGAGTGATTTAGTGATAGAAACTTTCGTGGTTGCTCGAGGTGCCGAGGAAAGAAAGAGAGACGTGCTACGAGGGGAGACGAGCGTTGCAAACTTTCCACAAGCTTCTTCAAAGTTCAAGCTTCAAGAAAGGTTAGTAAACTTCTAGCTCATATTGGTTTTTAATTACATGTACTTGCACTTGTCTAGGTTAGTAAAAACTGTTTTACTTGTAAGAGAAAATTTTTAAAATTCCGCCGCTTACCGAAGCGTTAATTATTTTCTCAAACCCTAGATCGATTCCAACAAAACCATGCAATGGTGCAACCTGTTTTGGCACCAAATGGATGTACACCTTGATAGGGAGACTTGTTATCTTTAGATATAAAGTCTGGTGTATAATCTAAAAGGTATGCGAAGTGTTAATTTGTTCTAAAGCAAATTTATTTACTGTGAACAAATTGACTTGATCTTAAATGGTAAGTCAAAGATCACTTGCAAAAATGCTTGAACTAGAATAATATGAAAATGGGACATATGTCAGATCGACATAAATGATAGAGTATAGATAAAGTGGGAATCCATATGATGGGAATCTCAATCCTGGGTCAAAGTCTAAACCGTCTATAATGATGGCAAATAAATTGGCTGAAGGAAACTTATCTTCTCTGGTCAAAGTGGGAGATTGTTAGGAATATTGCCCACTTGAAGATAATGAATAAATGATTGCTAAATTCGATAATAGGATTACTTTATTAGCATTATATGATTAGTGGGTTGAGTTCTAAACAATTAGAATCAATAACAACTATCTTCCATAGCCTCCGTATCTAACTGAGTCACGTGCTGGGCACCTGAGTTCGGGCGGTGAGCTAAAACATGGTCGATGACTGATATACACCTGGAAAGCTATATCTAAAGTCATATATGTGGAACACATAGGTGAAGTCTGATCACTATGTGGGAGCATTCTACACTTGTGGTAAGTGTACGACTTGGACAGGTCTTGGTGTAGATGTGTCGTTTAAGGACCGTTACGACACACTAACCGAGGTCATTATGATGGTCACAGTGAGACTTGATCTTAATCCTTAAGTGATCATGGACACTGGGTTATGTTACTGGGCTCTTTGACTCATTCGCTAAAAGGCTATTCATGCTAATCACAGCTTATGTCTTGGGAGTTTTCTCAGAGCATGATTCGAGTGGGAAGTGATTTACAGATACGGAATCCAGCCTTCCTGAAAGAAGGTTAATGTTCACTCACCTAAGGGTTGATTCCAGAACCGATAGATTGCTAGCACTTTCGAAGTAAGTAACGTTCGAAAGAATCTTTCGCTGGGGAAGCAACAATGCTTAGGGCTGATATGTATCAAGAGAAGTATAACGGATAAATTGACTTCTCTTGACACGGGTTGAACCTGGAGGATCTTGATCACGAACTGACTATATCAGTGGACACTCGTCACGATGAGTAAATATAATTCTAGTATAAAGGAGAGTTCAATCTTGGCTTACAAGGTGGAGTATTTGACCAAGATTAGACGAATCGATGGACAAAAGAGAAAGGACTATTTCGTCTTTGTCATCGGATTTGTTAAGCTCCTATTACTAGGTCCATAGTCCCCGATTCGGCTCTGATAAAGGCGGATAAGAACTTTCTTATAATAATGTTTATCATTATTAATCTCACTTGCTGTAATTGTGATTGACAGCATTAATTCTGGAAAACGGGTATTCGCAGAATTAAATAAATATTTATGGTAGAATTGTTTATTTATTGTTTGATCAAGTAAATAAACAATTATTAATTATTTGTTTATTGTTGGACCAAGTAAATAAATAATTAATTGGGTTTTAAGCAATTGGGCCTTGCACAAAATATGAAAGTCGGATTTAGGGTTTTGGCACTAGGGTTTGCGCAAATCCCCTTGGCCGTGTGCCTAAAAACCGATTTTTATAATATTGGTATTTACCAATATTTTCTCTTTAGTTGTTTAAATAAAGGAGAGAGAATAATAAAAGATATTTTCCTATATTTTCTCCTTATTTAAAGGAGAGTATTTAGGAGAATATTTAGGAGAAAATTTAGGAGAATAATACATTCTCCTTTATTATCTCACTAAATAAATTATTCTCTATTTAAATATCCCATAGATATTGATCTGATGGATGAGAGAAAAAATAGGATTCACTTGTTGAGATCCAAGGGCCTAGATTAAATCCTTTAGTGTGAACACAATAAAAGGAAATAAAATATTCTGGAAGATTCCATGAATATCTCCTTTTACTACTATAAATAGGGGTTCATGAGAAGGCAAAAATAAGCAATTATTTGAAGCAATTTTTGGTGAAAATTTTGTGCTCTCTAGCCTACCTTGGCCGAGCACTTCACTTCTCTTCCCCTCGGAAAATTTGTTTCCATTCTTAGTAAAATAAGAGCGAGATCTCGAAACACCTAGTTTCGTGATCTAGTGAGATAAAGACTGTGCCCACTCATCTTTCTTATTCGCCTCGGAGATTACGTTTCGGAAGACTAAGGTGTCATCCTCGAGTCCTTCATCAAGACGTTCAAGACGAAGACGGATTGTAAAAGCTTTCAGTTCGTGAGCCAAAAACTGTAAGTATTCGTTTTCGCTCTATATCGGTTGCTTGACTTATATGCTCTCGTGAATTAAATTAATTAAACATAACTAGATCTTGTTAATTATAACCATAATTTAATTAGCTAATGATCAGCGTAATTAATTATTTTTCCGCATTAATATGGTTATATGGTGGAATCATCTCAAAAGAGGCGCGTCGGAGCGATCGTTCATGTCCGATGCGCGCTCGATCCACCAACAGTTCACAGCTGTCAGGTTTTGTTCGGAGACTCGCGAAGTCTCGGTTTAGTGTTAGAAAGTCGAGAAATTTCCCGAGTCTCGACTCTAGTCGCGAACCGTTTTTTTTTTAGTTTATATGCCGTGATGTATAAGTACTATTATGTTTTTACGGTTCACTAATTATTATATTGTTCAAGTAGTCTCGTTTGAGTTATCCTACGTTATTATTATTATGTTTTATAGTCAAGCTCGTTTAATATAAGTAGTTAAGAAAAATAAATTAGTATGTTATCGTTACTAAACTCGTTGATGATTCAATCAAATTAGTTAGTATACTTATCTTCATTATGTATTAAAAATCGAGTTCGACTATAAGCTCGACTCTTTTAATTTGGAAAAAGAATATCAACGAGAAATGTTTTATTTACGTTCTCAAATACTTATAACTTGTCAATAAAGAGACAAGTCATAAAATATTTTCTAAAACACATTTGAGAAGTATCGTTTTGAGTTATTTTCATATAACTTACGTATGCTATAGATTGTTAGTAAGAGTTTCTTTATACGTTCTTTTATTTTAGTTTCGACCTTCGGGAACCTATTCTAAGCCGTGGGCTTTGCCCGGTCAAGAGAATAGGTGGTCGAATAGTGTGGGACGTTTCTTAGCTTAGATCAGAGAAGTTATGTCAGGGCCTTATTTTTTAGGCGTCAATTCTTTTCTGTATCTCTGTTTTGCCTCCGTGAATTCTCTGTTTTTCGTGTTTGTAACGCTCTGAGTAGCGTGACTAGGAGAACGTTTTGAATACGTTCCGTATGACCTTTCTTTTAGTAGAAGTGTGTACGTTAGTAGATCAATGGACGAGATACTGAGTATGCTCGATGTTCGATCTTTCTCTTCCATAGATAAGTCCAGATTGCTATAAGGATTAGCAGCGAGTAGGAAGGAGCTCACGAGGACTGGGTTGTACGTGAAGTTAAGAAGAACCCTTTTATCTAGAAGAGAAGATCTCAGGATTCTAAAGAATCATATCTGGGTAAGTGGATTGTAGGCACCTACAATATCAAGAAATATTATATATATCCTTATATATACATATATTGTACGTGCATCTTTTATGTGCTTTCTAGTAAGCAAGAGTAAGATAAGCCAAATGACAAATCACTATCAAGATTAAGGGCCTTAAGCCACTAACGAATTGAGAAACAGAATTAGTCCGGCTAACAAAAATGGCTAGAGGATCTAGGAACCCGAGCCTTTGTTATGTGTGTAGTTAGTTTTCCTTCCAAGAGATCCAGTCCTAGTAAACTGGGTTATAAGAGACTCTAGTTAAAACTCGTATTCAAAAGCGAGGATATTATGATAGGATCCCTGGGAGTCACATCCTGAGATCTTATAAGTCACGAGTTAATAAGCGAAAAGAATATATGTTAAGATCGAGATTAAACCCGAATGAAGCAGTCTCTAATGTTAAGTTAATTAAAGAGAAAACATAGAATGATACCGCCTCCGACATATACCCCTTGTTAGCAGGTACCTATTATGCTTCGTGCTGGTACCACATGGGGATTAGGCAGGAGACTGTGCACCCTCCTGTCTGGCGCCAATAAGACATGTGTCGTGCGGATATCATTAAGGGATCCCGAGCAGGAAATGTATTGTATGATGGGAATTGCCGGGACCTAAGCTGGCATATTCTCAAGTAAGAGGTGTTACCGGGACCTAAGCGCTGGTAATTCCATAAATTATGATTAAAGCAAGTATGTTATGATGTGAATCACCGGGACCTAAGCTGGTGAATTCTTAAGTAAGGGGGATCTCTAGGGACCTAAGCTGAGTGATTCCTAAGCATATGAATCTATCGGGACCTAAGCCGATTGGTTCTTAAGTAAGATGAATCTGTCGAGACCTAAGCCGATTGATTCTCAAGTAAGGTGGATTTATCGGGACCTAAGCCGATACTTCCGCAAGTTATGAAAAGATATGATCTCATGTTATGTATTGTTTATGTGTTATATGCATTGTGCATTAGATATGTAGATATCCGCTTACTGAGTCTTTCGACTCACAGTTATTATCTTGATATTGTAGATAAAGGAAAGGCCAAAGAAGACTGAGCAGAGCATCAGCGAAACCGGTAAGTAAGTAGGCGTGTGTATGTACGGCTGCCGACCTGTGGCTAAGTCAAGGGCGAATGAGTCTGTTTTGTTTTAAAAAAAAGACGAGTCTTTTTGTTTGTAAAGTTTTAAATAGTATGTTGTAGGAAAAACGAAAAATTCGCCCATAGTTTTGAGACGTTTACGTAAATATTTTAAAAGTTTTTCTAGAAAATGTTTTCCGGAAGCGCTTCCACCAAAGTTTTTATGATTTTTATTTATGTTAAGTAAGATACGAAGA
Source organism: Urtica dioica subsp. dioica (assembly GCF_054948205.1). NCBI lineage: Eukaryota > Viridiplantae > Streptophyta > Magnoliopsida > Rosales > Urticaceae > Urtica > Urtica dioica. Next base: position 35,779,088 of record NC_142758.1, read on the forward strand.
TACTCTGCCGCGGCTCGCGGGTCATGACAAACTCACAATATCTAGATCGTTCGCGAGTTGCGGGATCTTTTTTCATTGGAGCCGGGGGTGGGAACTTGTCACGTGCCAAGGCCAGGATCCGTTCCGGCGTCGTGTTCAACGGTGTGAACGACGAATACCCTTTGAAGTTTTCCGCAAGTCGCGGCTTCTGGGGTGCAGGGGGCTGGTTATTGGCAACCTGATTTCCCTTATTTCACCTTTTACGAGGTTCGCCTTGCTCGTGGCTAGGTTCTTCTCGACGACGAGAGCTTTGATTGCTGCTCTTGCGGCCGTCGAGGTAATCTTCGACTCCCATGAAGGTCTTAGCCCGAGTCATCAACTCGGCCATGGTAGAAGGGACACGGCCGACGACTGACTTGAGGAAGTCACTTGTGCGCAAGCCTTCAATGATAGCGGCAATTGCGTCACCGTCGTCAAAGCGGTCGACCTTGTTTGACTCTTCAGTGAATCGGGCGAGGTATCGCCTAAGAGACTCGCCACTCTCTTGCCTGATTGACCACATGTACATATTGGTCTTCTTTTGGAGCATAGATGTGGCAAACCGTGCTAGGAACATGTCCTTCAGGTCTTTGAACGAGTGGATGCTTCCTGGCCTTAAGTTCTTGAACCACTCGAAACCAGGTCCGGCGAGGGTAAGACTAAAAGCTTGGCACATGGCGCAAGGAAAGACATCCTGCATCGTCATCCAGGTTTCATAGTGCTGGATGTGGTAAGCAGGATCTGCTTTTCCATCATAGGGAGCGAGTTTCGGGAGTTTGAAATTCCCCGTACAAATCTCAGCCAATATCTAAGCCGTGAAAGGCGAGGAATTCTCCTCTACGACTCCATAGGTGCTTGTGCCTATTCCGTATTCCTGGAGATTTCGTACCTCATTTCGAAGATTGTAGATCATAGTGACCACATCGAGACTGGTCGTTGGAAAAACTCCCTGTTCGGGAGGAGTCACCTGTCGCCTTTGCTTAGACCCTTGACCCGTGCGGCGGTTCCCGTTAGTCGGGACCACCAGCGGGATGTTGGGTCTAGAGCTCAGTCACTCTCTCAGATCATTGCCAAGTCTGATGCGTTGAGCAGTGAGATGGTCCCTAAGATCAGGGCTTGTCGTACGGAGGCGCAGGCTTCGTCTGGGACGGCGCGCTCTCTGCGTGCCCTGACTTTCCGCAACATTCTCCCTTTGACCAAGTCGGTCAAGGGCTGAACGTCGAGAGTTCCCCTCTTGAGAAGCTGCAGGTGCGTCACCTGTCCGGGGTAAGGGGTTCGAAGGACCGGCTTCAAACATGGGGGGGAGTCCCCCGTCCTTCGTGAGAGAAGTCTCGATATCCTCCGAATCGCCAGTACCCTCGTAATCAGGGTCGCGGTCGCGACTTTCCTCGTTGAGGTTCTCAGGATCCCCGTTGGGGATCACCGTGTCATGCGTAGGTCGCTTTGCAGCCAGTCGGCTGTGGTACCTCGCGTTCTTTGCCTTCAGTTGGTGGATATTCTCCTCCAACTCCATGATGCGGTCGTCCCTGCTATCTGGAGATGAAGATGGTGAGCGGATCGAGCTCTCTTCATGGAGCGACTCTTCGTCACCATGCGCTTGGGAGCGCAAGAAATACTTTTTGGTTCCAGTGACATTATCGGGGTTGTTAACGCCCTCAAAACGTACGGGTGGCTGACTACTCATCTTTTCTCAAGTCCGAGAAAGTCGAGTTTTCAGAAAGAAAAGAAGAAGATGAATGGAAGGGATTTCGGGCTGAACAGGTCGGGAAGTCCCCTCCTTCTAGCGCCGAAATGTTGGTCTTCGGACCGGGCCCTTTGTTCTACCGGGCCCGTCGGACCGTCTTGGGCTTTCGCATTTCGCGCTTTCTGCCCGTAACACGTAAGTATCTATTCGACATGTGAGATTTGATTCGAGGAGCGTGACTCGAGGCTCGACTTGAGGAGCGATGCTCAACTTGAGGAGACCAACCCGAGCCTCGACTTGAAAAGAATACCTCATGGTTCCGTCGAGGAGCGAAACTCGACTTCGAGGAGATCGTCTCGACTCAAGGAGTAAAGCTCGACTTGAGGAGAGCGTCTCGACTCGAGGAGCAAAGCTCGACTCGAAGGATCGAGAGTCTCGGCGCGGTGGTTTACCGGCGACTTATGAGGGAAGGCTTGCCACTTCAGAACCTCAGGCCTGACCATCGGCTCCTTGAGCGGCGCGTCTTCTCGGCGTTCTGGGTTTTCCGAAAACGACTGACAACGAACATATTAAGCAGCATTATTTCCATTCAGTTTTCCATCGGCATGTCAGTTTTTCATCGAAAACGGCATTTCAAAACAATAAATCGGTTTTCTTTTTTCACATTTTCTCCGTTTTGTTTTCCATCGGTTTATCGATTTTCCATAAATTAGGAGACTCGAAATGGTATTGAAAATGGCAATTCGAACCTTTATATATATACATATATATATATATATATATATATATGATCCAATATTAGATGTTCTGTATAAATTTATACGTATATATACATTCGATCAATGTATATACATTTATATAATATATGTGTATAGATATTTATCTAGTTCACATAAGAAAAAGAAAAAAAAAAAAAAAAAAACCCTTAGTAGTGTAGCTTTTAAAAAGATGTATGTTCGTTGCACACTTACACTCAGGACGGAGTTAGAGTAAGTCCAGTAAGTAGTAGACTATTTACTCTTTTTGCCTATTTTAAAAATAAATTACATTTGTATATCTTGAAAATTTACACTTTTGATTCTTTTCTAAAAAAATTACATTTTTTACTCTGAAAATTTATAAATTAGCTCTCTCTTTTTTTCTTTCAAATTAGCTCCCTTGGTGAGCTGCATTTACTCCCAGTCTGCGCTTGCACTGATAGATTTTAACAGCCGATATCAAATCGTGAGGATAAATTTTAATTATAAGTAAGGGTATATTAGTAATTTAATACGTAAACAAAAAGACTTAAAAAAAAAAAAAAAAAAAAAAAAAAAACTACGATTATTTGCTTTCAACCCTATCTTATATTTTCAAAAAGCACTTATTAGATTTTAGAAAAATCTGTTTTAGATTTTAACAGCCTACATCAAATCGTGAGGATAAATTTTAATTATAAGTAAGGGTATATTAGTAATTTAATACGTAAACAAAAAGACTTTTTTTTAAAAAAAAACTACGATTATTTGCTTTCGACTCTATCTTATATTTTCAAAAAGCACTTATTAGATTTTAGAAAAATCTGTTTTACGATACGGTAAAAAAAAAGTTACGAATTATGAAAAAAGCTAAAAGCAGGTTACCAAACACAGCCATAGATTTTCTTTAGTTAGTCCCATCATTTCCCCCCTTCTTAGTCGGTGCTTGAAACGATGCAAGCTTAATCTCGATTAGTTAATCACGGGCTCGAATATTAAAAAAAGTTAACGGTCTAATAAATGCTATTTAAATCAATGTTGCATAACGGTTGGAACAGTATATTGGTTCTCTTATATATATATATATATATATATATATATATATATATATATATATATATATATATATATATGTGTGTGTGTGTATATATATATATCATTTACACGCTACAAATGCTTAAAATTAAGCTCCACAAAATTAAAAGGAAGAAAAAAAAAACTTTAAAATGGCTCTTCCAGTTAATGTTTTGATGATGAACTCTAAATACATGGAAAGGAATCATTATTTTGGTTCTCAGCGACGTAGATCTCCAAAGCTGACGATAATGAGCTATAATGCTGTTAGTCAGAATCGTCGCAGCAAGTGAGTATTAAGCTTTCTATATTTATACATCACACTACTTAATTGATTATAAGTATATGAGATTTTAGAAACGAGCTGGTAGAGTTTAGCCTGTTATAAATTTCAATATCATTAATCTGTCGTTGTAATAGATTTTTTTTTAGTAGATATGACGTTAAAGGACCCATAAATGTTATATATTAAAAAAATGAGTATGTAAGCATACAAACTAAACCACATTAGATATTAATTACGCAGTTTCACTTATCTAAAAAATTATTTTTTAAAAACAAAACTCAATGTAACTCGCGAATTAAGTTTGTTGTCGATTTGTTAATAGCTATTATTTCGTTTTTATCTATATGTCCGAGACTGATAATTGATGAACCATTCGTGATTACCTAATTAAAAATATTATTTTGTGGAATTCTTCATGCATTTGTGAGTGTCGTTAGAAAGAATAGAAATCCGAGAAGGAAAAGTATGTGATCGTCATAAATAATTTTGACGCATGAGAATTTAATGGATTTAATGTTTTTTTTTTTTTGTTTTTTTGTTGATGAAGTAATAATCTTGAAATACAAAGGAAATTACAAAGTTTATCATAGCCACCGACAATATCTGAAATTCCTATAGTTAATTTAGCCTTTTGAAATAATCAAAGCATCTCATTCTCATAAATAGGTAGCTGAAAAAACAAGTCATCTCATTTTTATATGTTTTCAATTTCCAATTTGAATGATAATGTAATAAAGTTTTGAAAAGATGAGTTCGATTTCAAATTGAGAATATAAAAATATATTGTTTATTATTATTAGAGGAACTGCGATATAAATATATAATATTTTGAGGTTTATACACTTATACAAGCATGATCAATTAAAATCTGGCATCAACGTATACTTAGACTACATTACCACTAATGATTGCATAAATGTAAAGTTCAATGCCGACGAAAAAAGTGATTTATAAATCTATGAAACTTTATTAGATAATTATACTACCATTCAATCTAAATAAAAATATGGGCACTGTAGCAAAATAGTCAAAATGAAACTATGAAATTTGTTTTTAGCCTATGTTTCACAATTTTTATGAAAATAGCCAACAGACTTATGTGTCAATAATTAAGGTCTGATTTACCCTTATTTATTAACAAATTCGTCACTTTCTCTCTCCTACTTTTTTCCTACACTTTTTTTTACATAAAACTTCAAAAAAACATATCTATCTCATATGAACTCGAAATTGAGTGATTCCAAATCCTACGGATTCGTGACGCCGAGATCTTCAAAAATAGATCCATTGTGTTTGATGAAAAATCATGTTTAATACCATAGATGTAGAAAAATCATGTTACTACCTTAAATATGGAAATAACTGGAAATATTTGAAATTATCAAAAAAATAAATGGAAACGTAACTATGATGCATTAAACATAATTTTTCATCAAACACAATGGGTCTATTTTTGAAGATCTCGACGCCACGAATTTGTAGGATCTGAAATCACTCAATTTCGAGTTCGTATGAGAAAGATACGAATTTTTGAAGTTTTGACGCAAAAAAAATTATTTGAAAAAAAATAGGAGAGAGAAAGTGACGAATTTGTTAATAAATAAGGGCAAATCAGACCTTAATTATTGCCACATAAGCCATTTGGCTATATCCCTAAAAATTGTCAAACATAGGCTAGATCCAAAATCACATGTTTAAAGGGGCTTAGTTACTTACAAATCTCTAAAAATATAGTAAATAAACTTAAAGCAAGACTATAGTGCGCATGTGTTTTAATACAACATTGTAACATTTTTTTTACAAAAATTTGTTGCATCTAGCCATTTACTTAGCTTCATTTAAGATTCTATCCAAAATTTAATTTTATTAAAAAAAAGTTGACAAGTTCTGCAATAAATTAATTATCTAAACAGTGAATTAATTTAAACAGTAAACATATTCTCTTCATAACATGGACAGACGTCATTAACTTTTTTTATTAAGGGGAAGCTATCCGCCATATGCTCATTTAAATACTCTAAGTTGAAATTATAATAAGGATAAATTACATAAATGCCCCCTGAATTTTTGACCATTTAACAACGTGGTCCCTACCTTTATTTTTCTTACAGCGTCGCCCTTGAACTTTGACAATCTTACAAACTTAGTCCTTCCGTCAGATTTTGGGAGTATATTCCGTCTATTTTAACTTGTGTAATAACTTAAATATTTAAAATTACCTATATATCCTTTATTTAATTATTTTATATTTAAAGTTAATAAATTAAAATTAAAAAATTTCATTTTTCATTTTGTTTGTTGTCTTTTTTTAATACTTTTTTTTATACATTTTCATTATACTTTTTTTTCACGATAATAGAAAATTAATAATAAATAATAATTCATTTTTACAATTCATTTTTATTAAAAATTGATATTTTACATAATTATTTTATTTTTATTTATTTTTTTATATAATAAATAATAATTTTTAATAATATTAAATCATTATAAAATCAATATTTTTTGTTATTTTACAATTTTGTCCCTGTTTAAATAGTCACATGTCAATCACATGGGAAAAAATGGATGAATTGTTGAGAAAAATAGACGGAAGGACTAAGTTTGTAAGATTGTCAAAGTTCAAGGGCGACGCTGTAAGAAAAATAAAAGTAGGGACCACGTTGTTAAATGGTCAAAAGTTCAGGGGTCATTTATGTAATTTATCCTTATAATAATTTAGAACATAGTTTAAATTGAGACAAGACGAATGCATCATATTTTGAGAGATTTGGCATGAGTATTGTATTTTTAATAGGAAAAATTGTACAAAATAGCCATTTGAAACTTATTGATTAGCAAAATAGCCAAAGTTTCAACTTTTCAGCAAAGTAGCCAAATTTAGATTTTCAACATATTTTTGACAACCTAGATTAAAATTTTTGACGATTATTATAAGAAATTTATCACTTTCAAAAAAATTAATCTTATGGTCAAAAAAATTAATCTTGAAACCAGATTGCTGCACATTTTGGCTATTTTACTCAATTAAGACAAACCTTGGATATTTTGCAAATTCATAACTTTAAATTAGTTATTTAGCTACATCACCCTTTTTAATATTTGAATATTTAAGCTATCATTTTAATTGAGAATAGCTATTTGACTATTTCATACCATTTTTTCTTATGTATATTTCGAATAATAAGGGTTCCTTACTAATTAATAACTAAATAATATTTAAAAAATAATTATAAACCTTAAAAAAGTGTATTAAATTAAAAGTACCCATCATCAAATAAACATATGCGGTAGTTAAACAAATAACAAAAAGTATTATTGAATTAACAATAAAATCCCTAAAATAGCGTATACGCAATCCAAATTCGTATACGTTCGTAATTTGAAGTTCAAATTCTTAAAATTTTGGAATATCTCAACAACAACAACTGAAAAAACAAGCCGATATACAATGAAGATAATTAAATAAGGAAAATACATAGTCAAGTAGCTTATAACTATATAATTAGTTTAAATTAAATAGATAAAATATCCTTAAGAAAAAGATAAGAATAGCAAATAGTTATGGCTATTTTGTGTAATATTTGAAACGTTGAGTATTATAAATTCAGAACTTGATGCGTAATAATATTATGTGTGATTTGTCATATAATAATAATGGCTGCGTACATATGCGAGTGAACAAAACAGAAAACAGAGTATCATTAGTAGAAAGACTTCTTGTCTGAATATGTCGCCGGAGAAAGTGGAAATCTTCAAGTCTTTGGAGGTTTGGGCTAAACAAAGCATGTTGCCCCTTCTTAAGCTCGTGGACGACACCTGGCAGCCTCAAGATTTTCTTCCGGATTCCGCATCAGAAGGGTTTTACGACAAAATTCGAGAAGTAAGAGCAAGAGCCGAAGCCATTCCAGATGACTATTTCGTGGTTTTGGTGGGAGACATGATAAACGAAGAGGTGCTTCCCATGTTCACTTCTCGGTTGAATGGGACCCACCCATTTCACGATGAAACCGGCTTCGACGACAACCCCTGGGCTGTTTGGGCTAGAGGTTGGAGCGCTGAGGAAAGGAGGCATTCAGACCTTCTTAAGAACTACCTTTACCTTTCCGGGCGTGTGGATATCAGGCGGATAGAGACTACCATTCATAATGTTCTATCCTCGGGAATGGTATGCTAAACGTATTTATTGCATTGAATGCATAGCCTATATTACTTCTTGTGTTTCTTCCTCATTTTCTGAACTTACTTTATTCTATATATCGTCATGGACGACGCTGACCAACATGTTAAGAAAACTCTAGGACCATTACTCTATTAAAATCTCTCTTTCAAATCATTACAGATCTGTAATAGTGAATCGCCAAGCAAGATACTGGAAGGAATTACTTATTGTCCAACTTAAGCGGCCACGAGACTATATTGTTATATTGAGCATCCATGAATTCAACAAATAAAGATTAGTGATAGACGACTTCTCAATTGAACCATCTATAAATCCTAACTTGTTACAAAGTGGAAAGGATAAATTTGTGAGAGAACAAAAGAGGGGGTAGATTATCATAATACTTTATGGAAGAGATAATGAAATCCGGAATATATAAATTAGAGTACTTAGTATGGAAAGAAATGTCAGGTAAGAAAGATCTGAGAGGGGCTATAACTCCCCTAGACCTATAGTAATTTTGGGAAAGGAAAAAAATTATAATGCAACTAACTCACTTAAATTTAGATATTTGCTAAATACTTAGTTTTTTTTTTTTTTTTTGAAATTTCACGGATTTTCCATTAAAATTGGGTAACAAAACCCAGCAATACAGGAGAATAACACCTTAATACATGGAACACCTCGAACCTAAGTCAAAGTGAAACTAACACTAAGTTCCGATAATCGTACGATTTGTGCATGCTTCCGACAATAGGAAGATCGACGAGCACAATAAGAATCGAACACACATAAAGCTCTTTAAAAAAAACCAATGGTTGTTGATGGAAAGACCCACTCAACTTCGGTATCTTAAATAAATAATCATTATAATTATAGTGATGTGTCATGTTTAGACGTTTTTAGCATTCTATTTATGTCATTGGAGTCTCATGATTTATTTAAAATTTTTAACGATTATTTACAATTATTATCGTCTTTTTGGCTTTGTTAATAAAATCTCGTTACTATTTACTTAAATTTATCAAAAGTTGGTTATTTGGAAAAACTTTAAATTTCATATATGACTGCAGAGAGTGCTTAAAGAAATAATAATATAGTTAATAACACAATTAACAATAGATAAAATTGATAAGGGGGAGCACATTCTCAGGACCTAGGGACCGGCAAGAATCCATACCTATGGGCCATCTACACCACGTTTCAAGAAAGAGCGGCAGCCATCTCTCACGGCAACACCGCCAAGCTCGCTCTCCGACACGGAGACGCAAACCTTGCGAAGATCTGCGGGACCATCGCCTCAGACGAGAAGCGCCACGAGACCGCTTACTCCAGACTTGCCGCGAAACTGTTCGAGATCGACCCCAACGGCGCCGTGGCCGCTTTCGCTCACATGATGCGCCACAATGTGTCCATGCCGGCCCATAACATGTACGATGGGCTCGACCGCGGCCTTTTCCAAAACTACGCAGCCGTCGCATCGCGTATCAGGGTCTACACTGCAATAGACTACAGGCTCATCGTCGAGCACTTGTTGCTTCTCTGGAATGTCGACCGTCTTACTGAGCTTTCCGAGGAAGGTCGTGAGGCCCAAGATTATCTTTGCCAACTGCCACGTAGGATTCAGAGGGTTGAGGATAGAGCCCGATCCAAGGCTCATAATCAACCAACCACCGCTGTTTCATTCAGCTGGATTTTTGGTAGACAAGCCTAGCTAGCTACTATTGCAACACACTGTCGAACCCAAGTGGTGAAATATAGTGTTTCTGTATTGACAATCTATTGTAATAATATGGTTTGATGAACTTTATTCTAAATATTCTCTTTGTGATTTACGTATATTTTAAATTTCATTAAAATATTATTGTTCTTACTCTGAGTTGGTTGTTTTTATTTTGGAAAAACTGTTGTTGAAAACTACGAGACATTTGCTTTACACGTCAGTAGAGTGACGTAGATTTTTGCAGACAGTTTTTTTTGTCTAATTTGCTTTCGCTGATTGTTCAATGAGCGATCGTCATGTCCATCGAGAAACCCTAACCAAGGACACTACGCAGGAATGTCATATATAAGGGATTTTTTCCCTCTTTGGTAGGGTAATACGTCTAGGTCCTAGTTGTGATTTATACATTGTAGTTGACAACCATTGTTAGAGCTTTGTCACATAGTTGTTTTTGGGTATTCGGAATATTGTAAAACACGTATTGTTATAAACGTTGTTGAAATACTAGGAGATTGTGAGTGAAAAATGAGGGGAGCTTAAACACAGGGGGAGCCTGAGTTATAAATCTGTAGGGTAGTTTGAAGTCCATGAAACCAGGATGGTGATCATCCACAACTCTCTTGTGCTCTTGCAAGAACATCGGCACATATGGTATTTATGGAGAATATTAGGGCTAACAAACATGCCTGAAATTCCCAAAATACCATCACGGTATGTGTAGCGACTCGAAGTTTTAAGATTATCTTGTAAATTAAGTTAATCAAAGGATGAGAAAATTATGTAAATTAATTTTCTAAGAAGTATTTCCAGTATTTTTGGATTTGAAATATATTAAGGTAAGGAGAAATCTCGGAATAAAATAAAGGATTTATCGAGTTCGTTTCGTATAATAAATTATTTTCCGAGGAGATATTCCGGAATTTAATTTATGAAAATAAATTCTCAAGGACGAGAATTAATTCCGAGAAACCTTAAATATATTTTAATTAATTGAGAACGAACGAGAAAATTCTCGGTTCGAAACATATAATTATAATCCGTTTGGTTATGGATTTAATTAAATAATTATATGAAAGGACGTGGTTGTAACAATTTTTAAGGGACCCATTTGAAAGAAAACAAGAAAAAGAGGTTGGTTTGTAATTAAAAGGATAAGTTTGAGCATGCCACGTCATTAGTGTGTGGAATCTTCTTCAAGTGATTGGTGTCACTCGGCCAAAGAAACCAGAGAAAGGTAAAACGCAAGAAAGGAAAAGAAGAGAAAAGAAAAGAGAAGAAGAAGAAGGAGAGAACCGAGAGGGAGGGAAAGAGAGATCGAGCGAGAGAGAGGAGAAGAGAGCGAGAGAGCGCGACTGAGAATGAGAGAGAAGGAGAGGACGCGCTCGGCCACCAGCTCCAGAACCCGAGCTCCAGCGCACGCCCCGGCCGAGAGAAATCCACCGCCGCGAGCTCACACCAGCCGCCGCCCGAGAAAGACACGCCGGGAAAGAGCAGGAGCTCCTTGTAGACGTTAGATTTCACAGCAACAAGGTGGGAAGAATACTTACCCGAATTGATTTGAGATCTAGGGTTCATACGTGAATTTGGGGATTTTGATTTCGAAGTGAGATTCTATGAAATTGAGTTGTTATCATTGATGTTTAGACTCGGTTTGAGATGCTCATCACTTGAAATTGTAGATTCAAGCACGTCCCTTGATTTTTTCTTTGAATTGTGGACGAGAATTAGGTTTTTAGGGTTTTGAATCTGAAAATTTGGGGGATTTTGATTTGGACATGCTTGGGTGATTCTTGGATTGATGGTATGCTTGAGATTATTTGTAAGATTGATTAATTTCGGAGTTTTGGATATTTGGTGTTGAAATTCTTGTTTTTGGCCGTGTGAAAAAGTTTTGGCCGAGAGTTGTATAGTGGCCGTGTGGAATTGTTGGCTTTGACCATGTGTTTTTTTTTATATGAAAAGTTTGAGTATGGATAAGTGATGACTTGAGATAAGTTATTGACGGTTTTGAACTTGGAAAAGAAAAGGTTTATACTTGTTTCGCTAGAACTATTTTCAGATTTCATTATGGAAATGAAATTAGACTCGTTCCAGGAATGCGAGTTTTGGACTTTATAGTTAGAAATGTCTTTGGGTTATACGATTATTAAATCGTACGTTTGAGTTTGAGTATTATGGATTACTCATAAGATTCTGATTCAGGATCGGTTTGATTTACCGTGATAGGACTCAAGATTGAAAGTCATTTAGAGGGTTCACGGAATAAGTGAACGTCTGGATTCTCGGTATTAGTGAACGTTCAGGTTCACAGGACGAGCGAACGTCTCGTGGAAGAGCGATATTGACGCTTACTCTCGAGGTAGGTTATTATAACCCTTCTCTCCTGATTTTATGGTTTGGCCTCAAGTATATATTATTTTCGAAATGAAAATGGTTGTGAACGTGCCACGAAACCTAGACCGTTCTTAGAAAATGTGGCGGAACTTCATCTCAGGATATCTGATCATGAAGTTGAGAATATTTTCAGTATTATACATATATCCCTTATTTGAAAAATATAAATATAATATTTTTCTTTATTGGCCTGGGATAGCCGGATCCTTATATATACGAAGCGGAGAATGCATGCGTATATATAAAAGGGTGTGGAGAGTGCACCATTCTGATCAGAGGACTGCCACGGGTTATGTGGGCAGGCGGTGACAGGCCACCAGCATAAAAATCGCATTTTGCATTTGCATATTTCATCATTCAATGCATGTTTACTTTTCTGCAAGCTAGACTCGTACGTGGTTGGAGATCAACACGTGACGGGGGTTATACTTGTACGTGTATGGAGATCTACACGGGACAAGGATAGTACTATTATATGAAAGTATTATTGTTTTTCGAAAATGATATATGAGAATTATTATTCTTGAAAATATATTTTTTTAAAAATCGAGCCAAATATTATAACACCTACTGGGCCTCAAGCTCAACCCTACGTTTCTTTGTTTTTCTTAAATTATCTGTATAACCAGGAAAGTGAAAAGAAATGTTAGGACGACTTCGAGATTAAGTGTGGTCGAGAGTTTGAAGGTTTTTCGCTGGATAGATTATCAAGTATCGAAGGTTGATTTTATTTTTCGTTTTCTTTCTTTTATCTTTGGACTTGTAAAGTAATCAACTGAGTATGCACCGTGGGTTAGTTTTGTAAAGTTTATTACTGCTTAATTATATTCTAATCACACCCCACCTTTCCCGGGGCGTGACAGTATGATACACCGGGTTCTTTGCCAAATGAATGGCACTCTGGCTATAGCACACTCCCATCGTGGTCTTGATCTAGCTCGCACATAAATGTCTGCAGACATATCCGTTGGTGAACAACCGAGTGGTATCAGACATGAAAAATTGCTCTGATACCACTTGTTGGAAACGAACAAGTGGTATCAAACAGGAACAATCGCTCTGTTATCACTTGTTGGTGACGAACAATTGGTATCAGACACGAACAATCGCTCTGATACCACTTGTGGGTGAAACACGTAGGATATCAGACATGAAAAATCACTCTAATATCACTTGTTGGAGAGAATACAAGGGTGGTATCAAACACGAACAATCGCTCTAATACCAGTTATTGTAATTACGGAGATGGTATCAGACACGAACAGTTGCTTCGATACCACTTGTAAGGAAACGAGGGGAGTATCGGACACGAACATTCGCTCTGACACAACTCGTCGGGATTATGTGATCACCTTGATAACCATATAAGTTGCGGAATACATTAATTACGCTAACAAGAGCTAAATAAAAGGATGGTTATCTAACAAGATCTAGATTTACTTTATTAATTAAATAATGAAAACAATTAAACATGTCAAGCAACCAATAAGATCAAAGAACAAGGTTCATACAAACTTACGGATTGGGCTCACGAAAAAAAATCTTCTAGCTTTCACAATACATTTTCAGACGCCTTGATCTCGTTCTTCAAGCTTTAAAATTCTCGTACTTGAACACCTTGTTCTCCTTTTTCAAGCTTTTAAATCCTCGTACTCCTCTTGATGACACCGTAGTCTTCAGAAACGTAATCTCCGGACGAATAAAGAAATACGATGTGAGACCACACTCTTTAATCTCACACGATCAAGAAACAAATATTGTTTCAAGATCTCACTCTTATTTTCTAAGAACAGAATAGAGCAATTCCAAAGGGTAGAGAGAGAGAGAGAGAGAGAGAGAGAGAGAGAGAGAATTCGGCAACACTAGAGGAGTTGGACGAAATTTGCTATTCAGAAAGCATGACTTTTCTCTTCTCATGAACCCCCTATTTATAGTAGTGGAAATTATATATTCTTGGTAGTTTCCAAAATATATTATTTCCTTTTATTATGTTCACACTAGTGAATCAAAGCTTGGTCGTTGAATCTCATCTCATGAATCATACTTTCTCTCTTAGCCATCAGATAAATATCTATGAGATTTTATTTCCTATTTAAATAGAGAATATTTATTAATTAGATAATAAAGGAAATATCTTATTTCCTTTTAAATATTATTCTCTCATGAGAGAGAGTAAAGGAAAATATTTTATTTCCTTTTAAATATTATTCTAATTAATATTCATGAGATAGAATAAAGGACAATATCTTATTTCCTTTAAAATATTATTCTCTCATAATATTAATGAGAGAGAATAAATTTTATTTCATTTTAAATATTATTCTCTTCTCATATTCATGAAAGAGAATAAAAAAACAATATCTTATTTCCTTTTAAATATTTTTCTCTCTCCTTTATTTAAACAACTAAAGAGAAAATATTGAAAAGTACCAATAATATAGTGCACGAATTTCTACCTCACGGCCAAGAGGATTTGCGCATATCCTTGTGCCAAATCCTAAAAATTCGATTCCCCCTTTGGTGCAAAGCCCAATTGCTTAAAACTCAATTAATTATTTATTTACTTGATCCAACAATAAACAAATAAGTAATTGATTAATTATTACTTGATCAAACAATAAATAATTAATACTACGATAAATAATTATTTAATTATGCAAATACACATATTTCAGAATTGGTGTTGTCAATCACAATTACAGCTAGTGAGATTATAATAATGAAACACATTATTATTAGAGGTTCTTTATTGTGAAACCCCGATTTTTCTTTTTAGCCATTTCAGAAATTAAATTTTTGTGATGTGAAATTTCTATTTTATATAAGTGTGTGTGTATATATATATATATATATATATATATATATATATATATATATTATAAGTTCTTTTTTAGTTAAGTAAAATACTTAGGGAAGACAGCTTCCTTTCTTAAAGATAAATGTACAGTATATATTTTGGTTTATGGAGGTATCATGTGCATGTGCGTGTATTGATATGTATGATATATTAGTTGAGTAAATTTCTCATTAACGTTTTATATATATATATATATATATATATATATATATATATATATATATATTGGTGGGTTGCTATTCATATTTGGTTAGTCAAATATATGCATATATATATATATATATATATATATATATTTTACACGTAAAAAGTTACTATACAGGAAAATAAAGTGCAATTAATGGTTATATACATGATAGGAAAGAAATAGGTTTTTTTTTTCTTTTCAAATATGTATTTGGGCATGTGTACGCTAATGAAATATTGCACGTGTATATATATATATATATACATATATATATATATAGTTGACTTTTAGGATTAATGCTGTCAAGGTTGATAATAAGTTCTTGCCTTCTTTTTGAACGTGAGCTTTTGATTTTGATTAATTCCGTTATACAAAATTGAAAATAGAGATTTTTTTAAGTACATTAATTAAACATAATGTATATTGACATCATATCTTTTTGTCGTTCCTTTCTTTTGCTTAGCTCCAGCCTTTTTCCTTTGTCTTTCTTACGCTATCAAAAGATCCTTTTTCAAACACTATCCCAGAGAAAAAAAAAATAAGAGTAAGAACGAACGAACGAGAGAGAGAACAAATATATCAAAATTATTAGGTGGTTTTCTTTCCTCAATTTGTTTTGTTCCTAGCAAATTGTTGGAATTTATTCTCTGACCAAATAAGAGGTATTTTTTTTATGTAACTTTTCTTTTCTTTCGCAATTTTTTTTTGTTAGTATGTTTTGTTTGCAAATGAGCAATTTTAGTCTGAATATTATATAACTACTTAAGATGTTTTCAATACAGTTGCAATATATCATAATTTTTACATGGACGGTTTTTATTTCAAAAATCTTTTACGCTCACGGCACAAAAAATTTATTTCTATTTCAAACAGCGTAGTTTTTTGTATTTAATTAAAATACCTACGAAACATATTTTTATATGAAATTTTTATACAAAATATTTTGGTACGTCGTTGGTATACGATAAAATTTATATGAATTTTGAATGTGTATTTATGTATAAAAGAAATATTTTCAAACCGGTGTGCAGATTGTTTCAGTTTTCTCTAATATCCTTTTATCATTTTATACTTTGATTTTTGTTTTCGTCAACTTAAACTCCGATTTTGGTCTTATCACTGCAGACTAATATGTTCAAATTTATATTTTCTAGTCTCTGGAGTTTTTTCATAATTTTTCTCTGAAACTATTTTTTTTCCCGAAACCCGAGGACGAAGGGTATTTTCGTCTTTTGACGTCCCTATTCCTTCTCCGATTATTTTTTTAGAATCTTTGTTATGTCTAGAAGTGTTTTATAAGAACCTAATTTCTATCCGTTCGAATAGGTCTCGAGCCCAATAGCTTTTCCAATCGTTCGAGAGTCTAAGAACTTTTCCCCGACTCAATACGGTGAGAATAATCTCACTACAATACGGATTAGTTTAAAATTAATTACGATGAGTGTGTGATCTGAATTGGTCAATATGTGTTATGTGATTGATTGTGTGATATTTCTTATATGCGTGTATGTGTTATTGAGTGAATTGTGATTACTATATTGTTGTCAATGGTGCCCACAAGAAGTGTTGTAGTCTTTACTTTGTACATTTGATGTAATAAAGTCTCATGAAGACTCTTGCTTGTAATTGCTTATTCATTAATAAAAATTTGAAACGTTCATTCATTCTTTCTTGTCTGTTTGAAGCTTTATGATAAAACATTAGTCTTTAGTCCATAAGCAAATTTAACAACTTACGAAGAGACAAATGTAGATTTGCATGAACAAACTCTTCATAGTTTGCTTAAAAAGATATATTCGCAATCTAAGGGTCAAAGGACTATTGACCTCAGTACGATTGTTAGGAGAATCTATGATGTCTGGTTATGGGGCATTGAGAGTTGGAGACTCTATAGTTCTTCTATGTATCTTCTGAAGGTACTGAATTGACCAGTGCACTTCTAGAGACAAAATAAGAACAAACCATTTAACCTCTTATGTCTCGAAGTCACTATGTATGAATTGCATCGTGCTTACCTTAATCCTAAAATGAGACATGCCATTTCACAACTTACGTATTCTCATTTGAGAAAGTCAGAGTTCGGACTCACTATGTGATTCCGAACAGGGCCTATTGGTGAAGTACTAAGTTGTGAGAATTGTTGGAATTGATCTAGGGTTTAAGAAAAAGTTTAACGCTTCCAAAAAGTTTTTTATTATTATTGTAGGGGACGCTCCCTTGATTTTGAGTAAGCGGCGGAATTTTAAAAATTTTCTTTTAACTAGTAAAACGTTTTTACTAACCTAGACAAAGAGCAAGCACATGTAAATATAAACTATTATGAGTATAAAAGATTACTAACCTTTTTAGAAGCTTGAACGTTGAGAAGCTTTTGGAAAGTTACAACGTTCGTCTCCCCTTTGCAGCACGTCTCTCTTCTTTCCTCGGCAACACGAGCAACCACGATAGTTTCTATCACTAAATCACTCGAGAGAAAAGGAATTAGTGAGTGGGCACTTTTAAACACGACGACTCGAGAACAAGTCTCAGAGTCGAAGAGCTAAAACCACTAGGTCAGATGAGGACCTAGGTGCCAAAACAAAAACGAAAAATAACTAGAGAGAGAGAGGAGAAATCGGCCACAAGGTCTAGAGAGAGAGTCTCTCAATCTCTAACTTATGTGGAATGAATGAAATGAGAGGAATGAGGTGAGGTATTTATAGGAGGAGGATTACCTTCAAAAGGTAGTTTCCTCATACCCCTTGCATGTCCAAATGAGCTTCTAGAAGCCTTTGGATTTGTTTCCTCATTTGCTTTCTCTCTTAGTTGGCCGAAATTGCACTTTCCTTCTAGAGGAAATTTGTTTCCTCTTTTTTCTTTTGGCAAGTATCTTCATACATTAATGCACAAAATAAACTCTCTTTCCCACTATGGCATGAACGAAATTCAGCCTTATTTTCCTTGGGTTGGACGAAATTTGAGCTTCTAGAAGGAGCTTCTAGATGTTTCTTCATTTGTTCATGACAACATAAGAAAATCCCATTAAGAATTTTCAAGTAAAATTCTATGAAATGAAATTAATCCTCAAGGCCCAAATTTTTTAAGTTGCCCGTGTGATTTAAATTTCATTTGTCATCATATGACAATGTCAAAAAAATTTATTGACATTCATTTCATCCTATGTCTAAAAAGACAAAAATACCCTTTTGACAATTTTCACAAAACTTATCTCGTTCTTGTTTTGACTTAGCTTCTAGTTTAACTATTCCTACTCGATATGATTTGTGACAGTGACCTCATGGATCAAAATGAACAAAGCTTGAGCTAAACCCTTGGACTCAAAAGTTCACAAACCTTTTCCAAGTTTAGCTAAATGTCAATTGACTAAACTAAAGAGTTCACACTGAAAATCTCTCGGTTCAAATGAATTTATTTTCTACTCAAGAATTCAACCAAATTATGATGAGCGAATCCACTGAATATTATCTATGTTTACCCTTCATGAATATCATCAGCAAGTCGGGATTTACGAAATTACCATTTTACCCTTCTAGCTGTTATTTCCTCAACTACTTTGTCGCTTGTGAATAAGTTAGAAACAATATATTGACGAGGAGCTAACAAGTCACATTGTTTCATCCAAAAGAGTCGGGGCTCAATTTGGACACTGGTCAGTTCATTTATTCACACTCCAAGGAACAAAGCATGAGGTGATATACATTGCATTTCAGCAATCTTGTACATGAATTCCATATCTATGAGAACTTCACAAAGTTACTCATGACATCTTCATAACTTAGTACTTCACCAATAGGTCCTGTTCAGAATCACATAGTGAGTCCGAACTCTGACTTTCTCAAATGAGAATACGTAAGCTATGAAATGACATGTCTCATTTCAGGATTAAGGTAAGCATGATGCAATTCATACGTAGTGACTTCGAGACATAAGAGGTTAAATGGTTTGTTCTTAACTTGTCTTCTAGAAGTGCACTGGTCAATTCAGTACCTTCGGAAGATACCTAGAAGAACTATAGAGTCTCCAACTCTCAATGCCCCATAACCAGACATCATAGATTCTCCTAACAATCGTACTGAGGTCAATAGTCCTTTGACCCTTAGATTGCGAATATCATTTTAAGCAAGCTACGAAGAGTTTGTTCATACAAATCTACATTTGTCTCTTCGTAAGTTGTTAAGTTTGTTTATGGACTAAAGACTAATGTTTTATCATAAAGCTTCAAACAGACAAGAAAGAATGAATGAACGTTTCAACTTTTTATTAATGAATAAGCAATTACAAGCAAGAGTCTTCGTGAGACTTTATTACATCAAATGTATAAAATAAAGACTACAACTCTTTTTGTGGGCACCATTGACAACAAACTCCCACTTGACTCAAAGAAGATGTTTGTAGTCCTTCATTCCTAATCTCTCTCGTTGTTGGTCGAAGACCTTGTTCGCTAGGGCCTTTGTGAATGGATCTGCTAGGTTGTCCACCGCTGAGATCTTTTTCACTTCCACGTCTCCACGCTGCACGATCTCTCGAATCGAATGGTATTTCCTCTCAATATGTTTAGAGCGCTTATGGCTTCAAGGTTCCTTTGAGTTAGCGATAGCCCCACTATTATCACAATAAAGGGTCATTGGCTCGTCGACGTTTGGAACAACTTCCAAATACTTAAGGAATTTTCTAAGCCATACAACCTCTTTGGATGCTTCACAAGCAGCCACATATTCTGCTTCCATTGTGGAGTCAGCAATGCAAGATTGCTTAATACTCCTCCACACAACAGCTCCACCATTAAGGATGAACACAGATCCTGATGTGGATTTCCTGGAATCCTTATCCGCTTGAAAATCGGAGTCGGTATATCCCGTCATAGTCAGGTCAGTACCTGAGTATGTAAGCATCAAGTTCCTAGTTCTTCGAAGATACTTAAGAAAATGCTTAACAGCAATCCAGTGCTCGGGTCCAGGGTTGGATTGGAAACGGCTAACTACGCCAACGACGAAACAGATGTCAGGTCTAGTGCAAAGCATAGCATACATGAGGCTTCCTACGGCAGAGGCGTTAGGAATTTTCCTCATGTCTTCAATCTCTTGTGCAGTCTTGGGAGACTGGTCCATAGAGAGTGAGACTCCATGCCTAGAGGGTGTTTGGCCCTTCTTGGAGTCTTGCATCGAGAAGCGATCCATCACCTTATCAATATAAGATGCTTGAGAGAGCGATAGGGTCCGGTTTTTCCTATCTCGAAAGATTTGGATCCCCAGAATGTATGCGGCTTCTCCTAGATCCTTCATATCGAATTGCTTTGCCAGCCAGACCTTAACCTCAGATAACTTACCCACGTCATTACCAACGAGTAGTATATCATCGACATATAGTACCAAAAACACAACTTTGCCTTCGTGTATTAACTTGTAAACACAAGGCTCATCTATTGACTGTTCAAAGCCAAAGCTCTTTACAGTTTCATCGAATCTAATATTCCATGACCTAGATGCTTGCTTTAGTCCATAAATGGATTTAAGCAACTCACAAACCTTGGTCTCTTGACCTTTATCCACGAAACCGTCTGTGTTGTCGCAGTTTTTCGGACAACGATTTAGGAGTCGCGGACGGTTAGACCCAAGGCCAGACCAAGTGGACTCGTCTTGACTCGAGCGTGTCGGGCTTGGTATCCCAAGCCGTCCCTTAGCTGTAGATGATCTCTATCTCGTCCAAGCACCTGAAACGTGAACAGAAAGGTGTGAACTACAAAGGGGAAACAGAGGGGTTGCCTCTGTTTACCTCTCCGACGCTCAACATTAGTAGGATTGAGGTGGTTTGTAGAGGGTTTAGTGTTTAGAGGTCGAGACTTGAGAGAAACGAGCGAGGTACGAGTTCGACAGCGTTTCAGTACTCAAATTCGGCTTTCCTGGACCAAGGGGGGTGCCTTGGTATTTATAGGCAGCCAAGGGGTGGTTTGAAGACCCCTTGGCCGAGTGAGCAAGGTTGGGCCGGCCTTGGAGGTGGGCCGGCCATGGAGAGCCGGCCATGGAGGAGGGCCGGCCTTGGAGGGCCGGCCATGGAGAGCCGGCCATGGAGGAAGGCCGGCCTTGGAGTGCCGGCCTTGGAGAGCCGGCCTTGGGCGAGGGCCGGCCTTGGAGTGCCGGCCATGGAGAGCCGGCCGGCCATGGAGGAGGGCCGGCCTTGGAGTGCCGGCCATGGAGAGCCGGCCTTGGGCGAGGGCCGGCCTTGGAGTGCCGGCCATGGAGAGCCGGCCATGGAGGAGGGCCGGCCTTGGAGGGCCGGCCATGGAGGAAGGCCGGCCTTGGAGTGCCGGCCTTGGAGAGCCGGCCTTGGGCGAGGGCCAGCCTTGGAGTGCCGGCCGGCCATGGAGAGCCGGCCATGGAGGAGGGCCGGCCTTGGAGGGCCGGCGATGGAGGGCCGGCCACGGAGGAGGGCCGGCCTTGGAGTGCCGGCCATGGAGGAGGGCCGGCCTTGGACATGGCCGACTGACCTTTGGGCCGGCGACAGGCCGGTCAAGCATATCGCCGGCCATTGGCCGGCTGAGCATATGGCCGGCCACTGGCCGGCCGACCCTCGGCCCGGCCATTGGTTTGGGCCGGCCAAAGGCCGAGGCAAGGGTTCGCCCCTCGAGGCCTTGCATCGGTCGCGTGGGTCGAAGTGACGCCTTAGTCCCCGTCGGTCCGAGACGGACCGACAACATTAGCCCCCCGAGTTTCTGGTCGAGCGTAGATCGAGTGGAAACTCAAAACCCACGCTTTCATATGGATCGGGTTTGCGTCATGAGGAATGGCCTTCGCGCGTCGCGAGGGACGACTTTTTGTTTCGGGTTGATCGTGCGTGGCTCATTTTCTCGATCTACCAATGAGGGCGTGATCGATTAGCACGGCTTTATTGTGTTGTGCGCGTCTTATTTTCTCGACTTGCCAACGAAGGCATAACCGATTTGCACGTCTTTGTTGTCTTGCGCGCGTCTTGTTTTCTCGATTTGCCCACGAAGGCATAATCGATTTGCGCGTCTTCGTTGTTTTGTGCGCGTCTTGTTTTCTCGATTTGCCACCGAAGGCATAATCGATTTGCACGTCTGTTTTGTATTGTGCGCGTCTTGTTTTCTCGATTTGCCAACGAAGGCATAATCGATTTGCGCGTCTTTTTTGTATTGTGCGCGTCTTGTTTTCTCGATTCGCCAACGAAGGCATAATCGATTTGCACGTCTTTTTCGGTTATGTGCGCGTCTTGTTTTCTCGATTTGCCAACGAAGGCATAATCGATTTGCGCGTCTTTTTCGGTTATGTGCGTGTCTTGTTTTCTCGATTTTCCAACGAAGGCATAATCGATTTGCACGTCTTTTTTGTTATGTGCGCGTCTTGTTTTCTCGATTTGCCAACGAAGGCATAATCGATTTGCGCGTCTTTTTCGGTTATGTGCGCGTCTTGTTTTCTCGATTTGCCAACGAAGGCATAATCGATTTGCACGTCTTTTTTGTTATGTGCGCGTCTTGTTTTCTCGATTTGCCAACGAAGGCATAATCGATTTGCACGTCTTTTTTGTTATGTGCGCGTCTTGTTTTCTCGATTTGCCAACGAAGGCATAGTCGATTTGCGCGTCTTTTTTGTACCTTTTTTTTAGCATTGTTTCCCATTAGCCCCCCGAGTTTCTCGTGTACTTGTAGAGGAGACTAGAAATTGTAATGCAGCAAGATAAAGACTTCGAGGTGAAATGTGATGCAATTATCATGCACAAATAGTCAAAAATTACATCCCTGGGCCATTGGCCTTATTGAAATTCGAGATTGTCTTAAAACCAGAAATAAAATGACATAATGAGAAAAGGGGACGGGCCTAGCCCACGACATGCAGCTGTGAGCTCTCCGGTTCTTCAATCGCTGCCTGGTCCATGACAGTCACCGTCGCCGGACCCTTCCTTCCCTGCCGTGGACGGCCTTCGTGCACCGTGGCCGCCCCGACCGTTCTCAGGACATACTCTTTTAACTTCCCGTCTTGAATCAGGGCCTCGATCTGACGCCTAAGATGGTAGCACTCGGACGTCAGATGCCCGTGATCCTGGTGGTACTCACAGAACTTATTTCGATCCCTCTTCGCGGGGTCCTTCGCAAGGGGAGCCGGACTTCCTAGCTTGTCGCGGTGTAGAGCTAGGATCCGCTCTTGCGGAGTGTTCAGTGGGGTGTACGTTGATAACGCTCGGAAGCTATCAACGTGCGACGATCTTGGATCGGAGAGGGGGCGACCGTTAGGGGCCCGGCCTCCCCTGCTCCTCTTCCTCCGAGGGTCGGGATGATCTTCGTCCTGTTCTTCGCGGTGGCGACTACCTTGTCCTCCTGACTTTCGGCCATCGCGGCCATCGAGATAGTCCTCGATTCCCATATGTGTGCGGGCTCTCGTCATCAGCTCCGCCATGTCTCGCGGGACTTGCCCGACAATGGACTTGAGGTAGTCGCTCGTGCGAACTCCCTCGGTGATCGCCGTGATG
The DNA here is from genome assembly GCF_054948205.1 of Urtica dioica subsp. dioica. Taxonomy (NCBI): domain Eukaryota; kingdom Viridiplantae; phylum Streptophyta; class Magnoliopsida; order Rosales; family Urticaceae; genus Urtica; species Urtica dioica. The sequence goes on from NC_142758.1 coordinate 35,802,691, forward strand.
GCGTCCTTGTCGTCGAAGCCCTCGACTTTGTGAGACTCCTCGGTGAAGCGAGCGAGGTATTGTCTCAATGTCTCATCTCTCCCCTGTCGAATGGAGAGGAGGTGGGTCTTTGATTTCTTTTGTGCCACAAGCGTGGCAAAGCGAGCGAGAAAAGCCTCTCGCAAGGCTCGGAAGGACGGGATGCTTCCAGGCCTCAAACTTTGGAACCACTCAAAGCCCGACCCTGTGAGGGTCAGGCTGAAGGCTTGGCAGAGGGTGGCGTCCGTCTGCCCTTGCATCGTCATCCACGTCTCATAGTGTTGGACGTGGAAGTGGGGGTCCGTACGTCCATCATAGGGGGGAATGGACGGTAACTTAAAGTTTCCCACGCATGGCTGCGCGAGGACTTGTGCGGCGAAGGGAGAGTATGATTCCTCGATCCCTCCGTACGGCCTTTGCCTCCCTGACTCCCTCATCTCGATGATTTGATTCTGGAGGCTCTGAATCATCGTGACCACGTCAAGCCCGTTAGCAGGGCCGACCGTCGGGGCCACGGGAGTCACCGGTTGGCGTTCGTTGGATGCTTGGTCCACGACATTGGCCTGAGGTCGGCCAAGAGTTGCGGCGGGGAGCGCGTCCCTTCGAGAATTTAGCCTTTGGCGGAGATCCTCCCCTCGGGAGTTTCTCTGCGCCGTCAAGTGCTCTCTAAGGTCCACGCTTGGTGCGTGACGAGGCGAGGTCGCCCTCGGTCGGGTCGTCCGGCGAGCGCTTCGGCTATCGGCTCCATCGTCGACCAGAGTCGCTCTCTCCTCGGCGAGGGGCCGTGTCCGGCCACCTCTTGAAACCGAGGGGGCGAGTCCTCGGGACTGTGACCGTGCCTGTTGTCGCGCCGGGTACAAAGGATCGGCCAACGCACCGTTGGCCCTCTCGGGTCGCGCTTGAGCGAGGCTGGGGGTGGCCTCGTCGGTCCTCGACTCCTCCACGTATTCGGGGTCGGAGTAATCCTGAGAAGATCGATCCTCGACGTCGTAGCCGAGGAGACCGGCGATGAGGGAGCTGTCAACGCCGGGACGGTCAAGGAGCTCCGCGAGCCGCCGGGCCGTGTCCTCCCGGAGCTCGGCCTCGGGGTCGGTCACCGGGTCTTGGGGCTGGCTCTCGCTATCGCGAGGTTGCCCTTCAAGACGGTGTGCGAGGAGTCGGAGATCGTACCTCGAGCTCGTCGCTCGGGTACCCGCGGAGGTAGTGGGCAGGTGACTCATCTCTCGAGAGTCGTGAGAACAAAGGGAGAAAACTGGTAGAGGGAATGCGTCGTCAAGGTCGAGAGATCCCCTCCTTCTAGCGCCAAAATGTTGTCGCAGTTTTTCGGACAACGATTTAGGAGTCGCGGACGGTTAGACCCAAGGCCGGACCAAGTGGTCTCGTCTTGACTCGAGCGTGTCGGGCTTGGTATCCCAAGCCGTCCCTTAGCTGTCGATGATCTCTATCTCGTCCAAGCACCTGAAACGTGAACAGAAAGGTGTGAACTACAAAGGGGAAACAGAGGGGTTGCCTCTGTTTACCTCTCCGACGCTCAACGTTAGTAGGATTGAGGTGGTTTGTAGAGGGTTTAGTGTTTAGAGGTCGAGACTTGAGAGAAACGAGCGAGGTACGAGTTTGACAGCGTTTCAGTACTCAAATTCGGCTTTCCTGGACCAAGGGGGGTGCCTTGGTATTTATAGGCAGCCAAGGGGTGGTTTGAAGACCCCTTGGCCGAGTGAGCAAGGTTGGGCCGGCCTTGGAGGAGGGCCGGCCATGGAGAGCCGGCCATGGAGAGCCGGCCATGGAGGAGGGCCGGCCTTGGAGGGCCGGCCATGGAGAGCCGGCCATGGAGGAAGGCCGGCCTTGGAGTGCCGGCCTTGGAGAGCCGGCCTTGGGCGAGGGCCGGCCTTGGAGTGCCGGCCATGGAGGAGGGCCGGCCTTGGAGTGCCGGCCATGGAGAGCCGGCCTTGGGCGAGGGCCGGCCTTGGAGTGCCGGCCATGGAGAGCCGGCCATGGAGGAGGGCCGGCCTTGGAGGGCCGGCCATGGAGAGCCAGCCATAGAGGAAGGCCGTCCTTGGAGTGCCGGCCTTGGAGAGCCGGCCTTGGGCGAGGGCCGGCCTTGGAGTGCCGGCCGGCCATGGAGATCCGGCCATGGAGGAGGGCCGGCCTTGGAGGGCCGGCCATGGAGGGCCGGCCACGGAGGAGGGCCGGCCTTGGAGTGCCGGCCATGGAGGAGGGCCGGCCTTGGACATGGTCGACTGACCTTTGGGCCGGCGACAGGCCGGTCAAGCATATGGCCGGCCATTGGCCGGCTGAGCATATGGCCGACCCTCGGCCCGGCCATTGGTTTGGGCCGGCCAAAGGCCGAGGCAAGGGTTCGCCCCTCGAGGCCTTGCATCGGTCGCGTGGGTCGAAGTGACGCCTTAGTCCCCGTCGGTCCGAGACGGACCGACAACAGTCTGGTTGAGCCATGTTAATGCGCTCGTCAAGATTTCCATTCAGAAAGGCTGTCTTGACATCCATTTGCCAGATCTCATAGTCGAGAGCTGCAGCTATGGATAGGAGTATGCAGATGGATTTAAGCATCGCGACTGGCGAGAAGGTTTCTTCATAGTCAATCCCTTCTTGTTGGGTATAACCCTTCGCCACAAGTCGTGCTTTGAACGTCTCAACATTCCCATCAGGACCCCTTTTCTTCTTGTATATCCACTTACACCCTACGGGTTTAATCCCTTCAGGAAGGTGTACAAGTTTCCAAACATTGTTGATATACATCGAGTGCATTTCAACTTTCATGGCGTCAAACCAAAGGTTTGATTCAGAACAAGCCATCGCTTGGCTATAGGAAACAGGGTCATCCATGTCGGAGACGGCTACAAGAGAGTCTCCATAAGACATGTACATGTCAGGCTTTTGAGTAGCCCTCCCACTACGTCTAAGTACTACTTGACGAGATTCTGATGAGTTAGGTTGTGTTTCAGTTGGGGTAAGAACAGTTCTTACAGATGAGGTAGAAGCTTCCTCACCCAACTTTTCTTCAAGCACAATTTTGCTTCTTGGTTTTGCATCTTTCATAAAGTCCTCCTCAAGGAAACGAGCATTCGTGCTAACGAAAGTCTTATCGTCCTCGGGACTATAGAAAGTAAAACCTTTGGTTTCCTTTGGATATCCCACAAACAGCACAATTCTGACCTACTAGCCAACTTGCTAGTCTTTTGCCTCAGCACGTGTGCAGGGCAACCCCAAATTCGGATGCGGCCAAGATTCACTTTACGGCCAGTCCATCGTTCATAAGGAGTACCAGGAACCGTTTTGGACGGAACTTGGTTCAGAATATAGGCGGCTGTTTCAAGGGCATATCCCCAAAAGGAAAGCGGGAGTGATGAGTAACTCATCATTGATCTAACCATCTCCATAAGAGTTCGGTTTCTTCTCTCTGACACTCCATTTTGTTGATGTGTGCCAGGTGCGGTAAGCTGAGAAGCGATACCTTCTTCTTTAAGAAAGTCATCGAACTCTCCAGACATATACTCACCACCTCGATCAGATCGAAGGGTTTTGATCACTTTGCCAGTTTGCTTTTCCACTAAAGCCCTAAAGACCTTAAATACGTTAAAGGTCTCGGATTTGTGTTTAAGCAAATAGACAAACCCATATCGCGAGTAATCATCGGTGAAGGTAACGAAGTATTCGTATCCTCCACATGCCTGTTGGCTGAGCGGACCACATACATCAGAATGCATTAGTTCCAGCAACTCAGTGGCTCTTCGACCCTTATCAGAGAAAGGTCGCTTAGTCATTTTTCCTTCTATGCAGGATTCACAAGTAGGTAGTGAACCTATTGCAGAGGCTTGGAGTGGACCGTCCCTAACAAGTCTCTTAATCCTATCTAGACTGATATGACTAAGTCTTAAGTGCCATAGGTATGTTGATTTTGTTAGATCGGAGGATTCAGAAAGTTTGATCCTCTTTGGCTCCCTAATTAGATCGTTATCTATTTCGGTGTCTAAAAGAGAAGGTTGAGTGGGATAGATGTAAAAAAGACCATTCTTCATACATGCATCAGTGACAAAAGAATTAGAAAAAGAAATACGAATTCCATTCTTTATAAACTTTAAATAATAATCTTGCTCGAAAAGTTGAGCAACAGATATTAGGTTTTTCCCAAAGGAAGGAACATAATAAACATTATTCAAATTTAAAGTTCGATCTTCAAAAGATAACGTCACGGATCCCAAAGCCTTCGCAGACACCACGCTCCCATCACCCCACTTGAAGCAGAAGTCGCCATCCTCTAAGCTTTTGCTTTTCCTAAAACCAGTCAAGGAGCAGCAAATATGGTTAGTAGCAGCGGAGTCAATAATCCACGATGATACATTATCAGCTACTAAACAAGCTTCAGTAACAAGTACAATACCTTTTACTTTGGTTTTGAGGTAGGCAGGACAGTTCCTACGCCAGTGACCAGGCTCATTGCAGTGGTGGCACTTGTCTTTAGACTTGTCCACCTTCGGAGCCTTTGGCGCCTTCTTCTTCGTTTGAACCTTAGGTTGGTTCTTCTTCTCGGCATTGCGAGGTCTCTTCTTAGATCCAGAGGTGGAGGCAGTAGCATGTACTTCTCCTTGAGCCCTCTTTTTCTTAGTGAGTACCTCAGCGGTTTGAAGTTCCTTCATGAGCTCGTTAACAGTGTACTCCAGCTTGTTCATGGAATAATTCAACTTGAAGGTATCAAAGGTTTCGGGGAGAGTTTCCAAGATCATATCTATTTTAGTCTCCCCATCAATCTCAGATCCAAGGATCTCCATCTCGTTGAGATAGCTAATGATCAGCATCATATGATCTCTAACGGGAGTTCCAGCCTTCATACGATAGTTCATGAATTGTCGGACCGCTTGTTGCCTAGCTTGACGTCCTTGCCCTCCAAACATCTCATGGAGATTGTAGAGCATATCGGTGGCAGTTTCGTAATCACGATGTTGTTGTTGCAACACATTGTTCATCGATGCCAAAATATAGCATCTCGCAATCTCATCGGATCGAAGCCAGGCCGCCAGGGCGTCTTTCTCCTCTTGCGTCGAATCATCATTCGTTTGAGGACAGGGGGTGGTGAGAACCCATTTGTGCTTGTCGACATTAAGGACTGTGTCGAGGTTACGTTTCTAGTCGACGTAATTGTCGCCTTCGAGTTTATTCGAGGAAAGAATGGTTGAGAGAGGGTTGAGAGACATATTGCCTATAAAAGTTGAAACAAGTTTATGATTAGTCTTTGGTTTAGGATTTAAGTTTTATTAAGACTTTTATAAAATCCAAAGGTGTTATAAACCAAACGATAATTTACTCCCTCAAGAGAAGGCCGCAAAAAATCTCCTTTTATAAGTAAATGACATTAAGAGGTATTTTTTTTATGTAACTTTTCTTTTCTTTCGCAATTTTTTTTTGTTAGTATGTTTTGTTTGCAAATGAGCAATTTTAGTCTGAATATTATATAACTACTTAAGATGTTTTCAATACAGTTGCAATATATCATAATTTTTACATGGACGGTTTTTATTTCAAAAATCTTTTACGCTCACGGCACAAAAAATTTATTTCTATTTCAAACAGCGTAGTTTTTTGTATTTAATTAAAATACCTACGAAACATATTTTTATATGAAATTTTTATACAAAATATTTTGGTACGTCGTTGGTATACGATAAAATTTATATGAATTTTGAATGTGTATTTATGTATAAAAGAAATATTTTCAAACCGGTGTGCAGATTGTTTCAGTTTTCTCTAATATCCTTTTATCATTTTATACTTTGATTTTTGTTTTCGTCAACTTAAACTCCGATTTTGGTCTTATCACTGCAGACTAATATGTTCAAATTTATATTTTCTAGTCTCTGGAGTTTTTTCAGAATTTTTCTCTGAAACTATTTTTTTTCCCGAAACCCGAGGACGAAGGGTATTTTCGTCTTTTGACGTCCCTATTCCTTCTCCGATTATTTTTTTAGAATCTTTGTTATGTCTAGAAGTGTTTTATAAGAACCTAATTTCTATCCGTTCGAATAGGTCTCGAGCCCAATAGCTTTTCCAATCGTTCGAGAGTCTAAGAACTTTTCCCCGACTCAATACGGTGAGAATAATCTCACTACAATACGGATTAGTTTAAAATTAATTACGATGAGTGTGTGATCTGAATTGGTCAATATGTGTTATGTGATTGATTGTGTGATATTTCTTATATGCGTGTATGTGTTATTGAGTGAATTGTGATTACTATATTGTTGTCAATGGTGCCCACAAGAAGTGTTGTAGTCTTTACTTTGTACATTTGATGTAATAAAGTCTCATGAAGACTCTTGCTTGTAATTGCTTATTCATTAATAAAAATTTGAAACGTTCATTCATTCTTTCTTGTCTGTTTGAAGCTTTATGATAAAACATTAGTCTTTAGTCCATAAGCAAATTTAACAACTTACGAAGAGACAAATGTAGATTTGCATGAACAAACTCTTCATAGTTTGCTTAAAAAGATATATTCGCAATCTAAGGGTCAAAGGACTATTGACCTCAGTACGATTGTTAGGAGAATCTATGATGTCTGGTTATGGGGCATTGAGAGTTGGAGACTCTATAGTTCTTCTATGTATCTTCTGAAGGTACTGAATTGACCAGTGCACTTCTAGAGACAAAATAAGAACAAACCATTTAACCTCTTATGTCTCGAAGTCACTATGTATGAATTGCATCGTGCTTACCTTAATCCTAAAATGAGACATGCCATTTCACAACTTACGTATTCTCATTTGAGAAAGTCAGAGTTCGGACTCACTATGTGATTCCGAACAGGGCCTATTGGTGAAGTACTAAGTTGTGAGAATTGTTGGAATTGATCTAGGGTTTAAGAAAAAGTTTAACGCTTCCAAAAAGTTTTTTATTATTATTGTAGGGGACGCTCCCTTGATTTTGAGTAAGCGGCGGAATTTTAAAAATTTTCTTTTAACTAGTAAAACGTTTTTACTAACCTAGACAAAGAGCAAGCACATGTAAATATAAACTATTATGAGTATAAAAGATTACTAACCTTTTTAGAAGCTTGAACGTTGAGAAGCTTTTGGAAAGTTACAACGTTCGTCTCCCCTTTGCAGCACGTCTCTCTTCTTTCCTCGGCAACACGAGCAACCACGATAGTTTCTATCACTAAATCACTCGAGAGAAAAGGAATTAGTGAGTGGGCACTTTTAAACACGACGACTCGAGAACAAGTCTCAGAGTCGAAGAGCTAAAACCACTAGGTCAGATGAGGACCTAGGTGCCAAAACAAAAACGAAAAATAACTAGAGAGAGAGAGGAGAAATCGGCCACAAGGTCTAGAGAGAGAGTCTCTCAATCTCTAACTTATGTGGAATGAATGAAATGAGAGGAATGAGGTGAGGTATTTATAGGAGGAGGATTACCTTCAAAAGGTAGTTTCCTCATACCCCTTGCATGTCCAAATGAGCTTCTAGAAGCCTTTGGATTTGTTTCCTCATTTGCTTTCTCTCTTAGTTGGCCGAAATTGCACTTTCCTTCTAGAGGAAATTTGTTTCCTCTTTTTTCTTTTGGCAAGTATCTTCATACATTAATGCACAAAATAAACTCTCTTTCCCACTATGGCATGAACGAAATTCAGCCTTATTTTCCTTGGGTTGGACGAAATTTGAGCTTCTAGAAGGAGCTTCTAGATGTTTCTTCATTTGTTCATGACAACATAAGAAAATCCCATTAAGAATTTTCAAGTAAAATTCTATGAAATGAAATTAATCCTCAAGGCCCAAATTTTTTAAGTTGCCCGTGTGATTTAAATTTCATTTGTCATCATATGACAATGTCAAAAAAATTTATTGACATTCATTTCATCCTATGTCTAAAAAGACAAAAATACCCTTTTGACAATTTTCACAAAACTTATCTCGTTCTTGTTTTGACTTAGCTTCTAGTTTAACTATTCCTACTCGATATGATTTGTGACAGTGACCTCATGGATCAAAATGAACAAAGCTTGAGCTAAACCCTTGGACTCAAAAGTTCACAAACCTTTTCCAAGTTTAGCTAAATGTCAATTGACTAAACTAAAGAGTTCACACTGAAAATCTCTCGGTTCAAATGAATTTATTTTCTACTCAAGAATTCAACCAAATTATGATGAGCGAATCCACTGAATATTATCTATGTTTACCCTTCATGAATATCATCAGCAAGTCGGGATTTACGAAATTACCATTTTACCCTTCTAGCTGTTATTTCCTCAACTACTTTGTCGCTTGTGAATAAGTTAGAAACAATATATTGACGAGGAGCTAACAAGTCACATTGTTTCATCCAAAAGAGTCGGGGCTCAATTTGGACACTGGTCAGTTCATTTATTCACACTCCAAGGAACAAAGCATGAGGTGATATACATTGCATTTCAGCAATCTTGTACATGAATTCCATATCTATGAGAACTTCACAAAGTTACTCATGACATCTTCATAACTTAGTACTTCACCAATAGGTCCTGTTCAGAATCACATAGTGAGTCCGAACTCTGACTTTCTCAAATGAGAATACGTAAGCTATGAAATGACATGTCTCATTTCAGGATTAAGGTAAGCATGATGCAATTCATACGTAGTGACTTCGAGACATAAGAGGTTAAATGGTTTGTTCTTAACTTGTCTTCTAGAAGTGCACTGGTCAATTCAGTACCTTCGGAAGATACCTAGAAGAACTATAGAGTCTCCAACTCTCAATGCCCCATAACCAGACATCATAGATTCTCCTAACAATCGTACTGAGGTCAATAGTCCTTTGACCCTTAGATTGCGAATATCATTTTAAGCAAGCTACGAAGAGTTTGTTCATACAAATCTACATTTGTCTCTTCGTAAGTTGTTAAGTTTGTTTATGGACTAAAGACTAATGTTTTATCATAAAGCTTCAAACAGACAAGAAAGAATGAATGAACGTTTCAACTTTTTATTAATGAATAAGCAATTACAAGCAAGAGTCTTCGTGAGACTTTATTACATCAAATGTATAAAATAAAGACTACAACTCTTTTTGTGGGCACCATTGACAACAAACTCCCACTTGACTCAAAGAAGATGTTTGTAGTCCTTCATTCCTAATCTCTCTCGTTGTTGGTCGAAGACCTTGTTCGCTAGGGCCTTTGTGAATGGATCTGCTAGGTTGTCCACCGCTGAGATCTTTTTCACTTCCACGTCTCCACGCTGCACGATCTCTCGAATCGAATGGTATTTCCTCTCAATATGTTTAGAGCGCTTATGGCTTCAAGGTTCCTTTGAGTTAGCGATAGCCCCACTATTATCACAATAAAGGGTCATTGGCTCGTCGACGTTTGGAACAACTTCCAAATACTTAAGGAATTTTCTAAGCCATACAACCTCTTTGGATGCTTCACAAGCAGCCACATATTCTGCTTCCATTGTGGAGTCAGCAATGCAAGATTGCTTAATACTCCTCCACACAACAGCTCCACCATTAAGGATGAACACAGATCCTGATGTGGATTTCCTGGAATCCTTATCCGCTTGAAAATCGGAGTCGGTATATCCCGTCATAGTCAGGTCAGTACCTGAGTATGTAAGCATCAAGTTCCTAGTTCTTCGAAGATACTTAAGAAAATGCTTAACAGCAATCCAGTGCTCGGGTCCAGGGTTGGATTGGAAACGGCTAACTACGCCAACGACGAAACAGATGTCAGGTCTAGTGCAAAGCATAGCATACATGAGGCTTCCTACGGCAGAGGCGTTAGGAATTTTCCTCATGTCTTCAATCTCTTGTGCAGTCTTGGGAGACTGGTCCATAGAGAGTGAGACTCCATGCCTAGAGGGTGTTTGGCCCTTCTTGGAGTCTTGCATCGAGAAGCGATCCATCACCTTATCAATATAAGATGCTTGAGAGAGCGATAGGGTCCGGTTTTTCCTATCTCGAAAGATTTGGATCCCCAGAATGTATGCGGCTTCTCCTAGATCCTTCATATCGAATTGCTTTGCCAGCCAGACCTTAACCTCAGATAACTTACCCACGTCATTACCAACGAGTAGTATATCATCGACATATAGTACCAAAAACACAACTTTGCCTTCGTGTATTAACTTGTAAACACAAGGCTCATCTATTGACTGTTCAAAGCCAAAGCTCTTTACAGTTTCATCGAATCTAATATTCCATGACCTAGATGCTTGCTTTAGTCCATAAATGGATTTAAGCAACTCACAAACCTTGGTCTCTTGACCTTTATCCACGAAACCGTCTGTGTTGTCGCAGTTTTTCGGACAACGATTTAGGAGTCGCGGACGGTTAGACCCAAGGCCAGACCAAGTGGACTCGTCTTGACTCGAGCGTGTCGGGCTTGGTATCCCAAGCCGTCCCTTAGCTGTAGATGATCTCTATCTCGTCCAAGCACCTGAAACGTGAACAGAAAGGTGTGAACTACAAAGGGGAAACAGAGGGGTTGCCTCTGTTTACCTCTCCGACGCTCAACATTAGTAGGATTGAGGTGGTTTGTAGAGGGTTTAGTGTTTAGAGGTCGAGACTTGAGAGAAACGAGCGAGGTACGAGTTCGACAGCGTTTCAGTACTCAAATTCGGCTTTCCTGGACCAAGGGGGGTGCCTTGGTATTTATAGGCAGCCAAGGGGTGGTTTGAAGACCCCTTGGCCGAGTGAGCAAGGTTGGGCCGGCCTTGGAGGTGGGCCGGCCATGGAGAGCCGGCCATGGAGGAGGGCCGGCCTTGGAGGGCCGGCCATGGAGAGCCGGCCATGGAGGAAGGCCGGCCTTGGAGTGCCGGCCTTGGAGAGCCGGCCTTGGGCGAGGGCCGGCCTTGGAGTGCCGGCCATGGAGAGCCGGCCGGCCATGGAGGAGGGCCGGCCTTGGAGTGCCGGCCATGGAGAGCCGGCCTTGGGCGAGGGCCGGCCTTGGAGTGCCGGCCATGGAGAGCCGGCCATGGAGGAGGGCCGGCCTTGGAGGGCCGGCCATGGAGGAAGGCCGGCCTTGGAGTGCCGGCCTTGGAGAGCCGGCCTTGGGCGAGGGCCAGCCTTGGAGTGCCGGCCGGCCATGGAGAGCCGGCCATGGAGGAGGGCCGGCCTTGGAGGGCCGGCGATGGAGGGCCGGCCACGGAGGAGGGCCGGCCTTGGAGTGCCGGCCATGGAGGAGGGCCGGCCTTGGACATGGCCGACTGACCTTTGGGCCGGCGACAGGCCGGTCAAGCATATCGCCGGCCATTGGCCGGCTGAGCATATGGCCGGCCACTGGCCGGCCGACCCTCGGCCCGGCCATTGGTTTGGGCCGGCCAAAGGCCGAGGCAAGGGTTCGCCCCTCGAGGCCTTGCATCGGTCGCGTGGGTCGAAGTGACGCCTTAGTCCCCGTCGGTCCGAGACGGACCGACAACATTAGCCCCCCGAGTTTCTGGTCGAGCGTAGATCGAGTGGAAACTCAAAACCCACGCTTTCATATGGATCGGGTTTGCGTCATGAGGAATGGCCTTCGCGCGTCGCGAGGGACGACTTTTTGTTTCGGGTTGATCGTGCGTGGCTCATTTTCTCGATCTACCAATGAGGGCGTGATCGATTAGCACGGCTTTATTGTGTTGTGCGCGTCTTATTTTCTCGACTTGCCAACGAAGGCATAACCGATTTGCACGTCTTTGTTGTCTTGCGCGCGTCTTGTTTTCTCGATTTGCCCACGAAGGCATAATCGATTTGCGCGTCTTCGTTGTTTTGTGCGCGTCTTGTTTTCTCGATTTGCCACCGAAGGCATAATCGATTTGCACGTCTGTTTTGTATTGTGCGCGTCTTGTTTTCTCGATTTGCCAACGAAGGCATAATCGATTTGCGCGTCTTTTTTGTATTGTGCGCGTCTTGTTTTCTCGATTCGCCAACGAAGGCATAATCGATTTGCACGTCTTTTTCGGTTATGTGCGCGTCTTGTTTTCTCGATTTGCCAACGAAGGCATAATCGATTTGCGCGTCTTTTTCGGTTATGTGCGTGTCTTGTTTTCTCGATTTTCCAACGAAGGCATAATCGATTTGCACGTCTTTTTTGTTATGTGCGCGTCTTGTTTTCTCGATTTGCCAACGAAGGCATAATCGATTTGCGCGTCTTTTTCGGTTATGTGCGCGTCTTGTTTTCTCGATTTGCCAACGAAGGCATAATCGATTTGCACGTCTTTTTTGTTATGTGCGCGTCTTGTTTTCTCGATTTGCCAACGAAGGCATAATCGATTTGCACGTCTTTTTTGTTATGTGCGCGTCTTGTTTTCTCGATTTGCCAACGAAGGCATAGTCGATTTGCGCGTCTTTTTTGTACCTTTTTTTTAGCATTGTTTCCCATTAGCCCCCCGAGTTTCTCGTGTACTTGTAGAGGAGACTAGAAATTGTAATGCAGCAAGATAAAGACTTCGAGGTGAAATGTGATGCAATTATCATGCACAAATAGTCAAAAATTACATCCCTGGGCCATTGGCCTTATTGAAATTCGAGATTGTCTTAAAACCAGAAATAAAATGACATAATGAGAAAAGGGGACGGGCCTAGCCCACGACATGCAGCTGTGAGCTCTCCGGTTCTTCAATCGCTGCCTGGTCCATGACAGTCACCGTCGCCGGACCCTTCCTTCCCTGCCGTGGACGGCCTTCGTGCACCGTGGCCGCCCCGACCGTTCTCAGGACATACTCTTTTAACTTCCCGTCTTGAATCAGGGCCTCGATCTGACGCCTAAGATGGTAGCACTCGGACGTCAGATGCCCGTGATCCTGGTGGTACTCACAGAACTTATTTCGATCCCTCTTCGCGGGGTCCTTCGCAAGGGGAGCCGGACTTCCTAGCTTGTCGCGGTGTAGAGCTAGGATCCGCTCTTGCGGAGTGTTCAGTGGGGTGTACGTTGATAACGCTCGGAAGCTATCAACGTGCGACGATCTTGGATCGGAGAGGGGGCGACCGTTAGGGGCCCGGCCTCCCCTGCTCCTCTTCCTCCGAGGGTCGGGATGATCTTCGTCCTGTTCTTCGCGGTGGCGACTACCTTGTCCTCCTGACTTTCGGCCATCGCGGCCATCGAGATAGTCCTCGATTCCCATATGTGTGCGGGCTCTCGTCATCAGCTCCGCCATGTCTCGCGGGACTTGCCCGACAATGGACTTGAGGAAGTCGCTCGTGCGAACTCCCTCGGTGATCGCCGTGATGGCGTCCTTGTCGTCGAAGCCCTCGACTTTGTGAGACTCCTCGGTGAAGCGAGCGAGGTATTGTCTCAATGTCTCATCTCTCCCCTGTCGAATGGAGAGGAGGTGGGTCTTTGATTTCTTTTGTGCCACAAGCGTGGCAAAGCGAGCGAGAAAAGCCTCTCGCAAGGCTCGGAAGGACGGGATGCTTCCAGGCCTCAAACTTTGGAACCACTCAAAGCCCGACCCTGTGAGGGTCAGGCTGAAGGCTTGGCAGAGGGTGGCGTCCGTCTGCCCTTGCATCGTCATCCACGTCTCATAGTGTTGGACGTGGAAGTGGGGGTCCGTACGTCCATCATAGGGGGGAATGGACGGTAACTTAAAGTTTCCCACGCATGGCTGCGCGAGGACTTGTGCGGCGAAGGGAGAGTATGATTCCTCGATCCCTCCGTACGGCCTTTGCCTCCCTGACTCCCTCATCTCGATGATTTGATTCTGGAGGCTCTGAATCATCGTGACCACGTCAAGCCCGTTAGCAGGGCCGACCGTCGGGGCCACGGGAGTCACCGGTTGGCGTTCGTTGGATGCTTGGTCCACGACATTGGCCTGAGGTCGGCCAAGAGTTGCGGCGGGGAGCGCGTCCCTTCGAGAATTTAGCCTTTGGCGGAGATCCTCCCCTCGGGAGTTTCTCTGCGCCGTCAAGCGCTCTCTAAGGTCCACGCTTGGTGCGTGACGAGGCGAGGTCGCCCTCGGTCGGGTCGTCCGGCGAGCGCTTCGGCTATCGGCTCCATCGTCGACCAGAGTCGCTCTCTCCTCGGCGAGGGGCCGTGTCCGGCCACCTCTTGAAACCGAGGGGGCGAGTCCTCGGGACTGTGACCGTGCCTGTTGTCGCGCCGGGTACAAAGGATCGGCCAACGCACCGTTGGCCCTCTCGGGTCGCGCTTGAGCGAGGCTGGGGGTGGCCTCGTCGGTCCTCGACTCCTCCACGTATTCGGGGTCGGAGTAATCCTGAGAAGATCGATCCTCGACGTCGTAGCCGAGGAGACCGGCGATGAGGGAGCTGTCAACGCCGGGACGGTCAAGGAGCTCCGCGAGCCGCCGGGCCGTGTCCTCCCGGAGCTCGGCCTCGGGGTCGGTCACCGGGTCTTGGGGCTGGCTCTCGCTATCGCGAGGTTGCCCTTCAAGACGGTGTGCGAGGAGTCGGAGATCGTACCTCGAGCTCGTCGCTCGGGTACCCGCGGAGGTAGTGGGCAGGTGACTCATCTCTCGAGAGTCGTGAGAACAAAGGGAGAAAACTGGTAGAGGGAATGCGTCGTCAAGGTCGAGAGATCCCCTCCTTCTAGCGCCAAAATGTTGTCGCAGTTTTTCGGACAACGATTTAGGAGTCGCGGACGGTTAGACCCAAGGCCGGACCAAGTGGTCTCGTCTTGACTCGAGCGTGTCGGGCTTGGTATCCCAAGCCGTCCCTTAGCTGTCGATGATCTCTATCTCGTCCAAGCACCTGAAACGTGAACAGAAAGGTGTGAACTACAAAGGGGAAACAGAGGGGTTGCCTCTGTTTACCTCTCCGACGCTCAACGTTAGTAGGATTGAGGTGGTTTGTAGAGGGTTTAGTGTTTAGAGGTCGAGACTTGAGAGAAACGAGCGAGGTACGAGTTTGACAGCGTTTCAGTACTCAAATTCGGCTTTCCTGGACCAAGGGGGGTGCCTTGGTATTTATAGGCAGCCAAGGGGTGGTTTGAAGACCCCTTGGCCGAGTGAGCAAGGTTGGGCCGGCCTTGGAGGAGGGCCGGCCATGGAGAGCCGGCCATGGAGAGCCGGCCATGGAGGAGGGCCGGCCTTGGAGGGCCGGCCATGGA
Source organism: Urtica dioica subsp. dioica (assembly GCF_054948205.1). Classification (NCBI taxonomy): domain Eukaryota; kingdom Viridiplantae; phylum Streptophyta; class Magnoliopsida; order Rosales; family Urticaceae; genus Urtica; species Urtica dioica. The sequence continues at coordinate 35,817,734 of NC_142758.1, forward strand.
GAGCCGGCCATGGAGGAAGGCCGGCCTTGGAGTGCCGGCCTTGGAGAGCCGGCCTTGGGCGAGGGCCGGCCTTGGAGTGCCGGCCATGGAGGAGGGCCGGCCTTGGAGTGCCGGCCATGGAGAGCCGGCCTTGGGCGAGGGCCGGCCTTGGAGTGCCGGCCATGGAGAGCCGGCCATGGAGGAGGGCCGGCCTTGGAGGGCCGGCCATGGAGAGCCAGCCATAGAGGAAGGCCGTCCTTGGAGTGCCGGCCTTGGAGAGCCGGCCTTGGGCGAGGGCCGGCCTTGGAGTGCCGGCCGGCCATGGAGATCCGGCCATGGAGGAGGGCCGGCCTTGGAGGGCCGGCCATGGAGGGCCGGCCACGGAGGAGGGCCGGCCTTGGAGTGCCGGCCATGGAGGAGGGCCGGCCTTGGACATGGTCGACTGACCTTTGGGCCGGCGACAGGCCGGTCAAGCATATGGCCGGCCATTGGCCGGCTGAGCATATGGCCGACCCTCGGCCCGGCCATTGGTTTGGGCCGGCCAAAGGCCGAGGCAAGGGTTCGCCCCTCGAGGCCTTGCATCGGTCGCGTGGGTCGAAGTGACGCCTTAGTCCCCGTCGGTCCGAGACGGACCGACAACAGTCTGGTTGAGCCATGTTAATGCGCTCGTCAAGATTTCCATTCAGAAAGGCTGTCTTGACATCCATTTGCCAGATCTCATAGTCGAGAGCTGCAGCTATGGATAGGAGTATGCAGATGGATTTAAGCATCGCGACTGGCGAGAAGGTTTCTTCATAGTCAATCCCTTCTTGTTGGGTATAACCCTTCGCCACAAGTCGTGCTTTGAACGTCTCAACATTCCCATCAGGACCCCTTTTCTTCTTGTATATCCACTTACACCCTACGGGTTTAATCCCTTCAGGAAGGTGTACAAGTTTCCAAACATTGTTGATATACATCGAGTGCATTTCAACTTTCATGGCGTCAAACCAAAGGTTTGATTCAGAACAAGCCATCGCTTGGCTATAGGAAACAGGGTCATCCATGTCGGAGACGGCTACAAGAGAGTCTCCATAAGACATGTACATGTCAGGCTTTTGAGTAGCCCTCCCACTACGTCTAAGTACTACTTGACGAGATTCTGATGAGTTAGGTTGTGTTTCAGTTGGGGTAAGAACAGTTCTTACAGATGAGGTAGAAGCTTCCTCACCCAACTTTTCTTCAAGCACAATTTTGCTTCTTGGTTTTGCATCTTTCATAAAGTCCTCCTCAAGGAAACGAGCATTCGTGCTAACGAAAGTCTTATCGTCCTCGGGACTATAGAAAGTAAAACCTTTGGTTTCCTTTGGATATCCCACAAACAGCACAATTCTGACCTACTAGCCAACTTGCTAGTCTTTTGCCTCAGCACGTGTGCAGGGCAACCCCAAATTCGGATGCGGCCAAGATTCACTTTACGGCCAGTCCATCGTTCATAAGGAGTACCAGGAACCGTTTTGGACGGAACTTGGTTCAGAATATAGGCGGCTGTTTCAAGGGCATATCCCCAAAAGGAAAGCGGGAGTGATGAGTAACTCATCATTGATCTAACCATCTCCATAAGAGTTCGGTTTCTTCTCTCTGACACTCCATTTTGTTGATGTGTGCCAGGTGCGGTAAGCTGAGAAGCGATACCTTCTTCTTTAAGAAAGTCATCGAACTCTCCAGACATATACTCACCACCTCGATCAGATCGAAGGGTTTTGATCACTTTGCCAGTTTGCTTTTCCACTAAAGCCCTAAAGACCTTAAATACGTTAAAGGTCTCGGATTTGTGTTTAAGCAAATAGACAAACCCATATCGCGAGTAATCATCGGTGAAGGTAACGAAGTATTCGTATCCTCCACATGCCTGTTGGCTGAGCGGACCACATACATCAGAATGCATTAGTTCCAGCAACTCAGTGGCTCTTCGACCCTTATCAGAGAAAGGTCGCTTAGTCATTTTTCCTTCTATGCAGGATTCACAAGTAGGTAGTGAACCTATTGCAGAGGCTTGGAGTGGACCGTCCCTAACAAGTCTCTTAATCCTATCTAGACTGATATGACTAAGTCTTAAGTGCCATAGGTATGTTGATTTTGTTAGATCGGAGGATTCAGAAAGTTTGATCCTCTTTGGCTCCCTAATTAGATCGTTATCTATTTCGGTGTCTAAAAGAGAAGGTTGAGTGGGATAGATGTAAAAAAGACCATTCTTCATACATGCATCAGTGACAAAAGAATTAGAAAAAGAAATACGAATTCCATTCTTTATAAACTTTAAATAATAATCTTGCTCGAAAAGTTGAGCAACAGATATTAGGTTTTTCCCAAAGGAAGGAACATAATAAACATTATTCAAATTTAAAGTTCGATCTTCAAAAGATAACGTCACGGATCCCAAAGCCTTCGCAGACACCACGCTCCCATCACCCCACTTGAAGCAGAAGTCGCCATCCTCTAAGCTTTTGCTTTTCCTAAAACCAGTCAAGGAGCAGCAAATATGGTTAGTAGCAGCGGAGTCAATAATCCACGATGATACATTATCAGCTACTAAACAAGCTTCAGTAACAAGTACAATACCTTTTACTTTGGTTTTGAGGTAGGCAGGACAGTTCCTACGCCAGTGACCAGGCTCATTGCAGTGGTGGCACTTGTCTTTAGACTTGTCCACCTTCGGAGCCTTTGGCGCCTTCTTCTTCGTTTGAACCTTAGGTTGGTTCTTCTTCTCGGCATTGCGAGGTCTCTTCTTAGATCCAGAGGTGGAGGCAGTAGCATGTACTTCTCCTTGAGCCCTCTTTTTCTTAGTGAGTACCTCAGCGGTTTGAAGTTCCTTCATGAGCTCGTTAACAGTGTACTCCAGCTTGTTCATGGAATAATTCAACTTGAAGGTATCAAAGGTTTCGGGGAGAGTTTCCAAGATCATATCTATTTTAGTCTCCCCATCAATCTCAGATCCAAGGATCTCCATCTCGTTGAGATAGCTAATGATCAGCATCATATGATCTCTAACGGGAGTTCCAGCCTTCATACGATAGTTCATGAATTGTCGGACCGCTTGTTGCCTAGCTTGACGTCCTTGCCCTCCAAACATCTCATGGAGATTGTAGAGCATATCGGTGGCAGTTTCGTAATCACGATGTTGTTGTTGCAACACATTGTTCATCGATGCCAAAATATAGCATCTCGCAATCTCATCGGATCGAAGCCAGGCCGCCAGGGCGTCTTTCTCCTCTTGCGTCGAATCATCATTCGTTTGAGGACAGGGGGTGGTGAGAACCCATTTGTGCTTGTCGACATTAAGGACTGTGTCGAGGTTACGTTTCTAGTCGACGTAATTGTCGCCTTCGAGTTTATTCGAGGAAAGAATGGTTGAGAGAGGGTTGAGAGACATATTGCCTATAAAAGTTGAAACAAGTTTATGATTAGTCTTTGGTTTAGGATTTAAGTTTTATTAAGACTTTTATAAAATCCAAAGGTGTTATAAACCAAACGATAATTTACTCCCTCAAGAGAAGGCCGCAAAAAATCTCCTTTTATAAGTAAATGACACATCATTAATGCTAAGCCAAGATGTCAATACATCTATTTTGACTAGCCACCTTTTAAATTGGTTTGATCACTCACATCCTTTCACAGAACCTCAAGGGAGGATTACTAGGGATTGAGCCTAAGTGTGCAACCAACCACTTAGTCCAAAAGGTCAACTTTGAAAAACAATCCCCCAAGGGGAGGCCTTGCCATCATCGTCTCACTCTCGGACGTAGCTCATTGAGCAATGATCGAAGCAATAACGCCTTGGAGTACTCCCATTTAAGTGAGGGTCGCAAGAGCGGCTCTTAGTCCCACGTTAATTGCTTCTTTCATTAGTGTTGGGGATCGTGGGTTACAAACAACAAGTATAACCCTCCCACTTAGTTTTTGGAGTTGGTTCATCGACTCTTATAAGTTCGGAAACAAATTTCCTAGTTAGAGAGCGACAGAGCGGACAACTAGAAGAGAATCCTAGATCGACATGTTCAGAGTAGTATTAGTGCATAAATGCACAAGGTACATACTCGATCTTTTCCTATTTTCTATTTCGGGAAAGTGCATGAGGGAAGTGTGAACTTCAACTCACTCGAACACTTGAAAGTTTGAGATTACACATCTTTTATTTTTCGGCTTGTCTACAAAGAGACCTCCCACTCAAATTTTCAAGAGCATATAGATTTTGAACATATGTGATATAGATATAGTTTTGAAAACATTTTGAAAACTTATTTGATTTGGATGACAAAATATTTTCAAGTTTGAAAGTGAAAACGGTTTTTCAAAATTCAAACTAGTTTTGAAAAACTCAATTTCAATTAAACTTTCAAAATTCAAAACATTTTAATCTTACACATCATGTTTATAATCATATGAAAAACATTTTTTCTCAAGAAAATTTTCTCATTAGAGTTCTATAACTCACGGTAAATAAAAGAAACTAGAAAGACAAGGTAACTAGTCACAAAATTTACCGAAATTTCTCAAACCTTTAAAACACGTTTTTCAATATAAAAAATTAAAAACTTTTAGAACTGATTCTAATGTGTTTTAATATCATCCCAAACTCATAAAAAATCAACATGGTTTTTAATTTAAAGGCATGAGCAATAAATTAAAAAAAAATCTAAGATAACAATTCTAACTTGTCACAAAAATAGTAAACTTTCGAAAACGATTTTCAAGCTCATAATTTTAAAAACATGTACATGCTAATCTTTGACCATAGCTCTGATACCATTTGTTGGAATTGATCTAGGGTTTAAGAAAAAGATTAAACGCTTCGGGAAGCGGCGGAATTTTAAAAATTTCTTTTCAAGTAAAAACAGTTTTTACTAACCTAGACAAAGAGCAAGTACATGTAATTAAAACCTATTATGAGTATAGTAGCTTACTAACCTTTCTTGAAGCTTGAACTTTGTAGAAGCTTTTGGAAAGTTTGCAACGCTCGTCTCCTCGCAGCACGTCTCTCTTTCTTTCCTCGGCACCTCGAGCAACCACGATAGTTTCTATCACTAAATCACTCGAAATAAAAGGAATCAGTGAGTGGGCACTTTTAAACACTACGACTTAAGAACAAGTCTTGAAGTCGCAGAGCTAAACACTAGGTCGAGTTAGGACCTAGGTGCCAAAACAAGAATAATCGAAAATGAACTAGAAAGAGAGAGAGAGGATTTCGGCCACAAGTTCTAGAGAGAGAGTCTCTCAAATCTCTTAAACTTGGATTAATCAAATGTGAGGAAAACAGGCTCCTATTTATAGGAGAGGTCTCACCTTCAATAAGGTAGTTTCCTCTTCTATAGAATATCACATATTCATGAGCCAATTTCCTCTTTTCCCTATTGAGACACTCGGCCAACAAGGGCTTCTAGAAGCCTTGATTTGTTTCCAATTTTGTTCATGGCTTGCCTTTTCTCTCAACATGGCCGATTCCCTTATGCATCCCATATGCAAATTTGTTTCCTCTTTTTCTTTTGGCAAGTATCTTGATACATTTATGCACAAAATATTCTCTCTTTCCTCTTGGGTGGTGGGTGCCTATTCTAACATTAGAAAGGCCTTCTAGAAGCTTTTCCACTTGTTCATGACAACATGAAAAAGGCCCATTAAGAATTTTCAATAAAATTCTTATGAAATGAAATTAATTCACAAGGCCCAATGATCAAGTCATGGCCGAGTGACATTAATTCATCTAATGAACTTGTCAAAATTTATTGACATTCATTTCATCCTTTGTCTCAAAAGACAAAAATACCCTTTTAACTATTTTCGTTTTTGTTTTGACTTAGCTTCCAGTTTAACTATTCCTATCGATGTGATTCGTGACAGTGACCTCATGGACCCAAATGAACAAAGCTTGAGCTAATCACTTGGACTCAAAAGTTCACAAACCTTTTCCAAGTTTAGCTTAATGCCAACTGACTCCACTAAAGAGCTGACACTGAAAATCTCTCGGTTCAAATGAATTTATTTTCTACTCAAGAATTCGACCTAATTATGATGAGCGGATCCACTGAATATTATCTATGCTACCCTTCATGAATGTCATCAGCTAGTTGGGATTTACTAAATTACCATTTTACCCTTCTAGCTGTTATTTCCTCAACTCCTTTGTCGCTTGTAAATAAGTTAGAAACAATGTATTGACGAGGAGCTAACAAGTCACATTGTTTCATCCAAAAGGGTCAGGACTCAATTTGGACACTGGCCAGTTCATTTATTCACACTCCAAGGAACAAAGCATGAGGTGACATACATTGCATTTCAGCAATCTTGTACATGAATTCCATATCTATGAGAACTTCACAAAGTTACTCATGACATACTCACAACTTAGCACTTCACCAAAAGGCCCTGTTTGGAATCACATAGTGAGTCCGAACTCTGACTTTCTCAAATGAGAATACTAAGGTGTGAAATGGCATGTCTCATTTCAGGATTAAGGTAAGTATGATGCAATTCATACATAGTGACTTCGAGACATAAGAGGTTAAACGGTTTGTTCTTATCTTGTCTCTAGAAGTGCACTGGTCAATTCAGTACCTTCGGAAGATACCTAGAAGAACTATAGAGTCTCCAACTCTCAATGCCTAATAACCAGACATCATAGATTCTTCTAACAATCGTACTGAGGTCAATAGTCCTTTGACCCTAAGATTGCGAATATATCGTTTTGAGCAAACTACGAAGAGTTTGTTCATGCAAATCTACATTTGTCTCTTTGTAAGTTGTTAAGTTTGTTTATGGACTAAAAGACTAAGGTTTTATCATAAAGCTTCAAACAAAGAAAGAATGAATGAACGTTTCAACTTTATTAATGAATGAATAGGCAATTACAAGCAAGAGTCTTCATGAGACTTTATTACATCAAATGTACAAAATAAAGATTACAACTCTTCTTGTGGGCACCATTGACAACAGTTTGCGTGTGCTTGAAACGTCGCCTTGATCAAGTTTCCAAGACGGTTTGAGAAGGTGCCGATCATGGGATTTAGCTCCCTGATGTCCTGGTAGAACATCATGTGTCGCCGATCGTAGCGAACTACATTCGCACCAGGAGTCCCTACCCCTCCTCTCGCTGACACGAGACCCTTCGTTGGTCCACGTGTGTTCTTCGATCCTGAGGATCCTGGTGTCTGTGGTGGATCCTCGCCTCCACCTGCTCTAGTCGACATCCTATAAGAAGAAAACAAGATTAGAAAACAAAGAAACATGGACGACACCACGATTTTTTTTTTAAAATGCCCTCACATATGGCGGAGGAAAACCGTGGTTACATATTAGATAAATATTACTCATTCATCATCATCACTGCCTATAATGTTAGTATCCTCTTCTATATCTACATCAACATCTTCTCCCTCAAAAATGATGTGTGCCTCATTATCCTCATCAAATTCTTCATCATCGTCAACGATAGTGACTAGCTCAATTTCAGCGGTTTCGTGTCGATGATTCAGACCTTCGATGTTTGACAATTCTATTGTCAATGGGACCAAGGCTGAGGTGGTATGGTCAACTTCAGGAATGTCCCAAATCCCTCGATGATTGTATTCCTGAACAATTTCCAAATCCCTCGATCTTACTAAAGGACCGAGAGCGAATTTAGAAGGAATGAGAGAGAGACTGTGAAAGGTATCTTATTTTTTTAAAATGGATTGTAGAAATTGTGGGAAAGATGCGCCTCAAAATCCTGGAAACAATCCTGGAAAATGGATTGTTTTTGAAAATGGACTGTTTCTAGTGGATTTCGATTCTAATTGGTTCAAAACTCTACCGAAATTTTGGCATAGTTTCCCCTATAATATTGTTACACCAAAAACCTGCAAAGTACTTTAAAAACATTTAAAATCCATCCAGAAACTATCATATCAATTAACTAAGTCCTAAACCGAGCCTCCGTGGCTCGGTCACAACATTTTATCAATGAAAACTATAAAACAATCACTCAGTAATTAATTAATTACAATATCATAAACAACTAATCTAATAAAATAGTTTAAACAATTAACCAATTTCAATCTTAATTAAACTATTTCTTAAAAAAAAATCTTAATTAAACTAACATTGAAAATTTAAAATTAGTTACATAACCAATTTCATTATTAAGTACAAAGTGTTAACAATTAAACTATAAATTAATTAGTTAACTAAACTAACAACTTATTAACCAATTTGATTTCCATTACAATTTCAATTTCAAAATAATATTTAATCTAAACTTTTACAATTTCAATTAATTTCAACTAAACATTAACCTAAGCATATTACTAAATTAATTATAAACACTATATATATTAACAATTATAATTACATTAATTAATACGTGTTACTAAACTAATTATAAATACTATATATATTAACAACTATAATTACATTAATTAATACATGTTAACAATCAAAATCAAACTAAACATACTAACAATTTATTTGATTTGAAACGTAAATACTAAACTACTAAACATACTAAACACATATATAGAATTTGAAACTAAACATACTAAATTACTAATTAAAACTAATTAATAATTATTAACACTAATTATATATGCTAACTAAAACATACTAAATTACTAATTAAAACATACTAAACCATTTAAATTTTTTTTCTTCATATATATATATATATATATAATACTAATTATTAATATATATATATATATATATATATATATACACAAAAAAAATATTATACCTTAGGCGGAGGAGATCGGACCGGCGCGGAGGAGCGAAGGCGGAGGAGAGGACCGGCGCGGAGAAGCGGCTGCGGAGGATCGGCGTGGAGGAGAGGACCGACGCGGAGGAGAGGACCGGCGCGGAGGAACGGCTGCGGAGGAAAGGACCGATGGAGGAGGAGAAGACTGGTCTGAGAAGAGCGGCGCGCGGACTTAGACATCGAAGAAGGTGCGCAGACTTGGACGTCGGAGAAGGCTCGGAGAAGAGAGAGGGAGAGAGGGAGGGAGAGTCGCAGAGGGAGGGAGAGAGGGAGGGAGAGTCGCAGAGGGAGGGAGAGAGGGAGGGAGAGTCGGAGAGGCTGTGAAGAAGATGAAGAAGACAAAGCTGAGTTTATAAACTAACCCTAATAATCAGGTGCGACTTGTCGCACCTGATACGCAAATAGGTGCGACTAGTCGCACCTAAAACAGTTAATCGGTGCGACTAGTCGCACCTAAAAGTAAAAAAAAAATCTAAAAATTAATTCCACGTCCGACAAATGGAAAAAATTAGGGGGAGAAGTTGAGCGCCGATTTTTTTCTTAGACTTTTAGGTGCGACTAGACGCACCTGAAAGTTTTCAAAACTATTGGATGCGACTAGTCGCACCCAATACCACTTAAAATTAGCGAATTTTTTTTCATTTTTGGAGCCCTTTGGGTGCGACTAGTCACACCAGATGCCCAATTAGGTGCGACAAGTCGCACCTAATGCCCTTCCGCACCAGAAAGGCTTATTTGTAGTAGTGAACTCATATTTTCCCGACTAAATCCAAGCTTGTTCTCGAGTATTTGTGATGTTTTTTTTTGTGTGTTTTTGAGAGACTTGTAGGTTTTAGAGGCCAATGAGGTATTAAGGAGGTTAGTAGAGCATCACGTGAAGTAACAGCGCAATTTTGAGAAGATTCGAAGACTTTTCGCCAAGTTAGAGCAAAGAAGAAATACAGCGTCCTCTTGTGAACAATTCTGAGAGTTTGAAGTAAAGATTTTGGATGATCCAATTCCATAATTAGATAGAGCTCTCTCTTAGCTTTCCAACGCATATTTATTTGCAGGAATCGGACATCGGAGCTAGGAGTTATGGCCGTTACAAAAACGGTGCGCGCGGGATGTCAACCTCGCGGCGTGACCCACAAACCACGCGCTGCGAGGTCCGCCGAGACAAAAAAGAGGAAACGCGGCATTGGAGTCGATCTGAGCCGTTGGATCACTTTTAATTACCCAGTCTGCTCCGAAAATTAAGAGAAACCCAAGGATTTCGACCTAGGCCTATAAATACACCTCTCAATCTCTTGTGTAGGGATCCTAACATTTTTTTTTATTGTTTTCACTTAGTATTTGGGAGAGATAGAGAAAAAGAGGAGAGTCGTTCTTCATCAATTCGCGCCAATCACAGTTTTATTGTTCTCCTTTACTCTTGAACTCCCGTATTTTAATTTACAATTGAGTATTTAATTATGGTTTCTTCTTCTTCCTATTCTTTTATTTTATTTTTGTTTTCTCTCTACGCCATGAACTAATTCCATTAAGGACTATGGCGTAGCGGGTTTGGGATTCGGTTATGGATATGATTTAATATATTGAAATTCAATTTTCATTCTCTATTGCTTTGTTTAATTCAAATCCGTTTTTAATGCTTGATCGAGATTAGCTACCTTGTTCATGATTTTGTACTTCAACTTGATGCTTGAGAAAGATTAGGTTGTTATTGTTTTGATTTGAATTACTATGATGCATGCCTAGGCTAGAGATAGTTAGGTTGCCATAGAATCGCGTGAATACTCTTTAAATTAATGCATGTTTTTGTTAGGGATTGAGATCGAGAAAATATTTTTCTAATTTTGACATAGGTTGTTAGATGCTCGAGAGAGATTTAATATTATTCTGTGAGTATGGTTGGCAAAGAGTAGGGAGTTGATTATTGATTGTGCGTCAAATTCGTGTATCCAAACCGTTGAATAAACTCGTGAAGCCTTGGTCCTTAGCCTCTCTTTCTGATTACAACTTTTATTTGATTATTTTATTATTTAATTGTTCTACAAACTTGTCAATAATTTGTGACATCTTTCCATCTCCTCTTTAGTTCAATTCGTGCTAGTTGATCTGTTTGTTAATTAAGCTTGTTCCTCGTGGGATCGATACTCGTACTTAATTCACTATATTACTTGAGCGACACGTGCACTTGCGCGCGTAAAAATCGCAACACGGCTGCATCCCCTACTCCAGTAAGTTAGTTTGTTTGATTGTGTTTATTTCCTAGTCTTTTTTTTCTTCTTCTTTTCACTTCGATGCCTATGTCGAAGAATTTGAGGACAGCCACCCGAGAGATTCAAGCCGACCGTAAGGCCTTTGAAGCCTTCATGAACTCGAATCCCCCAACACTTTTCGGCGATGAAAGACCAGATGATTGTGCACTTGCTTGGTGTACAAACATGGAGGAACGTTTCCATCTGCTGAAGATACGTGGTCCTCTGCAGCTCAGTATGGCAGCATGCCAACTTAAGGTCCTATCACTCTCCTATTGGAAGGAGAAGCTCAGGAAACACCCAAGTGTGGAGTGGAACATAATGAAGGAAGGTATCCTACGCAACTTCACCACAAAAGGATTTGACGAAAAGATCACGAGATAGATCTATCGTCGAAATTCTAAGACATGGAGGATGATGCCTGAAGAAACGTTCGAGGATTACAACCACCGGTTTAATAGCACTTTTAACTGCCGGAATCAATTACCGATGAAGACCCTATTAAGCTATTTCGGGATAAGCTATCCAATTTCGAGAAAAATATGGGGAAAGCTAAATTTTTCAAACCCCCTTCGAAACCTTCTGGATTTACGCTTGAAGAATTCCTTTCAGACATGGAATTCCTCATATATCCCTGGGCATGGCTTAGAAGGAATTGTCCTTCCGAGAGTGATGATGAAGATGTAGATGGAGACTCACTGGATGATTGGAGGATGGGATCACCCGGAGAAGAATCGGAGGAAGACCCTTCTGAAGATGATCCAAACGAGGATTAAATTCTTCTTGCTATCTAGACTTTTGATTTATTTGTCTTTCCCGAAAGTTTGAAATACCTTTTATACTCTTGTTATGGTTTTGGTTTTGCTTTAGTTTGAGTGATATGATCGAATTGGATTGCGTGTTTTAGTTATATTTTTTTTAATGGAAAATGCACTCTTCTTTAAAGAGTTTTATAAAATTTTATGTATGGAGTATGTTTGTGTGTGTGTGGTTTTTTTTTATAATCGATCATAATAGTTCTAGTAGCCAAAAATCCTAATCATGAATATGTCTTCAAGAGTTTAGATGGAAAACATCCCTGCTACTCGTGGACGGGTAGAGGAAGGGCACGAGGCCGAGGAAGAGGAAGAGTCAAAGTTGCCGCTGAGGTTCCTAATCAAGGTGCCCCTTAGGCTGCCCCATTCCCCGATCAACAAGAACCTGAATATTCTCATGGCCCTGCCCCTGCTGCTCAGCCAGCTGGCCAACTTGATCTGGCAGTTCTAGTTACCATATTACTACATCGTATCGAAGTTCAAGAAGCCGAGATACATGACTCGAGGAACCAGCTTTATCACGAAAATGAAGAAGTTGAAGAGGGGGAACAACCGTCATCGCCAACCCATGTTCCAATGCATGCGGCGACACAAGATGTTCCTCAGGATGCACCTCCAATTGGTCAAGTCAATGTTGTTGTTGACCTATTAGAGAGGTTCAGGAGGATGAGAGCCCCCGAATTCGAAGGATCGACCGACTCATTAGTAGCTGACGAGTGGATATCGGAGATCAAGACGATCTTCAACTTCATGAACATAACCGAATAGGAGAAGGTCGTATGTGCCTCATTTGTCATGAAGAAAGACGCACGTTACTTGTGGGAAACAGTGGCAACAAGGAGGGATGTGCGAACTATGACTTGGGATGACTTTTTGGAAGAGTTCACCAAGAAGTATTTCAACATGAGGCAATGAATGTTCAACAAAAGGAGTTTGCAGAGCTGAAACAAGGCTCGATGACGGTGACTGAGGCGGTTAGTAAGTTCAACCAACTGGTAAGATTGTGCCCACACTTGGTTCCGACAGAGACCGAAAGGGTCAGACGTATGATGAGCATGTTCCGACCAGAGTTGGATTTAGCCATTGATAGTGGAAATCAGCCACCTACCACGGTTGCCGATTGTCTCGAACGTGCCATGCGAGCTGAGTATCACTTGATCCAAGTGAAGGAGGAACATGCCCAATTTTATAAGGCTCGGAAAGAAGATAGAGCTCAAAACTAGGGTCCCGACACCAATAAGAAGCCAAACCAACCAAGTAACCACCACCTTAACCGCAACAATCAAGGCTTCAGGGTGCAACCCCATGGAAATGGGAATGGGAAGAAAAGGAATCATCCCAGTAATGGAGGTAACGCCAACAACAAGGTCAAGGTAGAGGGAAAAATTTTTCCAGTATGCAAGACTTGTTGGAAGATGCATCCTGGAGAGTGCCGGAGAGGGACCGTGACCTGCTTCAAGTGTGGTCAGTCGGGTCACTTCCTCGAGGACTGCCCGAAGCCGAATTTTGTTCAAAGTGGACAGTACCAGCCTCAGAATCAGAACGGGCGACTCAAATATGTGTCGACCGCACTGGAAGGGCCACAAATCTATTTGGGTCGTTTGGAGGCACGTACATCCACCCAAATGCCACCACCAGCTCAAGCTCGCATCTACGCCTACACCAACGCCGATGCCTTAGCCAGCTCTTCGAATGTAGTAGCAGGTAAGTTTCCTATAGCTCATCTTGATGCTTTAGTATTGTTTGACTCTGGTGCTACACATTGCTTTATTTCGTTAGAACTGGCTAGGAGATTAGGCGATAGTGTAGTGAAAACTAAGAAGGTTTTCAGGAAGGCATTACCGTCTGGCGATTTGTTATTATCAGAATATTGTCTCAAAGAGGTATCCATAATTATAAGTGGACAAGAGCTAAAGAGTGACTTCATTGTCTTAGAAATGAAAGACTTTGATGCCATCTTGGGTATGGACTTCTTAGTTGAGAATAATGCAGTGATCGATTGTCGGCGAAAAAGAGTAACCTTCAAACCGGTGACGGGGAAAAGGTTCACCTTTGTAGGAAGACCACTCAAGAAACCAAACATGATGGTGTCAGCATTGCAAGCTAAGAGGTTGATGAGTAAAGGGTGTCATGGATACCTTGCGTCGGTGGTGGACAAGACGAATGAGGTCGAAGCAAATCCATAAGATGTGCTAGTGGTGAGGGACTATATTGACGTTTTTCCTGAAGATCTCCCTAGTTTAGCGCCCGAACGTGAGATTTCTTTCGCAATCGAGTTGCTACCTAGAACAAGTCTAATTTCCAAAGCACCCTATCGAATGGCTCCTGCCGAGCTCAAGGAGTTACAATCACAACTTCAAGAGTTGTTGGATAAGGGACTCCTTCATGCAGTTTGTCGATAATAGCTTCTGTAGGGTAGGATGATTCTTATTGACTCTACTCGAAAATTTCTTCACCGGAGTGTCAGGATTAGCTCTTTCCCTTAAGACAGCAGAAGCTTCACCAGTGTCTAAGACATCTTCTGTGACACTAGAATGAACATCAGGAGAGACACTAGCTTCATCTTCCTCAGAAACCCTGTCTTCATCATCGACCACCATATTCCGTGACTCCATGATACACTGAGTCCTCTTGTTGAAAACCCTGAAGGCATGTGTAGCCCAAGAAAATGGCCTCATCACTCTTAGCATCCAGCTTCTTCCTGGGTTCTCTGTCAATAAGAACAAAACACGTACTGTCAAAGATATGAAAATACTTGAGATTGGGCTTCATCCCCCTCCATATTTCATAACTTGTGCAGGACATGCCGAGACGTATCGAGGCCCGATTGTGAATATGACACGCAGTATTTACAGCTTCTGCCCATAAGCGGTATGAAAGAGACTTCGCGTGAAGCATAACTTGTGCCATTTCCTGGATTGTTCTGTTCTTTTGCTCCATAATGCCATTTTATTGAGGTGTTATAGGAGCAGAGTGTTGGAATTGATCTAGGGTTAAGAAAAAGTTTAACGCTTCGAGCAAGCGGCAGAATTTAAAATTTTTATTTAAAACAAGTAAAACGATTTTACTAACCTAGACAAAGAGCAAGTACATATAATTTAAAACATTACTGAGCATTATATATTTACTAACCTTTGAGAAGCTTGAACGTTGAGAAGCCTTCGGAAGGTTGAAACGTTCGTCTCCCCTTGTAGCACGTCTCTCTTCTTTCCACGGGAACTCGAGCAACCACGAAAGTTTCTATCACAAGAATCACTCGAGAAAGAAAGGAATTAGTGTGTGGGCACTTTTAAACATGACGACTCAAGAACAAGTCTTAGAGTCGAAGAGCTAAAATACTAGGTCAAATGAGGACCTAGGTGCCAAAACAAAAACGAAAGAAAACTAGAGAGAGAAAAAGAGGGGCGGCCACAAGGTTTAGAGAGAGAGTCTCTCAATCTCTAACTTATGTGGGATGAGAAAATGAGAGGAATGAGAACTCTATTTATAGGAGAAGGGTTGGCCTTGGAAAGAAGTAGTTTCTGTTGTCAATGGTGCCCACAAGAAGATTTGTAGTCTTTATTTTGTACATTTGATGTAATAAAGTCTCGTGAAGACTCTTGCTTGTATTTGCTTATTCATTAATAAAAAGTTGAAACGTTCATTCATTCTTCCTTGTCTGTTTGAAGATTTATGATAAAACATTAGTCTTTAGTCCATAAACAAACCTAACAACTTATGAAGAGACAAATGTAGATTTGCATGAACAAACTCTTCGTAGTTTGCTTAAAACGATATATTCGCAATCTAAGGGTCAAAGGACTATTGACCTCAGTATGATTGTTAGGAGAATCTATGATGTCTGGTTATGGGGCATTGAGAGTTGGAGACTCTATAGTTCTTCTATGTATCTTCCGAAGGTATTGAATTGACCAGTGCACTTCTAAAGACAAAATAAGAACAAACCATTTAAACCTCTTATGTCTCGAGGTCACTACGTATGAATTGCATGGTGCTTACCTTAATCCTGAAATGAGACATGCCATTTCACGGCTTACGTATTCTCATTTGAGAAAGTCAGAGTTCGGACTCACTATGTGATTATGAACAGGGCCTATTGGTGAAATACTAAGTTGTGAGAATGTCATGAGTAACTTTGTGAAGTTCTCATAGATATGGAATTCATGTACAAGATTGCTGAAATGCAATGTATATCACCTCATGCTTTGTTCCTTGGAATGTGAATAAATGAACTGGCCAATGTCCAAATTGAGTCTTGACTCTTTTGGATGAAACAATGTGACTTGTTAGCTCCTCGTCAATACATTGTTTCTAACTTATTCACAAGCGACAAAGGAGTTGAGGAAATAACAGCTAGAAGGGTAAAATGGTAATTTTGTAAATCCCGACTAGCTGATGATATTCATGAAGGGTAAACATTGATAATATTCTGTGGATCCACTCATTACAATTAGGTTGAATTCTTAAGTAGAAAATAAATTCATTTGAACCGAGAGATTTTCAGCATCAACTCTTTAGTGGAGTCAGTTGACATTAAGCTAAACTTGGAAAAGGTTTGTGAACTTTTGAGTCCAAGTATTTAGCTCAATCTTTGTTCATTTAGATCCATGAGGTCACTGTCACGAATCACATCCAGTAGGAATAGTTAAACTAGAAGCTACGCAAAACAAGAATGAGACAAGTTTTACGAAAATTGTCAAAAGGGTAATTTTGTCTTTTGACACATAGGATGAAATGAATGTCAATAAATTTTGACATGGTCATTTGATGACATGCATCAATCAGCCAATATTAGTTTTATTGGGCCTTGTGGATTAATTTCATTTCATAAAAATTTTATTGAAAATTCTTAATGGGCCGTTTTCATGTTGTTATGAACAAATGGAAAAGCTTCTAGAAGGCCTTTCTAGTGCATGTCGGGCGCCTACTACCTGTTGTCGGCCCGTCTCAGACCGACGAGGACAAATGCATCACTTCGACACGCACGGCTGCTGCGGAGCCTCGGACGGCCACCGGGCGGCAAATCCTTGCCTCGGCCATTGACCGGCCCAAACTAGTGGCCAGACCCAACCTTTCCTCGGGCATTGGCCGGCCCAAACCAATGGCCGGCCCAAGTTTGACTCGGCCATTATCCGGCCCAAACCTTTGGCCGGCTAATGGCCAACTCAAGGGTCACTCGGCCATTGGCCGACCCAACCCTTCAGCCGGCCAATGGCCGACCCATAGGTTCTCTCGGCCAATGGCCGAGTGAACCTTCCAGCAGTTCACTCGGCCATTGACCGAGTGAACCTTCCAGCAAATCACTCGGCCATTGGCCGAGTGAACCTTCCAGCAAATCACTCGGCCATTGGCCGAGTGAACCTTCCAGCAGTTCACTCGGCCATTGGCCGAGTGAACCTTCCAGCAGTTCACTCGGCCAATGGCCGAGTGAACCTTCCAGCACTTCACCCGGCCATTGGCCGAGTAAACCTTCCAGTTGTTCACTCGACCCACGCTCGACCGGAAAGTCGGGGGGCTAATTTTGTCGGCCCGTCTTGGACTGACGAGGACAAAGGCGTCACTTCAACCCGCACGGCCGGCGCGGAGCCTCGGACGGCCACCGAGCGGCAAATCCTTGCCTCGGCCATTGACTGTCCCAAACTAGTGGCTAGACCCAACCTTGCCTCGGGCATTGGCCGGCCTAAACCAATGGCCGGCCCAAGGTTGACTCGGCCATTGGCCGGCCAATGGCCGACTTAAGGATCACTCGGCCATTGGCTGGCCCAACCCTTCAGCCGGCCAATGGCCGACACAAAGGTTCTCTCGGCCAATGGCCGAGTGAACCTTCCAGCAGTTCACTCGGCCATTGGCCGAGTGAACCTTCTAGCAGTTCACTCGGCCATTGGCCGAGTGAACCTTCCAGCAGTTCACTCGACCAATGGCCGAGTGAACCTCCCAGCAGTTCACTCGACCATTGGCCGAGTGAACCTCCCAACAGTTCACTCGGCCAATGGCTGAGTGAACCTTCATCCAGCCCGAGCTCCCCACTCGGCCATTGGCCGACCAACAGATTCAGCCAATGGCCGACCCAAGAGGCTCACTCGGCCAAGGGGTCCCCTAAACACCCCTTGGTCGCCTATAAATAGAGAGGTCCGCGCTCTCCCAAAGGTAATCCAATTTTGAGCCCCGAAACGCTGTCGAATTCGTAACTCACTCGTTTCACTCATCTTTGGCCTTTAAACGCTAAAACCCTCTACATTCTCCCTTAACCCTACTAATGTTGAGCGTTGGAGAGGTAAACAGAGGCAACCCCTTTGTTTTCCCTTTGTAGTTCACGTACTCTCTACTTCTTTTCAGGTACTGAGACGGGGTGAGCTTCATCCACTGCTAAGGGACGACTTAGGATACCAAGTGCGACACGCTCGAGCTGAAGTGAGACCACTTGGTCCGGCCTTGGGTCTAAGCACTTTGGGCTCCTAAATAGTTGTCCGAAAACGAGCGACAATATTTTGGCGCTAGAAGGAGGGGATCTCCCGACCTTGGCGACGCTCTCCCTTCCAACTTCTTTTCTCGTATTCTGCAAAACTCTCGATAGATGAGTCACCTGCTGGCCAACTTCGCGGGCACCCGAGCGACTAGCTCGAGTTACGGCGTCAGGAACCTAGTGCATCGTCTAGGAGGGCAACCTCGTGACAACGAGAGCCAGCCCCAAGACACGGTGAATGACCCTGAGGCCACGCTCCGAGAGGACACGGCTCGGAGGCTCGCCAAGCTCCTAGACCGCCCCGGCGTCGACGACACGCTTATCGCTGACCTCCTTGGCTACGGCAACGAGGACCACGTCGACCACGACCAGAAAGACCCCAACCATGTGGCGAAGCCAAAAACCAACGAGACCAGCCTCGACCGCGCAACTCACGAAAGTGAACGTGCACGTACGCCTTCGAGGGGACACCCTCGGGCGACCGTACCAAGACGTCAATCATTGATTGTACGCACGCATGCCCCCTCGAGGGGACACCCTCGAGAGAGCACATCAAGCTCGAGGTCACGAAAGAAATGTTCCAAGCTCACCATTTATGTCCAAAACCCCCGGAGAGATGACGACATCGGTGGTTACGGCGTCCGTGGAGGACGTCGCTTGAATGACATACCCTTGCAAGGGGTGATAGGAACGGCGAGCGGAGACTTGAGAGACCGCCTTAATTCCCAAAGGGAGAATCGTGGGAGCAACTTCAGAGAAAAACTCAAAGCCCGACGCGAGATCGCGAGAGAGGTCGTGTTGGGACACCAACCACCCAATGTTGTTAGTCGAGCACCCAACAAGAAGCGCATTGCCACATTCATCGCACCGGCCGTCGGCCCCGACTCGCGAAGGAAGAGGCGTAGAAATGGTCAGGCCCCTAACGACCATCCTTCTCCAACCCCAAAGCAACCCTTCGTCCCTCTCAATACAACACCCGACCGGATCCTTAGCTTACACAAAGAAGAGCTAGGATCTCTGCCCCCGATGAAGAGGGACCCCACAACGCGGGATAGGAGCAAACGGTGCGAATATCACCAAGACCACGGACACGTGACAACTAAATGCTACCAACGTAGGAAGCAAATTGATTCCTTGATCCGAGGCGAGAATCTCAAAGAGTTCGTGGCATGCGCTAGCAAGGTGACAAGCCCGACTGAGCGCCCGACTCGTCAAAAGAAAGAGAACGCGATCACCGCTACAACGAGCCCTACGACAGGCAACATCTCAGAAACCTCGAGCATGAGAGAAGTGAGACAATGAGCGCGATTCATCGACTAAAGAACAAGCTCGTACCATTCGCGGCCACAACCGACACAGTTTTCGCCGTTAAATTCATGCCTGAACTTGCTCAACTTTGTAATCGCTTTATTTCAAGCATGTTGTTTTCTTTTCCCTAAGAAGGCCAAGTGCCATGGCAAGCTGTAATGACCCCAATATTACAATAAAAGGTGGCGCTACCTATTGTGACATATTATTGTACCTATTGTGACATATTATTGTATATCCCCTACACGAGAGTTTCATGCTTTTCGTGTCACAAATGCAAGAAACTCGGGGGGCTAATGGGGAACAATACTCAATGAAACTAAAACTCTCAAAAATGAAAATGAAACTCTCAAACCAAAAAACAAAAGGGTAATGAAGTCTCAAGGGGCCGATGGTTAGGCCGTAGGTCCCAAAGAGAAACACGCTCTACACATGACTCCTCGAGTTGAGTTCATTCCTCGAGTTGATTTCACTCCTCGAGTTGAGTTCACTCCTCGAGTCGAGTATCGAGTCCATGAGTCGACTAACTACTCCTCGTGCCGACTCTACATGACTCCTCGAGTTGAGTTCACTCCTCGAGTTAAGTCCCGAGTCCACGAGTCGACTAACTACTCCTCGTGCCGACTCTACATGACTCCTCGAGTTGAATTCACTCCTCGAGTTGAGTTCACTCCTCGAGTCGAGTACCGAGTCCACGAGTCAACTAACTACTCCTCGTGCCGACTCTACATGACTCCTCGAGTTAAGTCCCGAGTCCACGAGTCGACTTACTACTCCTCGTGTCGACTCTATATCACTCCTCGAGTTGAGTAGTTCACTCCTCGAGTTGAGTTCACTCCTCGAGATGATTACCGAGTCCACGAGTCGACTAACTACTCCTCGTGCCGATTCTACATGACTCCTCGAGTTGAGTTCACTCCTCGAGTTAAGTCCCGAGTTCACTAGTCGACTTACTATTCCTCGTGCCGACTCTACATGACTCCTCGAGTTGAGTTCACTCCTCGAGTTGAGTTCACTCCTCGAGTCGATTACCGAGTCCACGAGTCGACTAACTATTCCTCGCGCCGACTCTTCATGAATCCTCGAGTTGAGTTCACTCCTCGAGTCGAATACCGAATCTACGAGTCGAATAACTAATTCTCGTGCCGACTCTACATATGACTCCTCGAGTTGAGGTCAATCCTCGAGATGAGTCCCGAGCCCGCGAGCCGACTTACGAGTCCTCGTGTCAGACTTGCACGACCTCTTGGCTCACCAATCAATGTTAGACTCACAAGTCTCGATGACAAATCTACATACTCTTCCACAAGCAACAAAAATCGTCCCTAACAACGTGCTTAAGTCGCTCCTAGCGGCGCACCAAAATTCGCTCCACGACGCTCTCGTGAGAAAAAAAAATGGGCCAATCGAGTCCCCAAACGAGATGCACATCAACAAAACCGTGCGAATCGACTACGATAGTGTATCGAGAACATAAGACACGTAAAACAAAAGCCGTCCCTTGCGACGCACAAATACCGTCCCTCGCGACGCACCAAAGCAGTCCCTCGCGATGCATTAAAAGCCCTTCTACGGTGCGATCACAAACTCGAGAGCATTTATCCCGGACCGACGAGGACAAAGGCGTCACTTCGACCCGCACGGCCGGCGCGGAGCCTTGGACGGCCACCGGGCGGCAAATCCTTGCCTCGGCCATTAACTGGCCCAAACTAGTGGCTAGACCCAACCTTGCCTCGGGCATTGGCCAGCCCAAACCTTTGGCCGGCCAATGGCCGACTCAAGGGTCACTCGGCCATTGGCCATCCCAACCCTTTAGCAGGTCAATAGCCGACCCAAAGGTTCACTCGGCCAATGGCCGAGTGAACCTTCCAGCCATTCACTCGGCCAATGGCCGAGTGAACCTTCCAGCAGTTCACTCGGCCATTGGCCGAGTGAACCTCCCAGCAGTTCACTCGGCCATTGGCCGAGTGAACCTTCCAGCAGTTCACTCGGCCAATGGCCGTGTGAACCTTCATCCAGCCCGAGCTCCCCACTCGGCCATTGGCTAACCAACTCATTCATCCAATGGCCGACCCAAGAGACTCACTCGGCCAAGGGGTCCCCCAAACACCCCTTGGTCGCCTATAAATAAAGAGGTCCGCCCTCTCCCAAAGGTAATCCAATTTTGATCCCCGAAACGCGATCAAATTCATAACTCACTCGTTTCACTCATCTTTGGCCTCTAAATGCTAAAGTCCTCTACATTCTACCTCAACCCTACTAATGTTGAGCGTCAGAGAGGTAAACAGAGGCAACCCCTCTGTTTCCCCTTTGTAGTTCACGTACTCTCTACTTCTTTTCAGGTACTGAGACGGGGTGAGCTTCATCCACAGCTAAGGGACGACTTGGGATACCAAGTCCGACACGCTCGAGCCGAAGTGAGACCACTTGGTCCGGCCTTGTTTCTAACCACTTTGGGCTCCTAAATAGTTGTCCGAAAACGAGTGACAACACTACCCAAAGAAAAAGAGAGAATATTTTGTGCATGAATGTATCAAGATACTTGCCAAAAGAAAAAGAGGAAACAAATTTCCTCTAAGAGGAATAAAGGGAATCGGCCAAGTAGGTAAAGGGAGAAGCAAATAAAAGAGGAAACAAATCCAAGGACTTGCTTGGCATGTCATGGCCGTGTGGAATAAGAGGGTAATGGGCAATATTTGCTCATAAATATGTGATATTCTATAGAAGAGGAAACTACCTTATTGAAGGTGAGACCTCTCCTATAAATAGGAGCGTTATTCTTCACATTTTTTCATCCAAAATTTTAGAGATTGAGAGCTTCTCTCTCTAGACTTAGCCGACTCCTCTCTCTCTCTCTCTTTCTATTCAATTTCGTTTTTGGTTTTGGCACCTAGGTCCTTATTTGACCTAGTCTTTTAGCTCTTCGACTTCAAGACTTGTTCTTAAGTCGTCGTGTTTAAAAGTGCCCGCACTAATTCCTTTTTCCAAAAGCTTTTCAACGTTCAAGCTTCTGAGAAGGTTAGTAATCTTCAATGCTCATATTACTTTTATTTACATGTGCATGCTCTTTGTCTACGTTAGTAAAAATGCTTTACTTGAAAAAGAAATTTTTTAAAACTCCACCGCTTACCGAAGCGTTAAACTTTTTCTTGAACCCTAGATCAATTCCAACAATTTCCTCTTTTTCCAATCCTTTATGAGCAATCCTTAGTTGCCCATTCCTTCTTCTATGCGTCCACCTCATGCAAATCCTCAAGGGATTAGTTTTCTCTTTTCCTTTCCTCTTGGCCGTGTGGCATGCCTTCTAGAAACAAGATTGTTTCCTCTTTTGCTTGCTTTCACCTTGCCTTGGCCGTCCACTTCTATTTCCTTCTAGAGGAAATTGGTTTCCTCTTTTTTTTCGTCAAGTATCTTGATACATTAATGCATAAAT
The DNA here is from genome assembly GCF_054948205.1 of Urtica dioica subsp. dioica. Taxonomy (NCBI): domain Eukaryota; kingdom Viridiplantae; phylum Streptophyta; class Magnoliopsida; order Rosales; family Urticaceae; genus Urtica; species Urtica dioica. The sequence continues at coordinate 35,840,739 of NC_142758.1, forward strand.
TTTGTCTCTCTTTTCTTCATTTTGGGCGTGCAAGGGCTTCTAGAAGGAGCTTCTAGATGTCTCTTCATTTGTTCATGACAACATAAGAAAAGCCCATTAAGAATTTTCAAGTAAAATTCTATGAAATAAAATTAATACACAAGGCCCAAATAATTTAACTTGGCCGAGTGGTTTTAAGTCATCACATGACAATGTCAAAAAAATTATTGACATTCATTTCATCCTATGTCCAAAAAGACAATTTTACCCTTTAGACAATTTTCGTAAAAATTGTCTCGTTCTTGTTTTGACTTAGCTTCTAGTTTAATTATTCCTACTCGATATGATTTGTGATAGTGACCTCATGGATCCAAATGAACAAAGCTTGAGCTAAAATACTTGGACTCAAAAGTTCACAAACCTTTTCCAAGTTTAGCTTAATGTCAACTGACTCCACTAAACAGTTGACACTGAGAATCTCTCGGTTCAAATGAATTTATTTTCTACTCAACAATTCAACTAAATTGTGATGAGTGGATCCACTGAATATTATCTATGTTTACCCTTTGATAGGTGTGTTAATCACGCGTAAAACTCCTATTCCGAACCAAAAACCGACGAGTCCTCAAGTATTCTAATGGTTTTTGGTAGGTTTCTGAGTAGTTTCAGGTTCAGAGGAGCAATAGAATGTCTACAGTCAATTTTACGGAAAGAGGACGGGATTTGGAGACAAAACGGTTGAAATAGAGTCAAAAAGCGATGAGCAAGAAAATTGACGACTACGCGCGCCGCGCGCATTCCCTCGCACGTTGCGAGAAGATAGACTTCGAGACCGCGCGCTGCGTGCTTCTGGTCGCGCACCGCGTGTTGGAATCGATCTAGGGTTTAAGAAAATAATTAACGCTTCGGTAAGCGGCAGAATTTTAAAAATTTTCTTTTACAAGTATAAATGGTTTTTTACTAACCTAGACAAAAGAGAAAGTACACGTAATTAAAAACTATTATAAGCTAAGAAGTTTACTAACCTTTCTTGAAGCTTGATCTTTGAGAAGCTCTTAGAAAGTTGCAACGCTCGTCTCCCCTCGTAGCACGTCTCTCTTTCTTTCTTCGGCACCTAGAGCAACCACGAAAGTTTCTATCACTAAATCACTCGAGAGAAAAGGAATTAGTGAGTGGGCACTTTTAAACACTACGACTTAAGAACGAGTCTTTGAAGTAGCAGAGCTAAACTCTAGGTCGAATGAGGACCTAGGTGCCAAAACAAAAAATCCAAAATAAACTAGAGAGAGAGAGAGGGGCGGCAACCACAAGTTCTAGAGAGAGGGGCTCTCAATCTCTAACTTATGTGGAATGAGAAAAATGAGAAGAATGAGGCTCCTATTTATAGGAGAGGTCTTACCTTCAATAAGGTAGTTTCCTCTTCTATAGAATATCACATATTCATGAGCCAATTTCCTCTTTTCCTCTATGACATACTCGGCCAAGGTAGGCTTCATTAAGCCTTGGATTTGTTTCCTTTTTTGTTCCTTGCCTTGCTTCTTTCTCAACTTGGGCGCCTACCTCATTTCCCTTAGAGGAAATTTGTTTCCTCTTTTTCTTTTGGCAAGTATCTTCATACATTTATGCACAAAATATTCTCTCTATCTCTTGGGTATGTTGGGCGCCTATCTCATTCAAGAACGGCCTTCTAGAAGCTTTTCCACTTGTTCATGACAACATGAAAAAGGCCCATTAAGAATTTTCAATAAAATTCTTATGAAATGAAATTAATTTACAAGGCCCAATAATCAAGTCATGGCCGAGTGACATTAAGTGATCAAATGAACTTGTCAAAATATTTATTGACATTCATTTCATCATATGTCTCAAAAGACAAAAATACCCTTTTGACAATTTTCGTTCTTGTTTTGACTTAGCTTCCAGTTTAACTATTCCTACTCGATGTGATTCGTGACAGTGACCTCATGGATCCAAATGAACAAAGCTTGAGCTAAATACTTGGACTCAAAAGTTCACAAACCTTTTCCAAGTTTAGCTTAATGCCAACTGACTCCACTAAAGAGTTGACACTGAAAATCTCTCGGTTCAAATGAATTTATTTTCTACTCAAGAATTCAACCTAATTATGATGAGCGGATCCACTGAATATTATCTATCTTTACCCTTCATGAATGTCATAAGCTAGTCGGGATTTACAAAATTACCATTTTACCCTTCTAGCTGTTATTTCCTCAACTCATTTGTCGCTTGTGAATAAGTTAGAAACAATGTATTGACGAGGAGCTAACAAGTCACATTGTTTCATTCAAAAGAGTCAGGACTCAATTTGGACACTGGCCAGTTCATTTATTCACACTCCAAGGAACAAAGCATGAGGTGACATACATTGCATTTCAGCAATCTTGTACATGAATTCCATATCTATGAGAACTTCACAAAGTTACTCATGACATTCTCACAACTTAGTACTTCACCAATAGGCCCTATTCGGAATCACATAGTGAGTCCGAACTCTGACTTTCTCAAATAAGGATACTAAGGTGTGAAATGACATGTCTCATTTCAGTATTAAGGTAAGCACGATGCAATTCATACGTAGTGACTTCGAGACATAAGAGGTTAAATGGTTTGTTCTTATCTTGTCTCTAGAAGTGCACTGGTCAATTCAGTACCTTCGGAAGATACCTAGAAGAACTATAGAGTCTCCAACTCTCAATGCCTCATAACCAGACATCATAGATTCTTCTAACAATCATACTGAGGTCAATAGTCCTTTGACCCTTAGATTGCGAATATATCGTTTTAAGCAAACTACGAAGAGTTTGTTCATGCAAATCTACATTTGTCTCTTCGTAAGTTGTTTAGTTTGTTTATGGACTAAAGACTAAGGTTTTATCATAAAGCTTCAAACAAGGAAGATTGAATGAACGTTTCAACTTTTTATTAATGAATAAGCAATTACAAGCAAGAGTCTTCATGAGACTTTATTACATCAAATGTATAATATAAAGATTACAACTCTTCTTGTGGGCACCATTGACAACAAACTCCCACTTGACTCAAAGAAGATGTGTGTAGTCTTTCATGCCTAATCCCTCTCGATGTTGGTCGAAGACCTTGTTCGCTAGGGCCTTTGTGAATGGATCTGCTAGGTTGTCCACCGTTGAGATCTTCTTCACTTCCACGTCTCCACGCTGCACGATCTCTCGAATCAAATGGTATTTCCTCTCAATATGCTTAGAGCGCTTATGGCTTCGAGGTTCCTTCGAGTTAGCGACAGCCCCACTATTATCACAATAAAGGGTCATGGGCTCGTCGACGTTTGGAACAACTTCCAAATACTTAAGGAATTTTCTAAGCCATACAGCCTCTTTGGTTGCTTCACAAGCAGCCACATATTCAGCTTCCATTGTGGAGTCAGCAATGCAAGATTGTTTAATACTCCTCCACACAACAGCTCCATCATTAAGGATGAACACAGATCCCGAAGTGGATTTCCTGGAATCCTTATCCGCTTGAAAATCGGAGTCGGTATATCCCGTCATAGTCAGGTCAGTACCTGAGTATGTAAGCATCAAGTTCCTGGTTCTTCGAAGATACTTAAGAACATGCTTAACAGCAATCCAGTGCTCGGGTCCAGGGTTGGATTGGAAACGACTAACTACGCCAACGGCGAAACAGATGTCAGGTCTAGTGCAAAGCATAGCATACATGAGGCTTCCTACAGCAGAGGCGTAAGGAATTTTCCTCATGTCTTCAATCTCTTGTGCAGTCTTGGGAGACTGGTCCTTAGAGAGTGAAACTCCATGCCTAAAGGGTGTTTGACCCCACTTGGAGTCTTGCATCGAGAAGCGATCCATCACCTTATCAATATAAGATGCTTGAGAGAGCGACAGGGTCCGGTTTTTCCTATCTCGAAAGATTTGGATCCCCAGAATGTACGCGGCTTCTCCTAGATCCTTCATATCGAATTGCTTTACCTGCCAGACCTTAACCTCAGATAACTTACCCACGTCATTACCAATTAGTAGTATATCATCGACATATAGTACCAGAAACACAATTTTGCCTTCGTGTATTAACTTGTAAACACAAGGCTCATCTATTGACTGTTCAAAGCCAAAGCTCTTTACAGTTTCATCGAATCTAATATTGCATGACCTAGATGCTTGCTTTAATCCATAAATGGACTTAAGCAACTCACAAACCTTGGTCTCTTGACCTTCTTCCACGAAACCGTCTGGTTGAGCCATGTAAATGCGCTCGTCAAGATTGCCATTCAGAAAGGCTGTCTTGACATCCATTTGCCAGATCTCATAGTCGAGAGCTGCAGCTATGGATAGGAGTATGCGGATAGATTTAAGCATCGCGACTGGCGAGAAGGTTTCTTCATAGTCAATCCCTTCTTGTTGGGTATAACCCTTCGCCACAAGTCGTGCTTTGAACGTCTCGACGTTCCCATCAGGACCCATTTTCTTCTTGTATATCCACTTACACCCTACGGGTTTAATCCCTTCAGGAAGGTCTACAAGTTTCCAGACATTGTTGACATACATCGAGTGCATTTCAACTTTCATGGCGTCAAGCCAAAGGTTTGATTCAGAACAAGCCATCGCTTGGCTATAGGAAACAGGATCATCCATGTCATAGACGGCTACAAGAGAGTCTCCATAAGACATGTACCTGTCAGGCTTTTGAGTAGCCCTCCCACTACGTCTAAGTACTACTTGACGAGATTCTGATGAGTTAGGTTGTGTTTCAATTGGGGTAAGAACAGTTCTTACAGATGAGGTAGAAGCTTCCTCACCCAACTTTTCTTCAAGCACAATTTTGCTTCTAGGTTTTACATCTTTCATAAAATCCTCCTCAAGGAAACGGGCATTCGTGCTAACGAAAGTCTTATCGTCCTCGGGACTATAGAAAGTTAAACCCTTGGATTCCTTTGGATATCCCAGAAGAAAGTACAATTCTGATCTACTAGCCAACTTGCTAGTCTTTTGCCTTAGCACGTGTGCAGGGCAACCCCAAATTCTGATGCAGCCAAGATTCACTTTACGGCCAGTCCATCGTTCATAAGGAGTACCAGGAACCGTCTTGGACGGAACTTGGTTAAGAATATAAGCGGCTGTTTCGAGGGCATATCCCCAAAAGGAAAGAGGGAGTGATGAGTAACTCATCATTGATCTAACTATCTCCATAAGAGTTCGGTTTCTTCTCTCTGACACTCCGTTTTGTTGAGGTGTGCCAGGTGCGGTAAGCTGAGAAGCGATACCTTCTTTTTTAAGAAAGTCATCAAACACTCCAGACATATACTCACCACCTCGATCAGATCGAAGGGTTTTGATCACTTTGCCAATTTGCTTTTCCACTAAACCCCTAAAGACCTTAAATACGTTAAAGGTCTCGGATTTGTGTTTGAGCAAATAGACAAAACCATATCGCGAGTAATCATCGGTGAAGGTAACGAAGTATTCGTATCCTCCACGTGCCTGTTGGTTGAGCGGACCACATACATCAGAATGTACTAGTTCCAGCAACTCAGTGGCTCTTCGACCCTTATCGGAGAAAGGTCGCTTAATCATTTTTCCTTCTATGCAGGATTCACAAGTAGGCAATGAACCTATTGCAGAGGCTTGGAGTGGACCGTCCCTCACAAGTCTCTTAATCCTATCTAGACTGATATGACCAAGTCTCAAGTGCCAGAGGTATGTTGATTTTGTTAGATCGGAGGATTCAGAAAGTTTGATCCTCTTTGGCTCCCTAATTAGATCGTTATCTATTTCGGTGTCTAAAAGAGAAGGTTGAGTGGGATAGATGTAAAAAGACCATTCTTCATACATGCATCAGTGACAAAAGAATTAGAAAAAGAAATACGAATTCCATTCTTTATAAACTTTAAATAATAATCTTGCTCGAAAAGTTGAGCAACAGATATTAGGTTTTTCCCAAAGGAAGGAACATAATAAACATTATTTAAATTTAAAGTTCGATCTTCAAAAGATAACGTCACGGATCCCACAGCCTTCGCAGACACCACGCTCCCATCACCCCACTTGAAGCAGAAGTCGCCATCCTCTAAGCTTTTGCTTTTCCTAAAACCAGTCAAGGAGCAGCAAATATGATTAGTAGCAGCGGAGTCAATAATCCACGATGATACATTATCAGCTACTAAACAAGCTTCGGTAATAAGTACAATACCTTTTACTTTGGTTTTGAGGTAGGCAGGACAGTTCCTACGCCAGTGACCATGCTCATTGCAGTGCTTGCACTTGTCTTTAGACTTGTCCACCTTCGGAGCCTTTCGCGCCTTCTTCTTCGTTTGAACCTTAGGTTGGTTCTTCTTCTCGGCATTGCGAGGTCTCTTCTTAGATCCAGAGGTGGAGGCAGTAGCATGTACTTCTCCTTGAGCCCTCTTTTTCTTAGTGAGTGCCTCAGCGGTTTGAAGTTCCTTCATGAGCTCGGTAACAGTGTACTCTAGCTTGTTCATGGAATAATTCAACTTGAAGGTATCAAAGGTTTCGGGGAGAGTTTCCAAGATCATATCTATTTTAGTCTCCCCATCAATCTCGGATCCAAGGATCTCCATTTCGTTTAGATAGCTAATGATCAGCATCATATGATCTCTAACGGGAGTTCCAGCCTTCATACGACAGTTCATGAATTTTCGGACCGCTTGTTGCCTAGCTTGACGTCATTGCCCTCCAAACATCTCATGGAGATTGTAGAGCATATCGGTGGCAGTTTCGTAATCACGATGTTGTTGTTGCAACACATTGTTCATCGATGCCAGAATGTAGCATCTCGCAATCTCATCGGATCGAAGCCAGGCCGCCAGGGCGTCTTTTTCCTCTTGCGTCGAATCTTCATTCGTTTGAGGACAGGGGGTGGTGAGAACCCATTTGTGCTTGTCGACAGTAAGGACTATGTCGAGGTTACGTTTCCAGTCGACGTAATTGTCACCTTCGAGTTAATTCGAGGAAAGAATGGTTGAGAGAGGGTTGAGAGACATATTGCCTATAAAAGTTGAAACAAGTTTATGATTAGTCTTTGGTTTAGGATTTAAGTTTTATTAAGACTTTTATAAAATCCAAAGGTGTTACAAACCAAACGATAATTTACTCCCTCAAGAGAAGACCGCAAAAAATCTCCATTTATAAGTAAATGACACATCATTAATGCTAAGCCAAGATGTCAATACATCAATTTTGACTAGCCACCTTTTAAATTTGTTTGATCACTCACATCCTTTCACAGAGCCTCAAGGGAGGATTACTAGGGATTGAGCCTAAGTGTGCAACCAACCACTTAGTCCAAAAGGTCAACTTTATAAAACAATCCCCCAAGGGGAGGCCTTGCCATCATCGTCTCACTCTCGGATGTAGCTCATTGAGCAATGATCGAAGCAATAACGCCTTGGAGTACTCCCATTTAAGTGAGGGTCGCAAGAGCGGCTCTTAGTCCCACGTTAATTGCTTCTTTCATTAGTGTTGGGGATCGTGGGTTACAAACAACAAGTATAACCCTCCCACTTAGTTTTTGGAGTTAGTTCATCGACTCTTATAAGTTCGGAAACAAATTTCCTAGTTAGAAAGCGACAGAGCGGATAACTAGAAGAGAATCCTAGATCGACATGTTCAGAGTAGTATTAGTGCATAAAGGCACAAGGTACATACTCGATCTTTTCCTATTTTCTATTTCGGGAAAGTGCGTGAGGGAAGTGTCAACTTCAACTCACTCGAACACTTGAAAGTTTGAGATTACACATCTTTTTATTTTTCGGCTTGTCTACAAGGAGACCTCCCACTCAAATTTTCAAGAGCATATAGATTTTGAACATATGTGATATAGATATAGTTTTGAAAACATTTTGAAAACTTATTTGATTTGGATGACAAAATATTTTCAAGTTTGAAAGTGAAAACGGTTTTTCAAAATTCAAACTAGTTTTGAAAAACTCAATTTCAATTAAACTTTCAAAAATAAAAACATTTTAATCTTACACATCATGTTTATAATCATATGAAAAACATTTTTGCTCAAGAAAATTTTCTCATTAGAGTTCTACAACTCATGGTAGTGGGGTTTGAAAATCCGGATTTCTAAAAAACTGGAGTTTCAGGCGGGTACGATGTCCTTTTGAGCCGAAACCGGTGGCATTAGACAGAGGACAGACAGAGTTTTAATTTGATTCAAGAATCATTAAATTTAGATTTCTGAGAAGAGAGTTATGCCACTTTTAATGCGGGTTTACTCCAGCTCGAAGAAAAAGAAATAATTAAAGCTTGGTCCTTTTTAGGTGCGAAAAAGAATCGAGTGTAACGGAACGTTTTATGAAGGTTGTTAAAGCTTTTATTTGTGTTTTATTAGCAAGGTAATAACAAGGCATAAAAGAAATAACAACAAGCGTAAAACGATTCAAGTAAAAATAAGAAACTAGCAAGATAACAAAACTAGTCACAAAATTTTACTCGAAATTTCTCAAACCTTTAAAACACGTTTTTCAATATAAAAAATTAAAAACTTTTAGAACTGATTCTAATGTGTTTTAAAAACATCCCAAACTCATAGAAAATCAACATGATTTTTAATTTAAAGGCAAGAGCAATAAATTAAAAAAAAATCTAAGATAACAATTCTAACTTGTCACAAAATTAGTCAACTTTCGAAAACGATTTTCAAGCTCATATTTTTAAATACATGTACATGCATATCTTTGACCATAGCTCTGATACCATTTGTTGGAATCGATCCAGGGTTTAAGAAAATAATTAACGCTTCGGTAAGCGGCGGAATTTTAAAAATTTTCTTTTACAAGTAAAAACGGTTTTTTACTAACCTAGACAAAAGAGCAAGTACACGTAATTAAAAACTATTATAAGCTAAGAAGTTTACTAACCTTTCTTGAAGCGTGATATTTGAGAAGCTCTTAGAAAGTTGCAACGCTCGTCTCCCCTCGCAGCACGTCTCTCTTTCTTTCCTCGGCACCTAGAGCAACCACGAAAGTTTCTATCACTAAATCACTCGAGAGAAAAGGAATTAGTGAGTGGGCACTTTTAAACACTACGACTTAAGAACGAGTCTTTGAAGTCGCAGAGCTAAACTCTAGGTCGAATGAGGACCTAGGTGCTAAATGAACAAAGCTTGAGCTAAATACTTGGACTCAAAAGTTCACAAACCTTTTCCAAGTTTAGCTTAATGTCAACTGACTCCACTAAAGAGTTGACACTGAAAATCTCTCGGTTCAAATGAATTTATTTTCTACTCAAGAATTCAACCTAATTATGATGAGCGGATCCACTGAATATTATATATGTTTACCCTTCATGAATGTCATAAGCTAGTCGGGATTTACTAAATTACCATTTTACCCTTCTAGCTGTTATTTCCTCAACTCCTTTGTCGCTTGTGAATAAGTTAGAAACAATGTATTGACGAAGAGCTAACTAGTCACATTGTTTCATCCAAAAAAGTCAGGACTCAATTTGGACACTGGCCAGTTCATTTATTCACACTCCAAGGAACAAAGCATGAGGTGACATACATTGCATTTCAGCAATCTTGTACATGAATTCCATATCTATCTCACAACTTAGTACTTCGCCAATAGGCCCTGTTTGGAATCACATAGTGAGTCCGAATTCTGACTTTCTCAAATGAGGATACTAAGGTGTGAAATGACATGTCTCATTTCAGGATTAAGGTAACCACGATGCAATTCATACGTAGTGACTTCGAGACATAAGAGGTTAAATGGTTTGTTCTTATCTTTTGTCTAGAAGTGCACTGGTCAATTCAGTACCTTCGGAAGATACCTAGAAGAACTATAGAGTTTCCAACTCTCAATGCCTCATAACCAGACATCATAGATTCTTCTAACAATCATACTGAGGTCAATAGTCCTTTGACCCTTAGATTGCGAATATATCGTTTTAAGCAAACTACGAAGAGTTTGTTCATGCAAATCTACATTTGTCTCTTCGTAAGTTGTTTAGTTTGTTTATGGACTAAAGACTAAGGTTTTATCATAAAGCTTCAAACAAGGAGGATTGAATGAACATTTCAACTTTTTATTAATGAATAAGCAATTACTAGCAAGAGTCTTCATGAGACTTTATTACATCAAATGTATAATATAAAGATTACAACTCTTCTTTGTGGGCACCATTGACAACACCGCGCATATGGGGGCACAAACTTTGAAAACGCACAGAGTGTTATGTGCGGACCGCGCGTAAGCTGGAGTCCGGTCCATGGGCCGCGCTTCGACCACCGCGCGCCGCGCGCCTCCGAATTGCTGGAATAGGAAATTAACATTTTTCTGAAGATTTTTGACCCTTGGATTGAATTAGAAGACTCAGATAACTCCGAAAAACACACATTCAGGGTTAAAAACACCTCTTGTAACCTAATTAACTCATTCTAGTTTTGGAGAGTTGTTCTCGCTAATTTTTTGCACTTTTTATTTGAGAGCTTTTGCTTGGGAGCGAAGTTAAATCGAAGATCCGACGAACAAGCAACCTTGAACTCCCGTTTTTAATAGTTTTTCCTTCTTTCCCTTATTGTCTATTACTATAATTTTCGTTAATTGATAGTTTCATTCTTCCCGTCATGAATTTCATAGTGTGTCTCTTATTTATGGTTATGTTGATTCTTGTCTTGATCATTATGTTATTGAATATGGATTCCATTAGAGGCTAGGCTTTTAGCGGGGTTGCGATGTAGCCCGATTGAATTGGGTTAGGGGGTTTGTTAGGGTGAAATTATGCTTTGATTTACTTAATTATTCATACTTGTGTGGATGTGTTCTTAATGCGTTCTTTAGATTGGCCATCTCTAGGATTGTTTTTAGCAGTTTTCTGTCACTCGAGAGAGGGCGAAAACTCACGCTCATAATTCATGCTTCGTTTTGTTCTTAGGTTGCTAGACGGCTTAAGCTTAATGTAATCGTTTGAATTCTCATGTTTATTGCTCGTAATTGTTTTAAGAGGATTAGAGGCCGAGAGGATATATAATCAGTCAATTGCGTAGGTTGCTAGATCACTCGAGAGAGGTTAGTAATATCATAGGGAGAATGAGATTAACGTGAGTAGAGTAGGTCAAGTTGTTCGAACCTGAAACCCCTGAGTCTTAATTTTCCGCTAAAGTCGTAACCCCCATTTTCTCTTATTCAAAGTTTTGTATTACATTTCCGTTGCTGTTTTTCTTAGTTTAATTGTAGTCAATTCCTGCACCACCCACTATAATACCATGAAATCAATTCGCTTTAGGTTGTTTAACGTCGTTATAGTAACTAGTCTCTGTGGGATCGATATCCATTACTTCCGTAACATTATTACTTGTTCGATACGTCCGCTTGCGTGCTAGTTATAAAAAATTGCAACAAGTTTTTGGCGCCGTTGCCGGGGACTTTTTACTATAGCGTCGAAAAATAATCTGCTTTACCATTTGATTTTGTTACGCGTTTCCTAACTTTGTGTATCATTTTCTCTGTTTTGAAGGTGCATGAGGAGAGAGGGAACATCAAACCTCGTTCCACTAAATCTTGAGATCGAAAAATTCTGCAAGACAAACAGAAAGCAATCAAAGGAACGAGCAATGGGAGATAGAGCGAGCAACGCAGCGAACGAAGAGCCAAAGACCCTATTTCAATATGGGTTACCACCAGCTGACGCCGCGCAATCGGCAATCGCTCTCCCGGCTCTTACGGGTAATCATAACTTCGATATCAAGACCGGTATAATACATATGGTCCAAGCGAATCAATTCTCTGGATCACCTGCCGAAGACCCGCAAGACCATTTGACGAACTTCGTCGAGATCGCAAACACGTTCAAGCTCCACAACGTGTCCGACGAAGCCATCCGCCTCCGCCTCTTCGCATTCTCACTACGGGACCGAGCCAAGACGTGGCTCAACTCCCTCCCGCCGGGTTTCATCACCTCATGGGCCGACCTGCGCATCAAATTCATCTCAAAGTTCTTCCCATTCGAGAAGATGCACAAGAGACGCAACGAGATCCACTCGTTTGCTCAATACGAGGGGGAGTCATTATTTGAAGCATGAGGGCGCTTCGAGGAGTTAGAGAGGAGGTGTCCCAATCATGGCATCCAAGGGTGGATGATGGTGCAAATTTTCTATGGCGGTCTCTCACCATCATCTCGCAACCTAGTCAACACGGCCGCTGGAGGGTCGTTCTTTCAGAAGACGGAGGAGGAAGCTCACAGCATCCTCGAGGAGCTGGCTTACAACAATGATCAATGCCCGTCCGAGCGGTGAATCTTGAAGAATATGCTGGTCACTCCCGAGATGGAACTGATGAAGGCACTGGCGGCATAGGTGGCGGATCTCACAAAGTCAGTCTAGGGACAGACGGCCTATGTTCAAGCCGTGCACACCCATGAGGTCTGTTTCTGGTGCAACGGGCAGAGCAATAGCGACGAGTGCGCTTATGGGGACAACGGCCAACAAGCCAACTTCGTCAACAATAGGCCACCCCAGAACAACTACAATCAAGGCCCAAGGAACAACTACCAGAATGGGGGATGAAGAGGTCCCGAAAACAACATCTCGATGCAACTCGCGCCTCAAGCCCAACCTTGTCCACCACAGAATCAGCCCCGACCACCGCCATACCAGGCTCCTCCATTTCGGGCATACAAGGGCAAGACCAACCTAGAGGAGCTCATCGCCAACTTGGCCACGTCAATAACCGCCTTCATAAACTCCACCACTGAGTTCATGCATGAAACGAAGACGTCTATCTCGAACCAATTGGCTCAGATCCGAAATCTCGAGACGCAAATAGGGAAACTGTCGACCGCGGTAAACTCACGACCTCAGGGAACGCTTCCGAGCAACACCGACATCAACCCAAGGTCACAAGTCAACGTCATTACACTCAGAAGCGGACAAGTGATCGACAACTCAGACAAGAAGAAAGAGAAAGTGGGGAAAGATGAGCCCCCCGTATCGATGAACCAAGCCACGCCACCTCCGGTGAATGCCCCAGCTCCAACAAGCCCACCAAAGCTGCCATTTCCTCTGAGGCAGAAAGAAGTAAAACTCGACCACCAGTTCAGCAAGTTCCTCGAGGTATTCAAGCAGCTTCAGATTAATATCCCGTTTGCTGACGCTCTCAAGCAAATGCCGACGTACGCCAAGTTTCTGAATGACATCCTCTCAAAAAAGAGGAAGATAGAGGATTGCAGCACGATCGCCCTCACAAAAGAGTGCTCCGCCATCATTTAGAGGAAGTTGCCGGTGAAGATGAAGGATCCACGGAGTTTCACCATCCCGTGTGCTATCGGGAACACCTTCTTTGAGCGAGCACTATGCGACCTGGGAGCGAGCATCAACCTGGTTCCATATTCTATCTTCAAGAAGCTTGGCATCGGAGAGGTGAAGCCGACCCGAATCACGCTCCAAATGGCGGGCAGGTCCATCGTATACCCGAGAGCAGTGATCGAGGACCTCTTGGTCAAAGTCGACAAGTTCATCTTCCCCGCTGACTTCGTGGTGCTTGACATGGAGGAAGACCGCGATGTCCCAATCATCCTAGGGCGGCCTTTCCTTGCCACAGGAGGAGCTCTCATTGATGTCCAGAAAGGAGAGCTAAAATTGAGGGTGCAAGAAGAAGAAGTGGTGTTCAACGCTATAAAATACCCGAGGGCGAGCGACGATATCTACCGGATCGACGTGTGTAACTCCATCATCGCCGACTTATCTCACCGATCCGAGGATCTGCTCGAGGTAAGTATGCTAAACTCTATCGATTTCACTAACGAGTTTGATGAATATGAAGCTTTAGAGCACGTTGAGTATATGAACGCCATCATGCCATATCGACGTAACTCGATCGAGAGTTTGGGGGAGAGCCAACCTCGGGTGCCTCCGTCCATTCAAAAACCCCCAAAGCTTGAGTTGAAAGAATTATCGGCACATCTCCGCTACGCATACTTAAGCGCAGACTCGACCCTTCCAGTGATCATCTCGAATCACCTCACCCAGGGAGAAGAAGAAAAGCTGCTCATGGCGCTACGCAAGCACAAGGGAGCGATCGGGTGGACACTCTCGGACATAAAAGGGATCAGCCCCTCCAATTGTGTTCACCGCATATCTTGGAGGACGGACATCGTCCCTCGGTGGAGCACCAAAGACGCCTAAATCCGGCGATGAAGGAGGTCGTCAGGAAGGAGATCCTGAAGTGGCTCGACGCCGGGTCATTTACCCGATCTCCGACAGTGCATGGGTAAGTCCGGTGCAATGAGTTCCAAAGAAAGGCGGAATGACGGTGGTGAGAAATGAAAATAATGAGCTCATTTCCACTCGGACGGTGACCGGGTACAGAATTTGCATGGATTACCGCAAGCTCAACAACGCCACTCGCAAAGACCACTTCCCACTCCCCTTCATCTACCAGATGCTCGACCGTCTGGCAGGGCACAAGTACTATTGTTTTCTTGATGGCTATTCCGGTTATAACAAAATCACTATTTGCACTGGAGGATCAGGAGAAGACCACCTTTACATGCCCTTATGGTACTTTTGCCTTCAAGCGAATGCCGTTTGGGCTATGTAACACACCAGCCACGTTCCAAAGATGCATGATGGCCATCTTCTCCGACATGATGGAGAAGACAATTGAGGTTTTTATGGACGATTTTTCTGTATTTGGCCCTACATTTGATCAATGTTTGGAGAATCTGTCTCAGGTGCTCAACAGGTGTGTAGAAATGAACCTCGTGCTAAACTGGGAGAAGTGCCATTTCATGGTACAAGAAGGCATCATGCTAGGCCACAGAGTCTCGAAGGACGGGTTAGAGGTGGACCGGGCAAAAATTTCCACAATAAAGAAGCTACCACTGCCAACTTCGGTCAAGGGAGTTAGAAGTTTCCTGGGGCACGTCGGCTTCTATAGGCGCTTCATCAAGGACTTCTCCAAAATAACGAAGCCACTATGCGGACTACTCGAGAAAGACGCCAAGTTCTCCTTCTCCACCGAGTGCTTAGAGGCCTTCAACTCCTTCAAGCAGCGACTCAACACCGCCCCGATCATCACCGCCCCAGACTGGAGTCTTCCGTTCGAGATCATGAGCTATGCCAGCGACCACGCGGTGGGTGCAGTCCTTGGGCAGCGTAAAGATAAGGCTTTTCACGCTATTTATTATGCGAGTCGGACCCTTAACGAAGCCCAAGTGAACTACACGACGACGGAGAAAGAGCTTCTCGCAGTGGTGTTCGCCTTCGACAAGTTCAGACCCTACATCATCGGCAACAAGGTGATCGTCTACACTGACCACGCAGCCATTCGATACCTCATGGAAAAGAAGGACGCCAAAACACGCCTAATCCATTGGGTCCTTCTGCTCCAAGAGTTCAGACCCTACATCATCGGCAACAAGGTGATCGTCTACACTGACCACGCAGCCATTCGATACCTCGTGGAAAAGAAGGACGCCAAACCACGCCTAATCCGTTGGGTCCTTCTACTCCAAGAGTTCGACATCGAGGTCAAAGATAAGAAGGGCACAGAGAACCTAGTAGTTCACCACCTATAGAGACTGGAGACGCGGAGGGAGCACGTTCCGGACAAGATGGCACTCATCAATGACGACTTCCCAGACGAAAAGCTTCTGGCCGTCCATCAAGCCGTCCTTCCCTGGTATGCCGACATCGTGAATTACCTCGTAGACAAAGTGGTGCCTACTGACCTCAAGACTTACCAGAAGCGGAAATTTCTTTCGGAGGTCCGGAGGTATTACTGGGAGGAGCCGATTCTCTATGGGCAGTGTGCAAATCTGAATGTGAGGAGGTGTGTGCCCGAGGATGGGATGGAGTCAATTTTGCGACATTGCCACGGTCTCGAGTGCGGAGGTCACTTCGGTCCGAACCGCACGACAGCGAAAGTTCTTCAAAGCGGCTTCTATTGGCCAACGCTTTTCAAAGATAGCCGAGACTTCATTATTGCCTGTGACCGGTGCTAACAAATAGGTAATATTTCTAACCGGAATGAGATGCCACTCACTAACATCTTGGAAATAGAACCGTTCGACGTATGGGGAATAGATTTCATGGGCCTATTTCCGTCTTCCTACGGAAACAAGTACATTCTTCTGGCGGTGGATTACGTAACCAAGTGGGTCAAGGCCAAAGCTACTCCATCAAGCGATGGGAATGTGGTCTTGAAGTTCTTAAAGACCATCTTCACCCGATTCGGCATACCACGAGACATCATCAGCGACGGGGGAGCACACTTTTGCAACTGGCAGTTCGACGCACTCTTCGCCAAATACAGCGTCACACACCGGAAGTCATTGGCGTACCACCCTAAGGCCAATAGTCAAGCGGAGGTCTCTAACCGGAAAATCAAGCAAATCCTAGAAAAGACGATGGGAAGTTCTCTGGAAGACAGGGCCGCCAAGCTTGACGACGCACTGTGGGCCTACCGCACAGCATATAAGACGCCAATTGGTATGTCCCCGTACCACTTCATTTACGAAAAAGCATGCCATTTGCTAGTCGAGCTAGAGCACATGGCGCTTTGGGCGATGAAGAAGCTAAACTTTGACTACAAAGCTTCGGGCCAACAGAGACTCCTTCAGCTGAACGCCCTTGATGAACTCCGATGAGAAGCATATGAGAATCCAAAATCTACAAGGAGAAGACCAAAGTGTGGCATGACAAGCACATCGTCAGGAAGGACCTCAAGTCGGGCCAGAAGACACTCCTCTATAATTCCAGGTTGAAGTTGTTCCCTGGGAAGCTAAAGTCGCGATGGTCCGGCCCGTTCGAAGTTGTGAATGTTTACCCATACGCGTGGGTTGAACTGGAAAACAAGCAAGGAGAACGCTTCAAAGTCACCGGTCAAATAGTGAAACCATACTTTGGTGGCATGTTCGAAAGTGAAAAAGTGGTGACCTTCATCACCTCCATTGTGTAAGAAGAAGACATATCCCGTCAAGCTATTGACGTTAACTAAAGCTCTAATCGGGAGGCAACCCGACTTTCTTTCGTTGCATTTTAATTTTTTTTAATTTATTTTATTAAACTCGGTATTTTACCAGCTTGTTAGTTATCTTGTTAAAAAAAGAGAGATACGCACATCGTGCGGCGCGCGGACGCAACTTTCGACAATTTTCATTCACAGAGTCATATGCGCGGGGCACGCGTAAGCTGAAATTTGGTCCGCGCGCCGCGAGGCCATCATGTGCGCGGCGCGGGGAAATCATGAGTCCGCGCGCCGTGGGATCCCTTATGCGCGGTGTGTGAAATGAAGATTTTGCACGCGAAGTCACATAGTCTTATCCGCGCTCCGCGCGTATGTCAAGACTTTGGTCCGCGCGGCGTGCAAAACAAGGAGCGCGGCGCGGACCAGCGTAAGTTGTTTTAAATAAGGTTTTTGGGCGGTTTTTTTTTCATCTATTCCTCACTTCTCCGATTTCTCCCAAACTCTAACACCTTTTTTTCACAAAAATTCGATCCCAATCATCATATAGACACGAAATTTGATCATCACTCTTCTTACATTCGATTTATCTACTTCAATTCGTGTGAGTTGAGTGTGTTTTTGGGTGTTCTTCATCTCTTCAACCTCTCAATCCCCTACACATCAAGGTATGACTCTCTAACTCGAATTTTCTTTGTGCCATGGTGATGATTTCGTGTTCTTAAGAGTGAATGCGAGAATGGGGCTATAGGAATGGGTTAGATACTCTTCAAGACTAAAAAATTTCATCAAAAATTGGCATACACTCTAGGTGTTCGATGAAATACCCAAACGAACCGTACAAATGAAAAAGTGAAATATTTACGTACGATTACGGGTCAATAAGCACGGGGTCTAGTTGTGAATATGTTTGGGGGGGGGGGGGGGGGGGGGGGGGTAAAAAAGGGGTTAATAGACGTTCATCATAATATCCTCGACTCATTTTGCATTGTGTTTTGCAGATGCAACGAGCTTCGAAATCGAGAGTCAACCCCAAACGTGTCCGTCGATTGGGGGCGGCTTTGCCTCGACCATCAACGTTACTTGAGGGCACCGGTGAGGTGTGGGATGCCATATCAAAGAAGGGACAAATAGTTGAGCGTGTGCTTACACCAAATCGGCTTTGCGGGAACATGTCGGCACAAATCCAGAGACTCCATTGGGAGAAACTGTGCAACATTGAGACGTTAGCATCACCAAAGTTGGTGCGCGAATTCTATGCAAATCTCTCCGTCACGGAGGGAAACCTCGTTAGAGTGCGTAATGTAGTTGTCGACATCTCCACGCTGGCGCTCAACGTTTATCTCGGGAACCCAGAACCCGAGAATGACGACTACGCCGGCCTTTGCCTGTATCCACAATGGGAGGAATGGATTCGCCTCCTCGCCCACCCCAGAGCCACCTACAAGAAGAAAGTGGTGCATAGCCAGGTAGTCCCGAGCCACCTCCCGATATCGAGCCTGAACTGTTACGCAAAGGCGTGGCAGCACTTCATCTGCACCACGATCCTTCCTAACCTAGGGGAACATACGGTGGATCTCCAACGCCTGGCTCTATTGGTGTGCATCGTCACCAGAAAAGGCGTCAACATCAAGAAAATCTTGAAACAGATATTCGTGTTCTGTGCAAATCGCGACATCGATGTCACGCTCGGCAAGGGGGGGCTCATCACAAAGCTCTACCTCAACGAGGGACTTCGAATCTCGGCCTTCGAGACGCGAGAAAAATTGGGGACCCAATCAACGACCGAAAGATCATGAGCCTAAAGCAGTGGAAACACGGAGCCGTACATCCGGACGGGTGCAGGTTCATAGACATTCCCGAACAATACTAAGGCAACCCGGGTGCCCGCATCTTGGATGCCCCCGACAAAGTTCCACCCCCGATCGCGACCAACGAAGCACCCACCACCGGATATAATGAAGTGTTGTCCATGATGAACCGGTTCGACCACCACTTGGGTCAAATCGACCAAAACATCGAAACACTTGGCCAGCACTATAACGCAATTGGGAGCTTCCTCACCGACTTCGCCCAACGGCAGTGCGACAGAGACGAGTTCTAAAAAAACGTCTACAACACGTGGACGTTGCGCCATCAAAGCTTCCCTGCTCCTCCTCCCGATGCTCAAGCCGGAACATATCTCGACGCTCCGATCTACCCAGCATACCCACAGCACCTAATGGCACCATACTCGGTCTATCCTCCTTGGGAGCCAAGCCTTTACGCCCCCTGCGACCCCGACGAGGATGATGACCATGGGTGCGATGAGTAGGGCGCTCGACCACCCCCACAAAGGTACATTCCTCCACCCTTGTTTTGCATAGATACATTGAGGTCAATGTAAGTTTTGAGTTTGGGGTAGGGGGTGGTTTGTTTGTCTTGCAGGGGTGTTTTTTGTATACTAGTAGTTAATTTTCTAGGTTTCTGTGTGTTTTAGGATAATTGGTAGAAATTGGTGCTTTGTCTGCTTTGATTGACTCGATAAATGTTTGTCGATGATATGGGTAGTCTTGAGCTATAGATGTTTGAAAAGATCTGTGAATTACCAAGTGAAAAAGAATCTTGTTGATTTCTTAGTATTGCCTAAAGCCCGAATAATATTTGTCTCGATACTTAGATGACCTTGAGTAGTAGCCTAACTAGTCCTAAAAAGTGACCACTGAACACACTAAGAACCTCTTCGGACCCCTAGTCGAGGCGAAATTGAGCGCATGCTGATCTGGCGAGAGTGATATAGGCATTAGGAATAACCCTTCAAGCCAAAAAGCAAACCCGGAAATATGTATCAAGTAGAACCCACTCACAAAAAGCCGAACAATTTGTCCTCTCTCGATACTTAGTCAGAAAAAGCCGAGCCAATAAGTTTGAAATCCCATAAAGAACCCAGTTAACTTTAGCGACTCCTAAGTGACGTATTTGAGTGAATTCTTCCAATTTTGTGATATGTACCATGACCACACTCTCTGTGTTTGGTAGATTTTTTATAGACACCACGCCGGTGATTTACCCGGCTATATCTCGAACAAAAAACAAAAAAAAAATAATAATAAAAAAAGACCTCATAAACGTGCCTAATTGAGGTGTTTGTAGTTATGGCGTGGTGGTCTATGTTCTTTTTGAAGAGTGTGATCGTGGTTGAGTTAAAGTTTGGGGGGGATTTGGGGAAGAAAGGCTAAAGAAGTAAGATGTTCTCGAAAGACATTTTCAAAGCCAAGAACTTTGAAAAAATGAGTGAATGAAGAAATAGGGTGGTGTTTTGGTGAGGATGGAGTCGCTAAGGTTAATGTCAAAGCCACTAAAAATTTGTTTCCCCACCTGAACCTAAGCCTGAACATTACAATCTTTTAAGACCTATTGACAACCTAGGAATGACGTGTGCGCATTAGTGAAGATCAAGGGGGAAGAGAAGGCTTATGGTGTCTCGAATGAAATAAATTGTCAAGACAAAGGAAACGATTCTTGTGGTTGTGTCTTAGGATTGGGAAGGTCACGAGACTTGGTAAGCAAAAGTTAATCGAGACAAAAGAACATTGCAAACAGCTAGGGCTAACACGAATTTGTAAGGATTCTTTTAAACTTGGTAGTTGACTTGGAGTTTAAAACCACAGATGTTTTTAGCCCTGAATGTGTGTTTTTTATGCGCCAATTTTCTTGCTCATCGCTTTTTGACTCTATTTCGACCGTTTTGTCTCCAAATCCCGTCCTCTTTCCGTGAAATTGACTGTAGACACTCTATTGCTCCTCTAACTGAAACTACTAAAAAATCTACTAAAAAACCATTAAAATACTTGAGGACTCGTCGGTTTTTGGTTCAGGAAATAGGAGTTTTACGCGTGATTAACGCACCTATCATGAATTTTTTTTTTTTGCCTCTAAGAAAACTAGAATAATCCGTCAAAAACTTGTTGCGATATTTTTATAACTAGCACGCACGCGAACGTATCGAACAAGTAATAGTGTTACGGAACTAACGGATATCGTTCCCATAGAGACTAGTTACTATAGCGACGTTAAACAACCTAAAGAGAATTGATTTCACGGTATTAAAGTGGGTGGTGCAGGAATTGACTACAATTAAACAAACAAAAACAGTAACGAAAATGTAACACGAAACTTTGAATAAGAGAAAATGGGGTTACGATTTCACCGGAAAATTAAGACTCAAGGGTTTCAGGTTCGACACTGAGAATCTCTCGGTTCAAATGAATTTATTTTCTACTAAAAAATTAGACTAAATTGTGATGAGTGGATCCACTGAATATTATCTATGTTTACCCTTCATGAATATCATCAGCTAGTCGGGATTTATAAAATTACCAATTTACCCTTCTAGCTGTTATTTCCTCAACTCCTTTATCGCTTGTGAATAAGTTAGAAACGATGTATTGACAAGGAGCTAACAAGTCACATTGTTTCATCCAAAAGAGTCAAGACACAATTTGGACACTGGCCAGTTCATTTATTCACATTCCAAGGAACAAAGCATGAGGTGATATACATAGCATTTCAGCAATCTTGTACATGAATTCCATATCTATGAGATCTTCACAAAGTTACTCATGACATCTTCATAACTTAGTACTTCACCAATAGGTCTTGTTAAGAATCACATAGTGAATCCGAACTCTGACTTTCTCAAATGAGAATACGTAAGCTATGAAATGGCATGTCTCATTTCAGGATTGAGGTAAGCATGATGCAATTCATATGTAGTGACTTTGAGACATAAGAGGTTAAATAGTTTGTTCTTATCTTGTCTCTAGAAGTGTACTGGTCAATTCAGTACCTTCGGAAGATACCTAGAAGAACTATAGAGTCTCCATCTCTCAATGTCCAATAACCAGACATCATAGATTCTCCTAACAATCGTACTGAGATCAATAGCCATTTGATCCTTAGATTGTGAATATATTGTTTTAAGCAAACCATGAAGAGTTTGTTCATGCAAATCTACATTTGTCTCTTCATATGTTGTTAGGTGTGTTTATGAACTAAAGACTAATGTTTTATCACAAAGCTTCAGATAAGGAAGGATGAATGAACGTTTCAACTTTTATTAATGAATAAGCAACTACAAGCAAAAGTCTTCATGAGACTTTATTACATCAAATGTACAAAAGTAAAGACTACAACTCTTCTTGTGGGTACCATTGACAACACAGAGAACTCATTCATGATCCTTTGAGAATTTTAGAACTCAAGGAATTTGTCATTCTAAAATTCTTTCCCATGATCACTGCGAATCTTCATGATCTTGCCTGAAGTGTTATCCTTCTCACGCTGTAACCTCAGACTCAAGGTGTGGAATGCATCAAAGGCATCAGACTTCTCTCTGAGAAACTCAACCCAAGTGTACGTTAAGTAGTCATCAACAACTACCAGAATATATCTTCTCCCACATAGACTCTCAACTTGCATTCGACCCATGAGGTCCATGTGGAGAAGTTCCAAAATACGAGAGGTGGTGAGGAAGTCTACCTTTTTGTGAGACGCACGCACTTGTTTCCCCACTTGAAACTGACCACAGATCCTCCCTTCTTTGATCTTCGACTTAGGAAGACCTCTAACAGCTTCTTTGGACACAAGATAGCCCAAACTCCATAGATCCAAGTACCCAAGTATTTTATGTCAAAGATATGTGGCATCAGCTTTGCTAACAAGACAGGTGGAAGACGAAGTATAGGGAGTAGACCAAAGGTAGCAATTGTCAGGGGACCTTAAACCCTTCATGTATACTGACTTGTTATCACGCGTGACAGAGCAGTCGTTCTTGGTGAAAGTGACTCTCAAATCTTAGTCACATAACTGACTAATGCTGATTAGGTTTGTTGGAAGGCCTGAAATATTTAACTTTCCCTTCCCAACCACAGTGCCAGTCGATCCCCCTCGAAACGTGACATGCCCCTTAGAAAAACTCTGCACGTTGTTTAGAAAAGACCCTTCTCCAGTCATATGTCGTGAGCATCCACTGTCAAAATACCAGTCCTCTCTGGCAGTGGCTTTGAGAGAGGTATATGCAACAAAAGATCTGTGGTCATGTTTGATTCTCCACACTTGACCAGCAAGGGTACGCGAGGTCTGCCTCTCTGAACAATCTCTCAGATCCACCTTCATCTTGGGGAATCTACTTTGAGCATAGAGAACATTTTGACTAGTGTTCTTCCTCTCTAGAAACCTGCCATAAAGAGAATAACAAAAAAGGTGGATATGCCCCCATTTTCCACAGAAATGACATCTCCAGTCAGGACTAGGAGCAGACCTTGGCTTTGGCATAACATGACTTGATGTCTTCTGAGTTGGTGGAGACATCTTCGCCTATTCTCTACTGGCACCTGAGGCGGAGACACAAAAATAGTCTTGCGCGAGGTGGAGGCGCCAGAATGATATCCAAGTCCTCTATGAGTTGAGGACGGTTGCCCAATCTTCAGAATCTCACTCAGGCTGGAAGTTTTGGAGTTCAGCATCTGAACAGACTTGGTCATATTCGCAAGATCAGCATTGAGTTTGGCGATTTGTTTCTTCAAACTCCCAATGACCTCAAGATGGTGAGATTTTTCACCAAGAAGCGATTCAATACTGTTCTTTAGCATGTCAGGAGCATCCTTCTTTAGGTCTTCTATCTCCTCGAGTAAGCTAGATTGCTTAGCCTCCAATTCTTCAATCCGGGATTTCTGCTTGAGAAAGGCATTGGACTCGTCAGCCCATTTCACAAACAGCGTCTTGTAAGCCTCAAGAAGGACCTCATCACTGAGCTCGTCCTCCATTTTGCCTGTGCAGGACTTCACACTTCGTGTGGAACCAGTCTGCAACATGATGAGTTCATAGGCATGAAGTAGAAATTCGTCACTGAGTTCCCAACTTCCAGCTGACTTGAAATCGTTGGAGCATTCAGAAGGAGCCGGGGCAATTTTCCCTTTATTCTCCTCTGATGGACTATCCCAAAAATCTGAACTCTGAACCATGAAGGCAAGAAAATTGTTGCCTCCATCTTCTCCTGCTTCACTACTGGAATCATTGTCTTCATCACTGAGAGTAGAGTTAAAATTCTTCTACTGCCTCCTCTGATAGTTTGGACACTCAACCTGTATGTGGCCAAAACCTTTACACTCCCTGCATTGAATCCCATTTCCCTTGGATGCATAAGGAGTTCCCTAATCTTCTCGTCCTTTCTTGATGTAATTCTCAGGTTTGTAACCCTGAGAAGTCTTCTCACGGTTGAAGGGGCCAGAGGCTCGTCCAGAGAAATTGGGTGATCTCTTCTCGAACTTCTTCATGAGTTTCCCATAGTTCTTGACCATCAAGACCAGGGACTCCTCGTATGATTCTGAAGGCATCTCAACGTTCGGGGATGAGAGTTCAGAGGCTGCGGACTTGAGAGAAAGACCTCTTGATTTCTTCTCAGAGGACCCTGTAAATGACATCTCATAGGTGAGTATGGATCCTATGAGCTCGTCCACCTTCATCGCAGAGGTGTCATGCACTTCGTCTATGGTGGTCATCTTAATGTTGAACGTCTCGGGTAGAGATATCAAGATCTTATTGAATAGCTTGGCATCGGACATTGGTTCTCCAAGAGAGTGAGACTCATTGGAGAGGTCTCTGACCCTCACATAGAATTCGCTGATTGTTTCCTCTTCAAACATCCTCATGTTTTCAAACTTGGTGGTAACAAGCTGTAAACGTGAATTCTTCACTTTGTCCGTCCATTCGAAGGCCGTTTCAAGAATGTCCCAAGCTTCCTTGGCACTTTCACAAGTATTGATCAACCTGAAAACATTCATATCTACCCCATTATAGATGGCGTTGAGAGCCTTGGAGTTGGATAGAGCGGCCTTGTCTTCTGTAGGACTCCACTCAATCTCGACTTTCTTTACAAAGGTAACGCCATCCTCTAGATCCTTCTTGGGAGCTTCCTACCCTGTAATAATGGACTTCCAGGTTTGTGGTCGATGGACCGTATAAAGGCTCCTATCTTGACCTTCCAAGACGCGTAGTTCTGGCCATCGAGAAGCGGAGCTCAAGAAATAGAGCCTCCTTCCCTGAACATGTCCATATTTAGCAACAACAATGAGATCAAGAGAACCTCACCCAGAAACTTAGGGTGCCTGCTCTGATACCACTTGAAAGTCCAGATCTATTGTATAGTCTGCTTGTTAGATGATGTTAAGAATAACAAGACAAACAACAAGCAACAGGTAATGAAAGCAAGTAAAGAACACGGAGAAACGCTAACCCAGTTCAGCCTCAAATGCCTACTCTGGGAGGGGGGTATGAATCCCGGTGAAAAGAACAAATTTTGTTGTCGGTCGTTTTCGGAAAATCCGAGACGCCGAGGAGGCACGTCGTTCAAAGGGCCGATGGTCAGGCCGGAGGTCCTCGAAAGCGGCAAGCCTTCAAATCCTCGCCCCAAACTCTTGACTCCTCGAGTCGAGCCTCGCTCCTCGAGTTGAGCCTCGAGTCGGTCTCCTCGAGTCGAGCTTCGCTCCTTGAGTTGAGCCTCGAGTCGGTCTCCTCGAGTCGAGCTTCGCTCCTTGAGTCGAGCCTCGAGTCGGTCTCCTCGAGTCGAGCTTCGCTCCTTGAGTCGAGCCTCGAGTCGATCTCCTCGAATCAAACATCGAGTCGAGTCTTATCCGTCAAACGAGCATTTTTGTCATAAAATACCATATCCACAATAGCTCAAAGGGCCCGGAAGCGAGACGATCGCAAAAAGCCCGCAGAAACGGAGCCCAGCGCACGCCGCGCCAGCAGGACCGCGCGCCGGGGTCGCGCGCCGCGCCCGGACAAGGCCGCGCCGCGCGTTGAGCGCCGCGGGTTGTGCGCCCCCTCTTGAAGAGGGGTGCGTTCCTAGTCCCACATGGACGCCAAAGGACCCTTCTAAGGCCCTCAAACACCTATATAAACCCCCTCCCATTGAGGGGAAAGCCATCCAAAAAATTCTCTTCATCTCCTATCGACACGCTCAATTTCTTACTCTTCTCTGCTTCTCTGGATGCCATATGTGGCCTGAAGCAGATTCTCTTCTCTCTCCCCCGTTCTTAGAGGTTCCGAAGCACTCACGGGGACTTCCCGGACGTTGCTCCCTCTGACCGAACGTTCTCCGGTGCTCAAGCACGCCCCTAGGGTTCTCGACTAGAGTTCCCCTCGCGCGTCTAACACGCTAGACGCATACGCGATCTCCGAAGTTCTGAGACGCTGCCGAGGACTCCTCGCGCCCCGTCTCCTTCGTCGAGCACGCCTCTCCACCAAGGCTCCGCGCCTCATACTGCGTCCTACACGCTTGAACTACGTTCTGACCTGATCCCACGCACGGGTACGTAGGCAGCCGACAACCAAGGCACGGTCACTCCTCCTCCTCACCCCCTACCTCTCCCGAGAGGCGGGTTGATCGGAGAAAACCCTAGCTCGAGACTATCGAGTTCACACTCTTGGCCCGGGTGCGATCACTTGGTCCGGCCTTGGATCGAACCGCCCGAGGTTTTAAATAGTTGTTCATTTTCGTGCGACAATATTTTGGCACTAGACAATATGCTGAGTACAAGTTGGAATACAATGGATGGTCACCTTCCACTATTCCTAACTCCAAGTTATTTCTATGGTGTTGTTAACCTAAGCTCCCCCTAGGTTTGAGCTCCCCTCACTTTTCACTCTTATACTCTCCCAGCGTTTCACTTCATTACAATAACAAATACCACATCAACAACTGTAAAATGCACTAGGTAAGACTTCGCCGGACGAGAGTCAAAAACCTAGAAAACTACACTCTTGAAAAGTTGGTTTCGGCAGTAAAAAGTGTTACCCTTTCCTAGGGTAAATCATTCTCTTTTATAAGAGACAACAAAAGAGAATGTCCTATGATCGGACACCAGGACAGATGGCACACAACAGGACGAGGACAACTAAAAAGCTGTCAGGAAGGCCACGTTGAATCTTGCTCGTACAGCAACATTAATGTTCTGTGCGATGCTAAAGACATCATCGAGGACGATAGAGTTTCATGAACCAAAAGACCAACTCAGTATAACTACACTAACCATAATTAATTTACAAACATGAACGGATCATTCAAATAAGCAAATCGACTAGCTCTGATACCACTTTTGGGAATTCGCATCCATATAACCATGCGGAAAATAATCAACTACGTTAATAGGCTAATTATTTATACGATTATAAAAACAAGATCTAGATTTACAAATTTAAATAGAATAAGCTAGAGATCAATCAAGCAACCGATTAAAAGGCGAGTATTGAGATTACTCACATGTTTGACAATCTGCTACTAACTCCTTCAATCGAGTTCTTCAAGATCCGGTTATGTGCTCCAATAACTCAATTTTCTAGCTTTAGCTCCAATCTTCACTCCCAGAACGGTCTTGAAACTTCGAGAACGATGATAGGACTCTTTATCCTTTTAAATTTGTACGAAGATACTGTAATCTTCCGAAACATAATCTAAGGATGGAATAAGAAGAAAGTGCGGGCACACTCGTTATCTCAGAGATTCAGGTCGTGCCATGTTTATGGGAATGGAATCACGAATTCTGAGGAAAGAGAAATAGATAAGAAAATTCGGCCACACCTAGTGATGATGGGCGAATGTTTTTTACTTTTTTTTTTGTGCTCTCCTTGACCCCTATTTATAGTGGTAGAATGGAGATATTCTAGAAAGCCATTAGAGTTTTCTTATTCTCATATATTCTTTCCTATTTTGTAGTTAAGCATGGACCATTGGATCTTGACTACAAATCATACTTTTTCTCTCATCCATCCGATCAGAATCTCGGATATTATATTTTTTTTTATTCTCCTATATTTAAGGAATCTATATATTTGAGAATAATGAAGAGAATATCTTATTTCTTATTTAATAAATAGAATATCTCAAAATATTCTCTTTTAAATATTTGGAATTTAAATATGAGAGAGAATAAAGAATAATATCTTATTTCCTTTTAAATAATATTCTCTCTCTTATTTAATTAATTAAATAGAAAATATCGGGTAATTTGTACCCATAGTAGGCGCCACATGTTGGTACTGGACCTACGAATTTCAAATTTTACAGTGTGCACAAGACCCATCATAAATTCAATTAATTATTTATTTGATCCAGCAATAAATAATTAATTCCACAATATATAGTTTAATTCAGCAAATAGACTAAATTCTGAATGAATGCTGCCAATACCTTTTACAGCTTTGAGATTGTAATAATAATAAATATTCATTATTACTAGAGAGTTCTTATCCATCTTTATCAAAGCCAAATCGGGAACTATGAACCTAGTAATAGAAGCTCCTACAAATCCGATTAAGTAGACGAAACAGTTATTTCTCTAATTTACTCGATTCGTCAATCTTGGAGATACTCCAGAAAATAATCTAATACTGCACAATTCTTATTATTAGAATTATATTTCACTTATCATAAGACCGTCCACTGATATAGTCAGTTCATGATCTCAATCCTCTAGGCTCAACTCGTATCGAGAAAGACCAATTATTTTGTATTACCCTTCTTGATACATATGAGCCATAAGCACCGTTGCTTCCCCATCGAAAGATTATTTTGTAACGTACTTACTAATGAAAGCGTGCACAATCAATAAATTTTGGAACCAACCCTTAGTGGAGTGAACATTGACCTTCTTTCATGAAGGCTGGATTTCGTATCTGTGAATCACGTTTCGCTCATATCATATCTGAATTTCCAAGACATAAGTATTTTGGCATGATAATAGCCATTAACGAATGAGTCAAAGAACCCAATAATATAACCTAGAAGTCTGTGATCAGTTCAGGATTCAGACCAAGTCTCACTGTAACTATCATAGCAATCCTGGTTAGTGTATCGTAACATTACGTAAACGACACATCAATTACCAAAGTCTGTCTAGACCGTACACTTACCAGAAGTGTAGAATGCTACCACCAAGTGATCAACCTTCACTTGTGCTTCACATATATTATTTTAGATTGTTGGAATTGATTTAGGGTTAAGAAAAGATTTAACGCTTCTAGCAAGTGGCGGAAAATAAAAATTTTCTTTTAAACAAGTAAAACGATTTTACTAACCTAGACAAAGAGCAAGCACATGTTTATATTTAAAACTATCTAAAAGCAATACTCGTTTACTAACCTTTGTGAAGCTTGACCGTTGAGAAGCCTTAGGAAGGTTGAAACGTTCGTCTCCCCCACGCAACTCGTCTATCTTCGTTTCTTCGGGAAAACTCGAGTAACCACGAAAGTTTCTATCATAAGAATTACTCGAGAAAGAAAGGAATCAGTGTGTGGGCAACTTTAAACACGATGACTCAAGAACAAGTCTAAGAGTCGAAAAGCTAAAACACTAGGTCAAATGTGGACCTAGGTGCCAAAACAAAAACGAAAAGAACTTAGAGAGAGAGAGAGAGGGAGTTGGAGGCCAAGCTAGAGAGAGAGAAGCTCTCAATCTCTAAAACTTTGGAATGAATAAAATGAGAGGAATGAGGGCTCTATTTATAGGAGAGGGATTACCTTCAACAAGGTAGTTTCCTCTTCTATAGAATATCACATATTCATGAGCAAATATTGCCCTTTTTTTCCTCAGAGTCACACGGCCAAGACTTGCCAAGCAAGTCCTTGGATTTGTTTCCTCTTTTGTCTTGCTCTCTCCTTGCCTTGCATTGCCCCCCACCCTACTTTCCTCATAGAGGAAATTTGTTTCCTCTTTTTCTTTTGGCAAGTATCTTCATACATCAATGCACAAAATAGTCTCCTTTTTTTTCTTATTTGGACGGCCAAGACACCTTCTATAAGGTGTTTCTAGATTTTTGTTCATGACAACATATGAAAGGCCCACTAAGAATTTTCAAGTAAAATTCCATGAAATGAAATTAATCCTCAAGGCCAAAATCTTGTCATGGCCGAGTGTTTATATGTCATCATATGACAATGTCAAAAAATTTATTGACATTCATTTCATCCAATGTCCAAAAAGACAAAAATACCCTTTAGACAATTTTCGTAAAACTTGTCTCGTTTTTGTTTTGACTTAGCTTCTAGTTTAACTAATTCTACTCGATATGATTTGTGACAGTGACCTCATGGATCCAAATGAACAAAGCCTGAGCTAACATACTTGGACTCAAAAGTTCACAAACCTTTTCCAAGTTTAGCTTAATGTCAAATGACTCCACTAAAGAGTTGACACTGGCAATCTGTCAGATCAAATGATGAGTGGATCCATTGAATATTTTCTATGTTTACCATTCATGAATATCATCGGTTAGTCGGGATTTACAAAATTACTATTTTTCCCTTCTAGCTGTTATTTCCTCAACTCCTTTATCGCTTGTGAATAAGTTAGAAACGATGTATTGACGAGGAGCTAACAAGTCACATCGTTTCATCCAAAAGAGTCAAGACTCAATTTTGACACTGGCCAGTTCATTTATTCACATTCCAAGGAACTAAGCATGAGGTGATATACATTGCATTTCAGCAATCTTGTACATGAATTCCATATCTATGAGAACTTCACAAAGTTACTCATGACATCTTCACAACTTAGTACTCCACCAATAGGCCATGTTCAGAATCACATAGTTAGTCCGAACTCTAACTTTCTCAAATGAGAATAAGTAAGTTGTGAAATGGCATGTCTCATTTCAGGATTAAGGTAAGCACGATGCAATTCATACGTAGTGACTTTGAGACATAAGAGGTTAAATGGTTTGTTCTTATTCTGTCACTAGAACTGCACTTGTCAATTTAGTACCTTCAGAAGAAACCTAGAAGAACTATAGAGTCTCCAACTCTCAATGTCTCATAACCAGAAATCATAGGTTCTCCTAACAATCGTATTGAGATCAATAGTCCTTTGATCCTTAGATTGTGAATGTGAAGTTTTAAGCAAACCATGAAGAGTTTGTTCATGCAAATCTACATTTGTCTCTTCATATGTTGTTAGGTTTGTTTAAGGACTAAACACTATAGATTATCATAAAGCTTCAAACAGACAAGGACGAATGAATGAACGTTTAAACTTTTATCAATGATTTAGCAGTTACAAGCAAGAGTCTTCGTGAGACTTTATTACATCAAATGTACATAAGTAAAGACTACTACTCCTCTTGTGGGCACCATTGACAACAGGGTCCGATCCCCATAATCCAGTTGGACTCGGATAATCTCCTGATGAAGGGAGGAAGCTGAGACAGAAGGCGACGAGTTCACTTCAGCAGAGCAGGTATGAGGACTCGATGGATCTACGGCCAACATTGAACATGCTATTAAAGGCGGCGCAGTCATGGCTTCCTCGAAGAAAAGATAGGTGGCGTCAACGAGGACCAAAGGAGATGAAGCTTCTAGGTCGTCGTCGAAGAAGAAGAAGAAGAAGAAGAAGAAGAAGAAGAAGAAGAAGAAGAAGAAGAAGAAGAAGAAGAAGAAGAAGAAGAAGAAGAAGAAGAAGAAGAAGAAGAACTTATCACCTGAAAGAGGAGAAGAAGTCGAATAAGATCGACTTTGCGAAGGGTGGAACCACCTCATTCATTCGAGATGATAGCCAGGTGTTTATTCATCTAACTTATAAGAGGAAGTACCTACGGTACAACCAAAACGTAGCATTAGTTATTAATTATGGCGAAAAAAGAAATAGGTATATAAGTATCATTTTGGGTAAACATTACGTATTTTTTACCGCCATTAATCCTATAAATAAAACATTATTTTATATAAGTGTTGATGTCGAAACCGAGACTCAACAGTCACTAAAAAAATACAAGATAAAGTGTTTGTGTCATTTCTTTTTAATTATGTGGATTGCAGAGATTCGTCATGTAGAAACTATAATAAAACTTGGAAAGAAAAAGAAAACTAAATTGAACGCAAAAAAAGAAGGGATTTATAAACGATGCGATCTCAATTACAAAGTGATGAACTCAACAACTTCAAAGATGCATGAAGAGCTCAAAAGATAGAAAGAATGCAATAATAACAAGAAAAAAGAGCATCCATTTCTTCACGTAAGAAATGAATTTATAGACCGACGACGTGCACAATCTCCGGACTACTGGGTCTTTCAGCTCATTAATATTTTATTTTGGAGGTCGAACTATACAACCACAATTAGTCCCCTAGTTTCTTTTTTAATATTTGTAAAATGTTAAATAGACTAAAACAAAAAGAGATGTGTTCGTCAGAAATTTTAGCGCGACTACATTTTTAAAATAGATTCATTTTCACATGCGTTACACGCGTCGGTTGAGATTTTTCACGCATATTTAGGAGAGAAAACTAATTTGATATTTTATTATGACGTGTACTCAGAATGAAGACCACCCCTTAAATAAAGATATCAAGGGACACCTCCACTCTTTGATTATGTTTACGGCGCACAAGAAAAATTTCCAGTTAACTTCTCTCACTTTTTACGTTTGGTTCTTTCTTTCATCATCGTTCATTTTCTCTCTAGCAAGTTCATATAGGTTTTCTCATTTCACTTGAGTTTTCGTCGAGTTTGACTATTGTTCGTAGAGTATCCCAATAGTTCATTTCCTAATTCAGACATTTGTTTGAGTTTGCCTACAGCATCCCGTTAAAGCTATGTCAAACGATTTAGTTCTTACGTCCAGCAATTTTTAGTACATTTTACTACATTCAGTTCTTAGTTCCAGTGATTTAGAAACTTTTCATAGAAATACATTATTTCTAGTGAAATTGTTTCACTAGTCCCTCCGCCACCAGGGGAAAATGCAGCCACCATAATCGAAAATTTTTGTTGTATATTTGGTTATTTTTTTAGAAATGTGGGCTTAGACTCTCAATCCCCCCTTTTGTTAGAATAGCTAAATCATGAAGCTTACTATTCCCCAAATGTGCCCAAACTTTGTTCGTATAGTAATCGGGCTCATCACTCTGTTTAGCAGCGAACAAAGGGTCAACCTCACAATGATGGATATAGTCCATCTCTGCGTGGTCAAAGGGAACTCTAAGCATGACCCTGAGTGTTTCTACATGTCGAAGTCCCCAGGCAAACGGGTAATCGAGAAGATCCCGGGAAAGGATACTTCATGAAGTAGGCATTAATCCTACTTCTCAATCAACCAACATTCCATGGGGTTCACACCAAGTCATTTCAAACGACCTAGGCTAGTGCCCGGGGTATAATTTAATTGAACGAGATCGGAATCGAATTGAACCTTTATTCAGATTTTAATTTTTGTTGTTGTTGTTTCAGAGAGATCTCGGGTTACTCCTGCAAACGAGAAGTTCAACATAAAGCTCAATAATTTCAAAGAATTTTAGGTTGCATGGGCTGACTTCAATCCGGCGAGATACATGGCCATCGGACTGTGACAAACTCCCCCTCCTCCCAACGTCGAAGATGCTAGGATTGACCTCTTCATTATTTATGTTTTTTTATTTTTCCCTTTCATTTTCCTTCGCTTTATTAAGATAATTCCTGCGTAGAAGTTGACGATAACATGGAAGTGAAAAATCAATACCCAATTCAAGTGAAAGTGGGTTCGAGCTGCGGCTGCGAGGGCTACGTCTTCTACGGGGAATTTGTCCAAGACGCAAGACGAGTCTCTCCTAGGGGTTAGGAAGGAGAGTTCGGACAAGGTTGTGCATGTTGCAACTAAGGGTCTGTTGGAATTGATCTAGGGTTAAGAAAAGATTTAACGCTTCGAGCAAGCGGCGAAATTTATAAATTTCTTTTAAACAATTGAAACGATTTTACTAACCTAGACAAAGAGCAAACACATGTTTATATTTAAATTAAAACTATTAAAGAGCATTACTCGTTTACTAACTTTTATGAAGGTTAAACGTTGAGAAGCCTTAGGAAAGTTGAAACGTTCGTCTCCCCACGCAGCTCGTCTTTCTTCGTACTTGACATTCATTTCGTCCTATGTCCAAAAAGACAAAAATACGCTTTAGACAATTTTCGTAAAACTTGTCTTGTTCTTGTTTTAACTTAGCTTCTAGTTTAACTAATTCTACTCGATATGACTTGTGATAGTAACCTCATGGATCCAAATAAACAAAGCTTAAGCTAACTTACTTGGACTCAAAAGTTCACAAACCTTTTCCAAGTTTAGCTTAATCTCAACTGACTCCACTAAAGAGTTGACACTGAGAATCTATCGGTTCAAATGAATTTATTTTCTACTCAAGAATTCAACTTAATTATGATGAGTGGATCCACTGAATAAAATCTATATTTACCCTTCATGAATATCATCAGCTAGTTGGGATTTACAAAATTACCAGTTTACCCTTCTAGCTGTTATTTCCTCAACTCCTTTGTCGCTTGTAAATAAGTTAGAAACAATGTATTGACGAGGAGCTAACAAGTCATATTGATTCATCCAAAAGAGTTATGACTCAATTTGGACACTGGCCAGTTCATTTATTCACATTCCAAGGAACAAAGCATGAGGTGATATATATTGCATTTTAGCAATTTTGTACATGAATTCCATATCTATGATATCTTCACAAAGTTACTCATGACATCTTCATAACTTAGTACTTCACCAATAGGTCCTGTTCAGAATCACATAGTTAGTCCGAACTCTGACTTTCTCAAATGAGAATAAGTAAGCTGTGAAATGGCATGTCTCATTTCAGGATTAATGTAAGCACGATGCAATTCATACGTAGTGACTTTGAGACATAAGAGGTTAAATGGTTTGTTCTTATTCTGTCTCTAGAACTGCACTTGTCAATTTAGTACCTTCAGAAGATACCTAGAAGAACTATAGAGTCTCCAACTCTCAATTTCTCATAACCAGACATCATAGGTTCTCCTAACAATCGTATTGAGATCAATAGTCCTTTGATCCTTAGATTGTGAATGTGAAGTTTTAAGCAAACCATGAAGAGTTTGTTCATGCAAATCTACATTTTGTCTTCATATGTTGTTAGGTTTGTTTAAGGACTATAGACTATAAATTATCATAAAGCTTCAAACAGACAAGCAAGAATGAATGAACGTTTCAACTTTTATTAATAAATAAGTTGTTACAAACAAGAGTCTTCGTAAGAAAATATTACATCAAATGTACATAAATATACACTACTACTCTTCTTGCGGGCACCATTGACAACATAGATATAATTACCCAGACATGTATCAATCATCGATCACATTTTAGCTCACCACCTGAACTTAGATGCCCAACATGTAATTCAGTTTAATATGGAGGATATGGATGATAGTTGTCACTGGTTCTCTTTAGAAAACAACCCACTAATCATTAGTGCTAATAAAGTAAACTTCTTATCGAATTCAGTAATCACTCATGTTTATTTTATTATCTTCAGTGAGAAATACTCCTAACAGTAAGGTCGACGATTTGTTTTATTGGGCAAACTTTGCGGTTTTGGGCCGTGCTTGATCAGTGCTGAGCTTGTCCTAATACGTTATTAACGAAGGACGAAGTTCAACATCAAAACTATTCTAATTCACTTTTTTATTTTGAACTAAAAAGTGAAAGTCTCAATATGTTCTAATATCGTATTTTCTTACCTTATAGATTTAGTTTCTAATTTAAAAAATGATTTCGCATTTGATTATTGAATTTTGAAAGTAAAAGAGAGACAACTTGACTGAGAGTAAAAATTGAAGTAAATAAAATATTGAAGATTAAAATGTATATTTGTCTATTTGTATGTAATTATAAGATGAAAAATTTGTTGCAACTAGCTAATTTTTAATTTTTTAAAAATATTTTAGCCAAAGTTTCATTTTATTAAGAAACTAGTTAATCAGATCGAAGTTACTTAATTGATTAGGTTAATTTAATTTATTATAGTCTGATGGGCTATTTTTGAACTAAATTAAATTAACGTAACCAATTAATTAATTAACTTCGACCTGATAATTTATTTTTTTAATAAAATGAAACTTTGACTATTTTATAAAAATTGGTTGGACTATTGAGTTAATGAGAGAATTGCCCTTATAAGATTACGACATTATGGTGTAGATTTTGTAAATCATCTAAGCTTTAGCATGTATAGTTTGTGAAATTTTGTATTATAAATTGTTAGTATATTCCCTAAACAAAAAAATTGTTAGTCATATGTTAGGAGAAATCTGAGAAAAATATATACCATAGGGCCTCTATTTATTTTGTACCCACTAATTGGTATATACTTGAAAGACATATATATATATATATATATATATATATATATATATATATATATATATATATATATTTTGATAAAACTGGGAAAGAGCCCAGGAACTTCATTAAGGCAGATCTGCCAAAACCAAGGAAATACAATCCGCCGGGAAACTGGATTCCCAAAACACATCAGAGTTCAAGCTGAGAGCTTTCTTAGCCAAACAATGGGCAGGTACATTACAGGATCTCGAAATAAACATGAAATTACACTTAGTGAAGGTCGCAGCTTGGTTACGCACCATCTGAGCCAATAAATCCGCTTCCGTGGCCCTTCTGCAATCACCTTAGATCAGCGCCACCGCCCCCGCACAGTCTGACTGGACTAGAACGTCATCAATTCCGAGCTCTTGTGCAACCCGAAGCCCGCTCACAATGGCGTGGAGCTCCGCCATCAGAGGACCATAAGGCCTGGTACAGGGAAAGGAGAAAGCGGCGCTGACCTGGCCGCTGTAGGAACAGAGGAGTCCACCAACTCCACACTTCATCTCCGCGCTCGCCACCGCCGCATCAACAGAGAGCGCTACCGTGCCTATGGGGGGAGGAGGCCAGCGAACCTTCGTAGCAGACTTAGACCTCGGTCTCCGGCTTGAGAGGGAGGCTTGGCGGTGGTCGTCGAGGAATTGAGTGGACCAGTTGATAAGGTTCATCAAACCCCGACTTTTGCCTGAGTGTATCAGATCGTTTCTAGTATTCCAGGCGCTCCATGTAAGAACAACAAATACTTCGAAGTTCTCGATGGTCAGGGCCTTCTGAATTTCTCCCAGGAATCCGATCACGTCACCACAGCACACTTCTTTAATCGTCCGCCACCATCCTGTGGCCTTCCAGAGAGGGGAGATAGCTGTTGTCGCTGTTTTTCGGACAACTATTTAGGAGCCAAAGACGGTTAGACCCAAGGCCGGACCAAGTGGTCTCGTCTTGACTCGAGCGTGTCGGACTTGGTATCCCAAGTCGTCCCTTAGCTGTGGATGTCCCTCGAGTTCGTCAGAGTACCTGAAAAGGAGTAGAGAACACGTGAACTACAAAGGGGAAACAGGGGGGGTGCCCCTGTTTACCTCTCCGACGCTCAACATTAGTGTGATTGAGGTGGAGTATAGAGGTTTTAGGGGTGTTTAGAGGCCAAAGCTTGAGAGAAACGAGCGAGGTACGAGTTCGGCAGCGTTTCAGTGCTCAAGAATGGGTTACCTGGGTCAAGGGATGGACCCTTGTATTTATAGGCAGCCAAGGGGTGGTTGGGAGCCCCCTTGGCCGAGTGAACTTGCTTGGTTCGGCCATTGAGTGGCTGGGTCGGCCAATGTCCGAGTGAACATGGTGGTGAGGTTCACTCGGCCATTGGCCGAGTGAAAAGCTTGGGCCGGCTGAGGTTCACTCGGCCATTGGCCGAGTGAACTGCTGGAAGGTTCACTCGGTCAATGGCCGAGTGAACTGCAGGGGCGGCTGGAAGGTTCACTCGGCCATTGGCCGAGTGAACTGCTGGAAGGTTCACTCGGCCAATGGCCGAGTGAACTGCAGGGAGGTTCACTCGGCCAATGGCCGAGTAAACTGCAGGGGCAGCTGGGAGGTTCACTCGGCCATTGGCCGAGTGAACTGCTGGAAGGTTCACTCGGCCATTGGCCGAGTGAACTGCAGGGGCAGCTGGATGGTTCATTCGGCCATTGGCCGAGTGAACTGCTGGAAGGTTCACTCGGCCAATGGCCGAGTGAACTGCCTTGGCGGCTGGAGGGTTCACTCGGCCATTGGCCGAGTGAACTGCTGGAAGGTTCACTCGGCCAATGGCCGAGTGAACTGCCTTGGTGGCTGAAGGGTTCACTCGGCCATTGGCCGAGTGAACTGTCCAATGGCCGAGTGAGCCATTTGACCCAGCCAATGGCCGAGTGAGCCATTGACTCGGCCCATGGCTGGGCTTTGACTTGGCCATTGGTTTGGGCTGGCTCCTGGTTGAGTCAGGGTTTCGCCGCCCAAGACCTCGTACTAGCCATGTGGGTCGAAGAGATGCCCTTGTTCCCGTTGGCCCTAGACGGGCCAACAACAATAGCCTTACATCTCCATAGAGCGTGGAAGATATCCTCCGGACCGGCCCGGCATCTTGGGCAGAGCGCCTCCACTTGAATACCACGTCTACGGAGGGTGTCGTACGTAGGCAGCCAGTTTTTCGCTACTCTCCAAAGGAACACCCTTTATTTTCGGTGGGACCTGAATCCGCCATAGACTACTCCACCACTTCTCCGTAGCGTCCGGTGTCGAGGAACTAGCCTTCCCGGTCGTCTCCGCAAGCAAATGGTATCCTGACTTCACCGAGTACTCCCCATTTTCGGTGAAATGCCAGCACAAAACATCCGGTTCGCCACGCAAACCATCCGGAATCTTCAGGATCGTAGACACATCATCCTCCGGGCACCACTCCCTGAGGAGGGGAATATTCCAACTACCATCTGGGTTCCTGAGATCAGCCACTCGTGTACCCATTGGAATTCTCGAATCGAAACGGACCATAAAATCACCCGGCCGTGGAATCCACCTGTCCCTCCGAGCATCCACGGACACACCATCGCCAATCCTCCACCGCGATCCCCGGAAAATAACCTCCCGGCCCCAAAGAAGGCTCTTCCAGAGGCTAGAGGCGTAAGACGTCGCCGTTGCCGAGAGAATAGAGGACTGTGGAATGTAGCAAGCTTGAAGGACCCTCGACGCGAGAGAGCCCGGCTCCCGAATAATCCGCCACACACTCTTCGCCAAGAGAGCGCGGTTGAACCACTCGAGGTTTCGGAATCTCATGCCTCCCAAGCTCTTCCGGACACATAATTTATCCCATTTCCCCCAATGAACTTTCCGCTTTTCCTCACAACTACCCCACCAAAAGTAAGAGGCCATACCATGAAGCTCCTTGATGATCTTCGCGGGGAGTTTGAAGCACTGCATAACGTAGCTCGGAATTGATTGGATAACCGCCTTTATTATCACCTCTTTCCCGGCACCTCTCTTGTTCTTCGGTACTCTCAGTCTCTACATTCGTCAAATCAAACCGAATTCCTCTCTGTATCCTCGTGACTGTCGATTCTTCAGCTATATTTACGTCCGTGTTGAGTATTTTGGTTTTATGCAAAACTAAATTAAAAGTATCCATTTCTCTTTTTTCCATTTGAAAACTTCAGTTCTTTCAAATTTATTTATTTATTTATTTTTTTTTTTAACTTTTCCTATCTTGTTTGTATGTGTTAGTTGAGGATTCATTTGATCGGGAGTCAGGTTCAAAGTCCGCTGGAAATCAATAGATGCGAATTCGAAACCCACCACCGCGTCAAGGTAAGTAAGTTTCTTCACTTCAAATATTTAGAGTTATTTTTTATTTTAATTTTTTGTTACGGTTTTCGATGTTATTTTGGGAAGAAAAAAAACTATATATATGAAAACAATTTTAATGTGCTTTCGATAATACGATTTTATTATATGGATTCAAGTCATTTTCGATTCGTATCTAGTTCAGTTTATTCCAATGGTTTTCGATAGTGTTTGGATGGTATAATGTCGAAATTGACAGCGAAAATCGCGAACAATGTTGTCTTTTACACTGTCGTATTTTGTGGGTTTTTACCTGATGGCTCGTCTCTCGTGGATTTAGTCGTCAATCTCACTAAGTTTCGTTCTCACTGCCGTCAATTCCTCAGTTTCGGTGATCTTAATCGCCATGCCTATTTCACTTGCCTAACTATTCAACATTAAAAAAAAAAACAAAAAAAAAAAAAACAAAAAAAAACAAAAACAAAAACTAGACCATAATCTTGTTTACAAAAGAGCTGCGGTCGAGCAAAGAGAACTTTTCTTGCGGGTTCTTCATAGGGAATTCTTGGCTTCGTTGCCAGAATCATTAACCCGACACTTTCCAAACTCTCTCTATGAGTCAGAACTGTCGTCCTCGGGCTTTCTTTTCTTAGCAGCAGCAACAACTAAATTTTGGCCGGACCCTCCTAAAGCTCTCTCTCTGGATTGGACACACCATATTCTATCCTGAAATGAAACTGGAGACATGATATTGATACTGTGTTACCAATGACATTCACACCTAGACAAGATACCATATGCTTGGTTTCGTTTTCGTTTCCATTTCAGTTCATTAGAAGTTTATCTTTGCTATATAATCATAAGCCTTGAAACACGTTTTCGAAAGAAACTGAACAAAAATCAGAAGTAAAAGCTAACAGCATAGGCTAAATAGAGAGTTTAAAGAAGATGAAGAGAGAGAAGAGAACAAATAGGTGCTGAATTTTTTTTTATTGAAGAGTGTCTGGGCGTTGAAACGAATTTGTATATATAATTAATTCTCGGGAAATGCCACGTATATGAGCGCGCTGTAATGAAGTACTGTCTATATCTGTTTCATACTGAATTATAATCATTTCATGTGTATATCATATACCATGTATGTTAATTTTTATTGAGAAATTTGATAATAATACGTGCAAAAAAAAAAAAACAAAAATATCTTTTTGACTTTGCTTTGAGAAGACAAAAGTAGGTGTTTCTTTCGCGTTTTGGAGAAAAATGTCCCTTGAGACAATAAAAATTGTTATTAGTCATGTTTGACATAGATTTCTTTTTAAAAAAAGTGCTTTTAGATTCCGTTTTTGAAAAAAACTGTTTTTTTTTTAAACTGATAGGTGTTTGGTAAACTGTTTATAAAACAATTGTTGCTGATAACAAAGAGTTGTTTGGTAGTTAACTCAAAAAATTTTTGTTTTCTATTTTCTAATTTTTGTAGTTGTACTGAAAAATTATTTTGTAGTTGTTTTCAAAAAGCTGTTTGGTACAGTTTTCATTTTTGTTTTTGAGAAATTGAAAAAACTGAAAAAAGTGTTTGGTATAGTTTTCATTTTTTTTTTTTGAAAAAATGAAAAGGGAAGATGAAGAGAAGGAGGAGAGAAGAGAAGAATTTTTTTTTCCAAAAACACATTTTATTTGTTTTCAGTTTTCTTTACTCTTTTACAAAACAACTTCAATATTTTTTAAATTTTTTTTTTCCAAAAACACCTTCTAAACACATTTTCCAGTTTTATTTCCTATTTTCACTTCTTGAAAAGTCAAAAACTCTTTTCAAGTAATTTAGCGTTGAGTAAAATAAATATATATTATAGTAAAAAGACTAAAATAAACATATTTTTAAAAATTAAATAAAAATTATTAATATGTTTATTTATATGCATATATATGAATAATATTTTTTTTTCTAAAAAAAATCAAAGAGAAAAAAAGATAACGTAATAAGATAAATTGCTATTGGACTCCAACAGTCAACGACATTCCAATAAAATGCACAAATCATTTTTAAACAAATTTCACTCTTAGACAAAAAATAAAGTTAAAGCAGAGAGAAAAATTATGTATTATGGTACAAAAATTCTTACAATTTATGAAAGGAGATATAATTTAATATATTATACAGATGATTAAAAAACACTTCGTACGAGGATATTACGGTAATTTGTATAACAAACTTAAAAACACTTTTTCCAAAAACTAAGAATCTTAACTTTTCCGTCTTATGTACAAAATCTAAAATCGTTTTTGAAGTTTTTTGTAAAAACAGTTTTGGCAAACATCAAAATAAGCCGTTGTTTTTTCCAAAAACTAAAACAGTCATTTTTCTCTATCTTGATTTGCCTTTCAAGTTCAAATTAAAGAGCACTGCAGCCAGTGAAGCCGTCGAAGCTGACGGTGCTGACCACCGCTGGCCGTCGAAGCTGACGGTGCTGACCACCGCTGGTCAAAAGTAGAAGAGCCTCAGCACCATCACAAGGCTATCGCAGCACCGTCTTAGCCTGCGTCCTCTCCAAAATAAACCAGTCGCCAAGCTCAAATTTTTTCCCCCAAAAAATACGAAGGTTAGATTCAAATCCCAACCAATTTGTTTTTGTTAGTTTTCATAGATTTTAGTTATTATTGTTGTTTTTAAGGATTTAAACATGATTAGAGTGGTTTGATATGAATAATTTGGATTTGATGATGAAGTAGAAGAGTTTAGGGTTATGAATTCGTGAAAACCAGAAGCTTTTGATAAGAAAGCCCCGTTGTGACCGTAAAGTACTGCCAGATTCAGTATCAGAAAGGCTGTAGACATTGTTGCGGATATTATAATGAATTTCATTAATTTGTTTATTTTTTTAATATTTTTGCAGATGTACACATACCTCCTACCGGTGGACGAGCACTTTCCGGCTCAAGTAACGTACAGAGGCTGTGGGATTTTGGCATTGGTTAAGAGAAAATTTGGAGATCTCGGCATCCTTAACAGGGTAGAGAATTCACCATTTCGACATTTTTTTAACGGCTCCGATCGACCATTGCAGTTCTCGGGAGCAATCATTCATGAGCTACTTTTGCGAAAGATTGTCACAGAAAACAAGGACGAGATCCACTTTGGCCTCGGACAAAAAGCGTGCAGGTTAGCTTTCCACATCTTTCAAAAGCTTTTTGGTTGTGATATATATATATATATATATATATATATATATATATTTTTTGTAAAGTTCAGATTTAGATTCATGCATTCATACCTATCGGCAGATTTGGACGGTTGGAGTATAGCCTGATAACAGGATTGGCTATGAGTCGCGGACCGTCTTTGAAAGCCGTGGAATCGCATGCCCTTAGCTCGCGTCTCAGGGATGTGTACCTGAACGGCTCGGATTCAGTGAATCTCGGCCATCTAATCAGCATCTTTCAGTGTTTTACCGACGAAGATCCTAACAAGGTCGACGACTCGCTGAAGATTGGGCTTATCATCCTCTTGGAGGGATACTTCTTCGGTAACACGCCGACGAAAGTCGTTACACCAAAGTATCTACGGCTCGTCGACGACCTTGATTTCTTCTACATGATGCCGTGGGGCCAGCTTACCTGGGAGGCAACTTTTGCGGGCTTATCACTGAATATGCAGAAGCTCGGAGCCGAATCCAAAAAGAATGCCTCGTATACCGTGCTTGGTTGTGCGCATGCACTCCAGTACTGGGCGTACGAGGCCATCGCAGACATAGCATTGAAC
This sequence comes from Urtica dioica subsp. dioica, assembly GCF_054948205.1. Classification (NCBI taxonomy): domain Eukaryota; kingdom Viridiplantae; phylum Streptophyta; class Magnoliopsida; order Rosales; family Urticaceae; genus Urtica; species Urtica dioica. The sequence continues at coordinate 35,883,922 of NC_142758.1, forward strand.
TTTGCTGTTACTATAGGCCCACAGTTTCCTCGTATGCATAGCTGGACGAGTGCGAGAGTCCCTCGTACGGGCGAAGTGAAGAGACTTTTGAGTAGAGAAAAGGTAAATTTTTTATTTTTTTTCGTATCCTTTTAATATAAGTATTTAGTTGCTAACCTTGCTTTTTTTTTTTCTTTTAGTTTTTGGGTCCAGTGGATATGTAGCGATATGAAACATTGAAAATTGTCAAACAACCAACGTTTGTTGTTGTTTTTTAAATAGCCACCAACAATTATTTACATCGTTGAAAATAGGTAAATACCCATCGAAACTTCCCACCTTAAATTTGAATAATTGCCGGGTATTTACATATTTTTAGCGGTGTAAATAATTGTTGGTGGCTATTTACCAAAAAATTACGAAACGTTGGCTAACTAGCACTTCCTCTATTTTGGTGGCTTAGTTAGCTAATTATTATTATTATTATTTTACAGTATACCGCTCTTGCGTTGCTGAAGCCCCGTCCCACGGAAGTTGCTTTCCATTGTGAAACGGCGAAAGCTGCGAAGAGACCTCTATATGTTGGCTTGGAAATTATACAAGTGGAGGAAAATGCAGAGGTCAACCTAGAGTCCGATGCTCGGGCAATTTCAAACATGCCTACGAACAATGGTGGTACGGTTGCTCTATATCCGGCTAGAGCTGATGGTAATGCTTCTTCTCTAGCTTCTAACCCGCCTATCAACAATTTGTCCATACCCGGCTCGGCTACAAGTGCACCGTCTTCTTTTGATGTGAGGCTTTGTTCAGTTGAGGAGAGGTTGAAGAAGGTGGAGGAGAAACAGGTAATTATTGTTTCATTTTGATTAATCAGCAACTACAATATCTTAATTTGTTATAACCTTATTGTGTTAAAAATCATTTTATAGGACTTGATCTTAGAGAAGCTTGATCATATCGGTAAAGCGCTCGTTCTTCTCTCCAAAGAGCGTACCTCCTCTAAACGGGCAAGTCAAGACTTTGAGATCCTCCTCCCCATCAGCTCAGAGCCACGGTTTACACTGCAGAAGGAAGGTGCCAAGAAGAGGAAAAAACGAAAGTCGGCCCGTTGAGAAGCAGTAGTGGAGCCAAAAATTCAAGTCAGGGGGCCAATTTGGAAAAAAAAAAAATCAGGGGGGCCAATTTGGGCAAAAAATATAAAAAAAAGACTAAAAAATTTAGGGTAAAAATTACAATTTCTAAAAGTTATGAGGTAGCTCCGCCCCTCAAGAGGAGGCATTGTGCCGAGAACAAGGGTCCGGTGAAGATTAATCCTCCGATGTCTGCGATCGAAAGAATATTAATTGAAAATTCCATGATCGACGGAGCTTATTAAGGTCTTCACCGTCAGTCATCTACGGAGCTTATTAATGCCCAAAAAATATTAAACTTAGTTTACAAATTCTTATAAAATTACCCCATTCTCTTTACGGAAACCCTCTTGAGTTTTATCAGTCTCCCCATAATTGAATCGAAATGATCCATCTATTCTTTAGTAATTGGGCTAGGGTATCAAGCATCTTCACGTATGTGGTCAGGATTTTCGTTTTACGTAAAATTATTCTAAAATCATTTATGGCTCTTCCAGATACTAAAGCGAAGCAGTTCTTTGAATTTGTAACTTCACATTATGTTTGTGTGTGTTTGTTCTGGATTCATTTGATCGCAAGTAATTGGGCTAGGGTATCAAGCATCTTCACGTATGTGGTCGGGATTTTCGTTTTACGTAAAATTAATCTAAAATCATTTATGGCTCTTCCAGATACTAAAGCGAAGCAGTTCTTTGAATTTGTAACTTCACATTATGTTTGTGTGTGTTTGTTCTGGATTCATTTGATCGCAAGTAACATTAGAAGCGTTATAAAAGTTCCTCTAAAAAAAATCCAAATAAATTTTAGGTTGTTGACATACGATCTGAACTGAATATCTCTGCACCTCAAGTATACAACGATTTCCTATCTATTTATATGCAGACGTAGATTAATTACATTTCATGTTCAAGTGTTCTATTCAAAGTGTGAGTGCGATTTTGAAGTAATTATTTTATTATTATTATTTAAATTATATTGTAGAAAAAAAAAAAACACAAAATCTTGCAACTCTGAGGAAGGCCCAATCCCCCCAAACAGAGCCACACTTACTACATTTTTCGTTCTTATGTGAAAATAGTCGAAAGTAACCGTTTTTTCGTAACTTTTTTTCAATATTAGCTGCTGAGCTTTCTAATTTTTATAAATAACCGTTTTCAATAACAGTTAACCAGATTTCAATAACCCAGATAATCAGATTTCAATAGTTGTTGACCTTATTTCAATAACCATTGATTAAATTTCAATAACTTTAACCAGATTTTGTTCAATAAGAAAATGGAAATATTTGCTAATCCGGCGTTTATCACGATCCTAAAAATTTCCAGGATACTATAATATTTTGCAGAAACCTGCTTTTCATTGGTTCCTAATAGGTATTCAGTTATGAAGGTTCATGGAACAATTGAGACATGTTTAGGGTCTTTATTTTAGATAGAAATATTTTGATTCCTAAGGCTGTCCACGATGTATTCCCTGAACAATTAAGATCATTCCCCATTTTGATTAGGCATAAGGGACGAATAGATTTGAGCTCCTCGAACTACACGCAAGCTTTGGACCACGCTGAGGTAAAAAAAAAAATAAATAAATAAATAAAAACTCACCTCAGCGTCAAGTCCCCCACCGACTTAGGGATAACCTAAACGCTCGAGAATATCTCTTAATACTAAGTATTTGTGAAATTCCGATCAAAAGGATAATGTGATGTATTTAGTGTACATTCACGCTTCATCTCGTTGTATAACTATATAGCCCGCGAAGCAGTTTGATACACTTCATCTCTCGTAATCTGTTTGAGAAACGAAGTCGAAACAAATATTTTATAACTCTAATTGATATGGGAGTCATGACACCATATCACACATGCATCAAAAGTAATAACCAGGTCATATAATGATCAATAAAGCAGAAATGCAAACAACCCGCAAAAAGGAAAAGGCTTCCAAGCCTCAATAGTTCAACGGAAATAAAAAAAAAAATGCACTTAAACTGTCCAAAATAAATGGGCCCTCGAAAAAGAATCAAATATAGAGTTTGAAAAACAAGAAAAAAAACTTGAACAAAAAAAAAACTTGAAAATGGGTAATCTCTATATTGCTCTATGACCTCAACCGTTGGCGACGGTGTTGGGGTGCGTTTGAGGATGCCCTCAAGCTCCTCAATGAGCCCCTAGAGCACTCCGGAGGCATGGTCAAGCATCGATCCATGCTCATTGAGCACCACACCCTAAATTAGAAGTGTCTCAAGAACCTCATCGGGAGAAGACTACGAATATGGCGTGAACAAAACGTCCACAACGGGGGAGGGATAACGATACCTTCGAGTTCTTCCTAGTACTTTTCCATGTCCTTCTCGATGTCAGCGAGGTTGGCATGAAAGTTTTCTACATCGTAGGCCAAGATTTCCTTGAGTAGAAGGGCGTTAGCCTGGCACTGCTTGAGCATGTGAATGACCTGGATGGCTTGGTCACTTTCATCCTTGTTGGCTCGGTATTTCACGATGGCTCCCCTATGCTTCAAAGAGGAAGTCTTTTTAGCCCTTGAACCACCTTCTCCTGCTCCGCCTTCATCTCCCTCTTGACCCAAGCGACCTCGACCTTCGCATCATTAAGCTTAGTCTGCTTTGCTAGCATGGGGCCAAAAGATCGACATTCGCCTTCTCTAGTGTTAGCCCTTTTCTCGGCATAATAGGATTTCGACAATGCAGTGGTCTTAAAAATCCTATCTTCGATGTTGACCTGAAAACCATTATTGTCGAGGGTGAGATTGTCAACCTTCTTGACAAGATTCTAGATATACTCATTTTTCTTCATTAGCTCCACCTAATAGTAAGAAAACTTCTCTTTGATGCCCTAGAGTTTAGAATTGAGGGCCTATGTGCCGGAGTGCACTACGGGCAAGTTCTCTAACATTCTCCAAGGCGTTTTGGCAAGGCCTTCGTACATATGAACACCCCAGTTCTGCTCGATCATGGCCTGTAAAAAGAATGCGAGCATTATGATTAGCAAAGACCTTACGATCCCGAGCCATTCAAACACACAAAATAAAACAAAGCTTTAAATTATTAACCAGATTTTATCACACTGACATGCACCTATACAATGGAGGTTCACACAGAGCCAGCACCTTTGCAATCGACATGTTAGGGTCGATGATCTAGCGCACCAAACCTGCGAACGCATAGAAGTCATCCATCAACATGTGGTCTTGATTTTAGTGGAAGGAGATCCGATTTTCCTTGTGACTCTTGAACGGGGTGGGAAAGAAACCGCCTGGCTATCATCTCGAATGAATGAGGTGGTTCCACCCTCCGCAGAGTCGATCTTATTCGACTTCTTCTCCTCTTTCAGGTGATATGTTCTTCTTCTTCTTCTTCTTCTTCTTCTTCTTCTTCTTCTTCTTCTTCTTCTTCTTCTTCGACGACGACCTAGAAGCTTCATCTCCTTTGGTCCTCGTTGACGCCACCTATCTTTTCTTCGAGGAAGCCATGACTGCGCCGCCTTTAATAGCGTGTTCAATGTTGGCCGTAGATCCGTCGAGTCCTCATACCTGCTCTGCTGAAGTGAACTCGTCGCCTTCTGCCTCAGCTTGCTCCCTTCATCAGGAGATTATCCGAGTCCAACTGGATTATGGGGATCGGACCCTGTTGTCAATGGTGCCCACAAGAGGAGTAGTAGTCTTTACTTATGTACATTTGATGTAATAAAGTCTCACGAAGACTCTTGCTTGTAACTGCTGAATCATTGATAAAAGTTTAAACGTTCATTCATTCTTCCTTGTCTGTTTGAAGCTTTATGATAATCTATAGTGTTTAGTCCTTAAACAAACCTAACAACATATGAAGAGACAAATGTAGATTTGCATGAACAAACTCTTCATGGTTTGCTTAAAACTTCACATTCACAATCTAAGGATCAAAGGACTATTGATCTCAATACGATTGTTAGGAGAACCTATGATGTCTGATTATGAGAGATTGAGAGTTGGAGACTCTATAGTTCTTCTAGGTATCTTCTGAAGGTACTAAATTGACAAGTGCAGTTCTAGAGATAGAATAAGAACAAACCATTTAACCTCTTATGTCTCAAAGTCACTACGTATGAATTGCATCGTGCTTACCTTAATCCTGAATTGAGACATGCCATTTCACAGCTTACTTATTCTCATTTGAGAAAGTCAGAGTTCGGACTAACTATGTGATTCTGAACAGGGCCTGTTGGTGGAGTACTAAGTTGTGAAGATGTCATGAGTAACTTTGTGAAGTTCTCATAGATATGGAATTCATGTACAAGATTGCTGAAATGCAATGTATATCACCTCATGCTTTGTTCCTTGGAATGTGAATAAATGAACTGGCCAGTGTCAAAATTGAGTCTTGACTCTTTTGGACGAAACAATGTGACTTGTTAGCTCCTCGTCAATACATCGTTTCTAACTTATTCACAAGCGATAAAGGAGTTAAGGAAATAACAGCTAGAAGGGTAAAATTGTAATTTTGTAAATCCCAACTAGCTGATGATATTCATGAAGGGTAAATATAGATTTTATTCAGTGGATCCACTCATCATAATTAAGTTGAATTCTTGAGTAGAAAATAAATTCATTTGAATCGATATATTCTCAGTGTCAACTCTTTAGTGGAGTCAGTTGAGATTAAGCTAAACTTGGAAAAGGTTTGTGAACTTTTGAGTCCAAGTAAGTTAGCTTAAGCTTTGTTTATTTGGATCCATGAGGTCACTATCACAAGTCATATCGAGTAGAATTAGTTAAACTAGAAGCTAAGTTAAAACAAGAACAAGACAAGTTTTACAAAAATTGTCTAAAGCGTATTTTTGTCTTTTTGGACATAGGACGAAATGAATGTCAAGTACGAAGAAAGACGAGCTGCGTCGGGAGACGAACGTTTCAACTTTCCTAAGGCTTCTCAACGTTTAACCTTCATAAAAGTTAGTAAACGAGTAATGCTCTTTAATAGTTTTAATTTAAATATAAACATGTGCTTGCTCTTTGTCTAGGTTAGTAAAATCCTTTTAATTGTTTAAAAGAAATTTTTAAATTTCGCCGCTTGCTCGAAGCGTTAAATCTTTTCTTAACCCTAGATCAATTCCAACAGACCCTTGGTTGCAACCTGCACAACCTTGTCCGAACTCTCCTTCCTAACCCCTAGGAGAGACTCGTCTTGCGTCTTGGACAAATTCCCCGTAGAAGGCGTAGCCCTCGCAGTCGCAGCTCGAACCCACTTTCACTTGAATTGGGTATTGATTTTTCACTTCCATGTTATCGTCAACTTCTATGCAGGAATTATCTTAATAAAGCGAAGGAAAAGGAAAAATAAAAAACATAAATAATGAAGAGGTCAATCCTAGCATCTTCCATGTTGTTTCTTGGTTTTGGACAGATCAAAACATAAACTCTGCACAACATGAAAGAATAAGATCTAGAGAGCCGCAAATGCAGAGAACCGGTTTTGGAGAGAGCTTGACAGTCTTGGCATTGCTCATCCACTTGAACATAGTGAATGAAAATGAAAGAGTACATTTCTGGAACAATGCAGATCGGAGTCTGAATCAGACTATAACATTTATGCTAATCTCAATTTTTACTCGTCCAGTGTTGCATCGACCAGCGTCCCCAGCTGCCATGTCCTCAAAAATATATGCCCCAAGTTACATTTAGAAATCGTTTATCATGTGTTTTTCTTTAGTGGCCGAAATATTAAGAAAAATTGAGATCCGTTACAAAATGAATTAGAGTTTCCATGGTTTTCAAACTTCTACTCTTGATTGGTCCAGAAGAGTAAAACGTGTATTTAAGCTCATGATATGTTATTGATTTAGTGGCAACTATTGGATATTGCGCATTTGTCTATGAAAAGAATGTTGCAAGACTGTTTATTGTCTGTTAAACAATTAATAACTCTTCGTCAACTGTTTTCGCGTCCAGATTCGAGTTATGGAAACGTTCGGTTAACTCTTCGTCAACAATTAATAACTATCGAATCCTCGTTTTTTCTTTGGATTATTAATTAAAAGTATAATATAGATTAGTTAGCTAAGTTTATTTGTAGGGTGAGAAAGTGCAGGGGAAAGAACAATAACTGTAATATGGTTGCATTATATCCATTTATTGCAGAGAAGACCTGAAGAAGTGGAGCAGATTTGGTCCTTTGACGCATGTAGTGAGGAAGTCTACTATCTTCTGCACAACTATGATTTTACTTTGTTGATCTGGCTGTAAGGGTTGATTAGATACTACTCTCTTTTAATTAGTTTAGTATTGGTAAACTGTTAGTAAGTTTCTTATATTTGCTTTGTTTACATCAACTCAAGTATTGATGGTTGAAACTTTACTGACATATCACATTCATGAAAAGCTATATATTGTTCTTTTTTCCCTGAAAAGCTACCATGTCTATTGCCTCAATCCTAGTTGTTATAATATTATTTGTATAGAACTCATTAGGTACAATTTGGAATTTGTTTTGGAAATCATTATTAGGTGTTTTTTTTGGATATTTATGTAACTGATATTTATTATTGATTTAATGATATGAGATTTTTTTGGATATTATTAATTTGTTTAATATAAATGTATTTTATTTTATATTTATTTAAATATATATTTTTATTTAAAAAATTGCTCTACATAAATAAGATGTAGTCTATATTGTTAAAATAGAATTTCATGAATATAAACTACAGTTAAAAAATGTAGTCTTCAAGAGAAAAGACTGGAGTCATAGGCAAAGAGATAAGACTCCAGTGCAATAGATGCCACAAAAACGTTGTAGTCTGTCTAATTGAATCAATTTAGACTACTTGTTAAAAATGTAGTGTTTTTTTCTTATGTAATTGAGTTTTATATAACTACAGCATAACGTTGTAGTATTTATAGATGAGACTAGTAAGACTACATCTAAAAAATGTAGTGATATATTTTAACTACAGTCTTATAAAACAGATACACTACGGCAAAAAACTGGAGTCATAATCAAAGAGATAAGACTCCAGTGCAATAGATGACAGTCGGTAAACTGTAGTCGACTTAAAATGACTACGGCGTTTGGCAGTAGTTAGAGGCCAAATTTCTGGTAGTGGGACATGAATACTTTCTAGGATGCAACGCAAGAACGTAGAGAATCCCCTCATCCACTACCTAGACAGACTCCTCCTACTCCGCCTCCTCCGCATAGAGAGTCCCCTCCTTCGCCTCCTCCACGTAGAGAGTCCCCTCCTCCGCCTCATCCACGTAAACAGACTCCTCCTACTCCGCCTCCTCCACGTAGACATACTCCTCCTACTCCGCCTCCTCCACGTAGAGAGTCCCCTCATCCGCCTCCTCCACGTAGAGAGTCCCCTCCTCCGCCTCCTCCACGTAGGCAGTCCGCTCATCCTCCTCCTCCTCATCCAAGTAGCGATGAGCAAGTGCTGGATATCAATTCCCCTGTGACACTCAAGCTTCATGGAATGTACGCTAGCAAATTGGTCTTGCAAAAACAATTGAGTTTGTATGCCATTAACAAACACAGTACGTTTCGGACAAAGTATTCGTCTAAAGAATGTCTCCATGTAGTTTGTCCGAGAGAGCATTGTAAATGGAGTGTTCGAGCAATTAGAATTCCCATCACTCCAATTTTTAGGATTAAAAGGTAATTATTAAGTTGCCATAATAGAATAATTGTTAGTTTACATGTCTACAAACTACTCCAACTGTAGACATGCAAGTCTACAGTTTACATAAATTGTAGACTTGCAAGTCTATAATTGACAACAATTGTAGATATTATAATTACACAGTTACTGCAGCTGTAGACATATATATCTCTACAATTGTTGTTAATTGTAGACTTATAAGTCTACAGTGTAAGAGAGTTTTTATTACAATTATACATATAAATCGAAAGTAATTTTTAATTTGGAATTTTCCTATTCAGGTTTGAGAGTGAACATATTTGTCCTATAAATGAAACACAAGGATATCATCCTCAAGCCACATCCAAAGTAGTGGGAGAGGTTGGGATGCACAAGTGCATAGATCCGACGTTGGGATTGTGTAAACCAAAAGAGATCATTAATTACATGCAAATGGATTACGGAGTTCGTATGTCATACAAAAAAGCTGGCGGTCGAGAGAAAAAGCTCTTAAGTCCCTTTACGGCACCGAAGCAGAGTCCTACGCATTCCTACCTAAGTTGATGTACATGATCGAGACTAAAAATCCAGGTTCTCTCTTTGACCTTGTCACTACGGGGTTGAATAATCAGTTCGTTAGCGTCTTCATGTCGGTGGATCGAGCTCGCATCGGACACGAACGATCGTTCTGATGCGACTCGTTTGAGATGATTCCACCATTTAACCATATTAATGCGGAAAAATAATTAATTACGCTGATCATAAGCTAATTAAATTATGGTTATAATTAACAAGATCTAGTTTTGTTTAATTAATTTAATTCACGAGAGCATATAAGTCAAGCAACCGATATAAGAGTAAACGAGTACTTACATTGATTTTCGGTTCAGCTACAGAACGCTCCAATCCAATCGCGTACTCCTTGCGTCGTCTTGATGAAGGACTCGAGGATGACACCTTAGTCTTCCGAAACGTAATCTCCGTGACGAATAAGAAAGATGAGTGGGCACAGTCTTTATCTCACTAGATCATGAAACTATGTGTTTCGAGATCTCTCTCTTATTTTGTTAAGAATGGAAACGAATTTCCGAGGGGAGGGAGAGGCAGATGCACGGCCAAGAGAGGCTAGTGATGCACGAAATTTTCACTCAAAATTCCTTAAAATAATTGCTTATTTTTTCCTTCTCATGAACCACTATTTATAGTAGTAAAAAGGAGATATTCATGGAATCTTCCAGAATATTTTATTTCCTTTTATTGTGTTCACACTAGTGGATTAAATCTAGGCCATTGGATCTCAACAAGTGAATCCTACTTTTTCTCTCATCCATCAGATCAATATCTATGAGATATTATTCTTTTATTTAAATAGAGAATAATTTATTTAGTGAGATAATAAAGGAGAATATATTATTCTCCTAAATATTCTCCTAAATACTTTCCTTTAAATAAGGAGAAAATATAGGACAATATCTTATATTTTTCTCTCTCCTTTATTTAAACAACTAAAGAGAAAATATTGATAAATACCAATTATGTATTTTCAAATTTGATGGCACACGGCCAAGTAGATTTGCGCAAACCCTAGTGCCAAATAACCAAATTCAAATTTTCCATGTGTGCAAGGCCCAATTGCTTAAAACCCAATTAATCATTTATTTACTTGGTCCAACAATAAACAAATAATTAATAATTGTTTATTTACTTGATCAAACAATAAATAAACAATTCTACCATAAATATTTATTTAATTATGCGAATACCAGTTTTCCAGAATTAATGTTGTCAATCACAATTACAGCAAGTGAGATTAATAATGATAAACATTATTATACGAAAGTTCTTATCCGCCTTTATCAGAGCCGAATCTGGGACTATGGACCTAGTAATAGAAGCTTAACAAATCCGATGAAAAAGACGAAATAGTCCTTTCTCTTTTGTCCATCGATTCGTCTAATCTTGGTCAAATACTCCACCTTGTAAGCCAAGACTAATCTCTCCTTTATACTAGAATTATATTTACTCATCGTGACGAGTGTCCACTGATATAGTCAGTTCGTGATCAAGATCCTCCAGGTTCAACCCGTGTCAAGAGAAGTCAATTTTTCCGTTATACTTTTCTTGATACATATCAGCCCTAAGCATTGTTGCTTCCCCAGCGAAAGATTCTTTCGAACGTTACTTACTTCTAAAGTGCTAGCAATCTATCGGTTCTGGAATCAACCCTTAGGTGAGTAAACATTAACCTTCTTTCAGGAAGGCTGGATTCCGTATTTGTAAATCACTTCCCACTCGAATCATGCTATGAGAAAACTCCCAAGACATAAGCTGTGATTAGCATGAATAGCTTTTTAGCGAATGAGTCAAAGAGCTCAGTAACATAACCTAGTGTCCATGATCACTTCAGGATTTAGATCAAGTCTCACTGTGACCATCATAGTGGCCTCGGTTAGTGTGTCGTAACGGTTTTTAAACGACACATCTACACCAAGACCTGTCCAGGTCGTACACTTACCACAAGTGTAGAATGCTCCCACATAGTGATCAGCCTTCACCTATGTGTTCCACATATATGACTTTAGATATAGCTTTCCAGGCGTATATCAGTCATCGACCATGTTTTAGCACACCGCCCGAACTCAGGTGCCCAGCACGTGACTCAGTTAGATACGGAGGCTATGGAAGATAGTTGTTATTGATTCTAATTGTTTAGAACTCAACCCACTAATCATATAATGCTAATAAAGTAATCTTATTATCGAATTTAGTAATCATTTATTCATTATCTTCAAGTGGGCAATATTCCCAACAATCTCCCACGTTGACCAGAGAAGATAAGTTTCCTTCAGCCAATTTAATTCTTTGCCATCATTGTAGACAATTTAGACCTTGACCCAGGATTGAGATTCCCATCATATAGATTCCCACTTTTGTCTATACTCTATGATTTATGTCGATCTGACGTATGTCCCATTTTCATATTATTCTAGTTCATGTATACAAGACTAATTTTTCAGTTTCTAAAAAAATCAGAGTCATGGGTTAGCCCTTTGCTGCTCAAGACACCAACATCTAGATAAACTTAGAAGACATCATAAATCAGTATCCCACATGAAAAGCTCAGCTGCTGTTTTAAGATGGAACCAAGATTTCTCATCCTTGGGTTGAGATGAATCCGATTCTGTACCCTTTGAAAATTCGATGTTCCTTAAGTGGAGTATCGCAGCCACGACTCGAAATCATCAACACCATCCAGTTCATAGCAGTTTGATTGATTCAGATAATGAAACATTCTCGGGTTTCCCAACTTGTATCTCTCAACATCCAGTTCATAGCGGCTATTGTTTGCCAGAGATAATTGCGCAAAGCCTTCCCACCTTCCTCCCCTCCTTCTTTAGCTTCCTCTCATTTTCAGTATAGTTGCGGAAAACACACCATTCCAGCATCTTGCCGCCTTGCCATTGTTGTTGTCCTGCTTATTTTGTTCAGATTTCAATAGACATTGCAATAAACTTATAGTTTCTAATATATGTTTTTAATAGAAAATAGAGCTAACTGTAACTGTAAGCCATAAACACATGTTACAATCTAACACACACACACGCACACCCACACACACACACACACACACACACACACACACACAACACACACACACACACACACACACACACACACACACACACACACACACATCACACACAAACACATATTGCAATCTCACATACACACATCACACAGATTATAATCTAAAACACACACACATACAGATTCAAACACACACAAACACACATATTCAAACAGATACACACACTCAAACACCCATACTGATTACAATCTTACACAGAGACACACACACATATACAAATACACACACATAACACTCACGCGCATAATACTCACACACAAAACACACACAACACTATCTCACGCACACACACACAACTTCACACTCCCTCTCATATACACAGAACACTCACACAAAACACAAATTAATTAACTACCAGAAAGTACAAAAAGGTAAGGATCAATATTCAACACAAGACATCATTAATGCCGAATATTGCCGATAAATATGACTGTCAAAATAAAAAATAAAAAATAAATTAGTTCTTTAAAACGGTTACCTCTCTCTACATTGTTTCCCTATGCAACCAGGTAACGACTTGGCTATCAGGATTAAGCACTTTTTGCCATCTGTGTAGACATTGAACTTCTGATCTATCCGGAAAAAAACTCAGTTGCCAAAACATATTCAAATATCAGCAACTCGTAACAAGTGAAAGCTTAGAGTTACCAAGACGATACTCCAACTTCTCCTCAGCCATCTCTCAATATACATATAAACAGGGTTAAAACCCAGAATCACACGCAAACACAAACGCACACAAACACTTACTCACTCACTCACTAAAATATCCACACAGAAACACACACGCACATTGAACACGCAAAAAAAAACACACACACAGGCACAAAACCACACACGCACAAACAATTTCACAGAAATGTAGAGGCAGAGAAAACGTACCATGGCGTGAGGAGAGTGGACGATGTCAGAGGCGACGGTGGCGACCTGGCTATGTCTTGGCGGTGTATCGAAACCCTAGAAACCTAAGTCAATCGGAGAGAGGGAGAGAGACAGATTTAGCATAGACGAGAAAGAAAATGAGAGAGAAAGAAAGAAATTACCTTGTCTGAGCGGATGGCGGGCTTGCGGCGGAGGCAGACACTTGGAGTGACGGCGGGCTTGAGCGGTGGAGTGTTTCGAGGGATATATGGGTGGTCGAAATTTGATGAAGATAGAGTGAGAACGAGATTTAGGGGTGGTGAATTGGGGGATCGTCGTATTAAGGAGGAGATTTGGGGGTTGTGGTGGTTTGGGTGGTCTGGAGATTTAGGGTTGAATTTCAGAGGGAGAGAAACAGAGAGATAACAGACGAAGGAATGAGAGTAGTGTGGTTTAATCGATTTCAACTTAGACTACTGCATAGCCACGACAATTGTCACCGCTATTCCAGTCTAAAAACTAAATTTAGGCGGTATAAAATTCCGCCTTTTAAAATGTGAAATTTTGAAACAGCCACGATTGTTGTGGTTAAAGCTCAAATTGTCGTGGTTAAATAACCACAACTTGTCGCGGCTATTCCTTAAAAAAAAATTGTGACTATTGCCAATATTTGTTGTAGTGGCTTGACCTTGAACTGTGAATTGTGATTAATCTGATTAATTTTTTTAAAACTTATTACATCGATATATAAGTCCCAAAACTTGTAACTTTTTTTTCCGCAAAATAACAAAAGCATATCTGCTTGGAAGCTATTTTAATATTTCATTAATTTTGCGTTTACTTTTTAATGTATTATTTTTGTAAATAAGTGTTTTCGTATTCTTTTTTTCCTTTCAAACATTTGTCGGTGAGCCTGTTGCTAGGTACAAGTTTTTTTAAAATAGAATAATCAAAAGCTACAAGAGTATTAATGACTCAATGCATTGTAGACTAATTGATAGCCTCTCATATTTATATTTACCAAGAGTATTAATGACTAATGTTTAGTCTTTGATATTAAAAAAATTTTAGCGTCACATTATTGGAGACTAATTTTTAGTCTTTGATACGTAAATATTTTCAAGACTGAATTTCAGTCTCCAATAAGACATTGCGCAAGAGTATAGAAGACTGATTGTTAGTCTCCGAATTTTCTCATTTTCCAAGAATAGATTTTAGTCTCTGATGCCCGCAATCAGAGACTAAAAATTAATCTCTACAAATTTGTATCATTTTTATATTTTTTGAGGGAATATATATCTGACTAATTATTAGTCTCGAATAGTACGCGCAACCAAATCAGTCTCGAATACTATCAGATACAACCAAATCAGTCCCGGATGTCAACTATCAGAGACTAAAAATTGGTCACCTACGATTTGCGCCATTTTTCATTTTGGAGGGAATACATCTGTGACCGAAAATTAGTCTCTCCTAAAATTATGATCGGAGAAATATATATTTGTGACTAAATATTAGTCTCGAATAGTATACGCATGAAAATCAGTCTCTGATAGTATCAGAGACAACATTATCAGTCTTTGATGTCCAGTATCGAAGACTAATAAATCAGTCTCGGATACTCTAGTGTCTGATACCCTGTTTTCTTGTAGTGATAAGAAAAGCACATTTAGAATTTTCAAGTAAAATCCCATGAAATGAAATCAATGTTGTCAACGGTGCCCACAAGAAGAGTTATAGTGTTTACTTTTGTACATTTGATGTAATAAAGTCTAACAAATACTCTTGCTTGAAATTGCTTACTTATTTATAAAAGTTGAAACGTTCATTCATCCTTCCTTGTCTGAAGCTTTATGATAAAACCTTAGTCTTTAGTCCATAAACAAACCTAACAACATGTGAAGAGACAAATGTAGATTTGCATGAACAAACTCTTCATGGTTTTCTTAAAATAATATATTCGCAATCTAAAGATCAAAGGACTATTGATCTCAGTACGATTGTTAGGAGAATCTATGATGTCTGGTTATGGGACATTCAGAGTTGGAGACTCTATAGTTCTTCTAGGTGTCTTCCGAAGGTACTGAATTGACCACTGCACTTCTAGAGATAGAATAAGAACAAACCATTTAACCTCTTATGTCTCAAAGTCACTATGTATGAATTGCATCATGCTTAACTCAATCTCAAAATGAGACATGTCATTTCATAGCTTACGGATTTTCATTTGAGAAAGTCAGAGTTCGGATTCACTCTGTGATTCTTAACATGACCTATTGGTAAAGTACTAAGTTATGAAGATGTCATGAGTAACTTTGTGAAGATCTCATAGATATGGAATTCATGTACAAGATTACTGGAATGCAATGTATATCACCTCATGCTCTGTTCCTTGGAATGTGAATAAATGAACTGGCCAGTGTCCATATTGACTCCTGACTCTTTTGGATGAAACAATGGGACTTGTTAGCTCTTCACTAATTCATTTTCTCTCGACTGATTATAGTGATGGAAACTTTCGTCGTTGCTCGTGTTGCCGAGGAAAGAAGAGAGACGTGCTGCGAGGGGAGACGAACGTTGCAACTTTCAAAATGCTTCTCAACGTTCAAGCTTCTAAAAAGGTTAGTAAATTTATAATGCTCATAATAGTTTTTATTTACATGTACTTGCTCTTTGTCTAGGTTAGTAAATTCATTTTACTTGTCAAAAGAAAATCTTTTAAAATTCCGTCGCTTACCCGAAGCGTTAAACTTTTTCTTAAACCCTAGATCAATTCCAACACAACCAACCACTTAGTCCAAAAGATCAACTTTAAAAAAACAATCCCCCAAGAGGAGGCCTTGTCTTCATCGTCTCACTCTCGGACGTAGCTCATTGAGCAATGATTGAAGTAAAAACGTCATAGAGTACTCTCATTTAAGAGATGGCCACAATAGTGACTCTTAGTCTCACGTTAATTACTTCTTTCATTAGTGTTGGGGATCGTGGGTTACAAACAATGAGTATAACCCTCCCACTTAGTTTTTGGTGTTGGTACATCGACTCTTATAAGTTCGGAAACGGATTTCCTAGTTAAAGAGCGATGGAGTGGACAACTAGAAAAGAATCCTAGATCTTCATGTTCAGAGCAGTGTTAGTGCATAAAGGCACAAGGGACATACTCGGATGTTTTCCTATTTTCTATTCGGGAAAGTGCATGAGGGAAGTGTGAACTTCAACTACTCGAACACTTGAAAGTTTGAGATTACACATCTTTTTATTCTTCGGCTTGTCTACAAGGAGACCTCCCACTCAAAATTTTCAAGAGCGTATAGATTTTGAACATATTTGATATAGATATAGTTTTGAAAACATTTTGAAAACTTATTACATTTGGATGACAAAATATTTTCAAGTTTAAAAACGAATCGTACTGAGGTCAATAGTCCTTTGACCCTTAGATTGCGAATATATCGTTTTAAGCAAACTACGAAGAGTTTGTTCATGCAAATCTACATTTGTCTCTTCGTAAGTTGTTAAGTTTGTTTATGGACTAAAAGACTAAGGTTTTATCATAAAGCTTCAAACAGACAAGGAAGAATGAATGAACGTTTCAACTTTTTTTATTAATGAATAAGCAATTAAAAGAAAGAGTCCTTTTGAGACTTTATTACATCAAATCTACAAAAGTAAAGACTACAACACTTCTTGTGGGCACCATTGACAATAGTTTGGCCCTTCTTGGACTCTTGAGTCGAGAAGCGATCCATCACCTTATCAATATAAGATGCTCGAGAGAGCGACAGGGTCCGGTTTTTCCGATCTCGAAAGATTTGGATCCCTAGAATGTACGAGGCTTCTCCTAGATCCTTCATATCGAATTGCTTTGCTAGCCAGACCTTAACCACATATAACTTACCCACATCATTACCTATGAGTAATATATCATCGTCGTATAGTACCAGAAACACAACTTTACCTTCGTGCATTAACTTGTAAACGCACGGCTCATCTATTGACTGCTCAAAGCCGAAGCTCTTTATAGTTTCATCGAATATAATATTCCATGACCTAGAAGCTTGCTTTAATCCATAAATGGATTTAAGCAACTCACAAACCTTGGTCTCTTGACCTTCTTCAACGAAACTATTTGGTTGAGCCATGAAAATGCGCTCGTCAAGATTGCCATTCAAGAAGGCCGTCTTGACATCCATTTGCCAGAGCTCATAGTCGAGAGCTGCAGCTATGGATAGAAGTATGTGGATGGATTTAAGCATTGCGACTGGCGAGAAGGTTTATTCATAGTCAATCCCTTCTTGTTGGGTATAACCCTTAGTCACAAGTCATGCTTTGAACGTCTCGACGTTCCCATCCGGACCCCTTTTCTTCTTGTATATCCACTTACGCCTTACGAGTTTAATCCCTTCATGAAGGTCTACAAGTTTCTAGACTTTGTTGACATACATCGAGTGCATTTTAACTTTCATGGCGTCAAGCCAAAGGTTTGATTCAGAACAAGCCATTGCTTGGCTATAGGAAGTAGGGTCATGCATGTAGGAGACGACTACAAGAGTGTCTCCATAAGACATGTACCTGTCAGGCTTTTGAGTAGCCCTCCCACTATGTCAAAGTAGTACTTGACGAGATGCTGACGAGTTAGGTTGTGTTTCAGTTGGGGTATGAACAGTTCTTACAGATGAGGTAGAAGCTTCCTCACCCAACTTTTCTTCAAGAACAATTTTGCTTCTAGGTTTTACATCTTTCATGAAGTCCTCCTCAAGGAAACGAGCATTTGTGCTAACGAAAGTCTTATCGTCCTCGGGACAATAGAAAGTAAAACCTTTGGTTTCCTTTGGATATCCAACGAACAGATACAATTCTGACGTACTAGCCAACTTGCTAGTCTTTTGCCTCAGCATGTGTCCGGGGCAACCCCAAATTTTGATGCGGCCAAGATTTACTTTACGACCAGTCCATCGTTCATAAGGAGTACCATCAATCGTTTTGGATGGAACATGGTTCAGAATGTAAGCGGCTGTTTCGAGGGCATATCCCCAAAAGGAAAGATGGACTGATGAGTAACTCATCATTGATCTAACCATCTCCTTAAGAGTTCGGTTTCTTCTCTCTGACACTCTGTTTTGTTGATGTGGGCCAGGTGTGGTAAGCTGAGAAGCGATACCTTCTTCTTTAAGAAAGTCATCGAACTCTCCAGACATATACTCACCACCTCGATCGGATCGAAGCGATATCTTGAGTAATCATCAGTGAAGGTAACGAAATATTTGTATCCACCACGTGCCTGTTGATTGAGCAGACCACATACATCAAAATGTACTAGTTCCAGCAACTCAGTGGCACTTCGACCCTTATCGGAGATAGGTCGCTTAGCCATTTTTCCTTTTATGCAGGATTCACAAGTAGGTAGTGAACCTATTGCAGAGGCTTGAATTGGACCATCCCTCAAAAGTCTCTTAATCCTATCTAGACTGATATGACCAAGTCTTAAGTGCCATAGGTATGTTGATTTTGTTAGATCGGAAGATTCAGAAAGTTTGATCCTCTTTGGCTCCCTAATTAGATCGTTATTTATTTCAGTGTCTAAAAGAGAAGGTTGAGTGGGATAAATGTAAAAAAGACCATTCTTCATACATGCATCAGTGACAAAAGAATTTGAAAAAAGAAATACGAATTCCATTCTTTATATGGTTTAAATAATAATTTTGCTCGAAAAGTTGAGCAACAGATATTAGGTTTTTCCCAAAGGAAGGAACGTAATAAACATTATTCAAATTTAAAGTGCGGTCTTCAAAAGACAGCGTCACGGATCTCACAACCTTCGCAGACACAACGCTCCCATCACCCCACTTAAAGCAGAAGTTGCCATCCTCTAACCTTTTTCTTTTCCTATACCAGTTAAGGAGCAGCAAATATGGTTAGTAGCAGCGGAGTCAATAATCCACGATGATACGTTATCAGCTACTAAACAAGCTTCGGTTATAAGTACAATACCTTTTTCCTTAGTCTTGAGGTAGGCAGGACAGTTCCTATGCCATTGACCAGGCTCATTGCAGTGGTGGCACTTGTCGTTAGACTTGTCCACCTTGGCGCCTTCTTCTTCTTTTGAACCTTAGGTTGGTTCTTCTTCTCGGACTTGCGAGGTATCTTCTTAGATCCAGAGGTAGAGACAGTAGCATGTAACTCTCCTTGAGCCCTCTTTTTCTTAGTGAGTCCCTCAACGGTGTGAAGCTCATTCATAAGCTCGGTAACAGTGTACTCTAGCTTGTTCATGGAGTAGTTCAGCTTGATGGTATCAAAAGACTCGGGGAGAGTTTCCAAGATCATGTCCATTTTAGTCTCTCCATCAATCTCAGATCCAAGAATCTCCATTTCGTTTAGATAACTAATGATCAGCATCATATGGTTTCTAACGGGAGTTCCAGCCTTCATACGACAGTTCATAAACTGTCAGACCTCTTGTTGCCTAGCTTGACATCCTTGCCCTCCAAACATCTTATGGTGATTGTAGAGCATATCGGCGGAAGTCTCGATGTCACGATGTTGTTGTTGCAACACATTGTTCATAGATGTTAAAGTATAGCACCTCGTAATCTCATCGGATCGGAGCCAAGCCGCCAGGGCGTCTTTTTCCTCTTGTGTCGAATCTTCATTCGTTTGAGGACATGGGGTGGTGAGAACCCATTTGTGCTTGTTGACAGTAAGGACTATGTCAAGGTTACGTTTCCAGTCAACATAATTGTCGCCTTCGAGTTTATTCGAGGAAAGAATGGTTGAGAGAGGGTTGACAGATATATTGCCTATAAAAGTTGAAACAAGTTTATGATTATTCTTTGGTATAGTATTTAAGTTTTTAAACATTTGATAAAATTCAAAGGTGTTATAAACCAAACGATAATTTACTCCTTCAAAAGAAGGCCGCAAAAAATCTCCATTTATAAGTAAATGACACATCATTAATGCTTAGCTCAGATGTCAATACACCAATTTTGACTATCCACCTTTTAAATTGATTTGATCACTCACATCCTTTCGCAGAGCCTCAAGGGAGGATTACTAGGGATTGAGCCTAAGTGTGCAACCAACCACTTAGTCCAAAAGATCAACTTTGAAAAAACAATCCCCCAAGAGGAGGCCTTGTCTTCATCGTCTCACTCTCGGACGTAGCTCATTGAGCAATGATTGAAGTAAAAATGCCATAGAGTACTCTCATTTAAGAGAGGGCCACAAGAGTGACTCTTAGTCTAACGTTAATTACTTCTTTCATTAGTGTTGGGGATCGTGGGTTACAAACAACGAGTATAACCCTCCCACTTAGTTTTTGGTGTTGGTACATCGACTCTTATAAGTTCGGAAACGGATTTCCTAGTTAAAGAGCGATAGAGTGGACAACTAGAAAAGAATCCTAGATCTTCATGTTCAGAGCAGTGTTAGTGCATAAAGGCACAAGGGACATACTCCGATCTTTTCCTATTTTCTATTCGCGAAAGTACATGAGGGAAGTGTGAACTTCAACTCAATCGAATACTTGGAAGTTTGAGATTACACATCTTTTTATTTTTCGGCTTGTCTACAAGGAGACCTCCCACTCAAACTTTTAAGATTATATAGATTTTGAACATATGTGATATAGATATAGTTTTGAAAACATTTTGAAAACTTATTTGATTTGGATGACAAAATATTTTCAAGTTTGAAAACGAAAACGGTTTTTCAAAATTCAAACTAGTTTTGTAAAAAATAATTTCAATTAAACTTTCAAAAACAAAACATTTTAATCTTTCACATCATGTTTATAATCTTATGAAAAACATTTTTGCTCAAGAAAGTTTTCTCATTAGAGTTCTATAACTCATGGTAGTGGGGCTGAAAATCCGGATTTCTAAAAAAAACTGGACTTTCGGAAGAGCCGCGCACCTCGGAGTAAAATCACCATAACTAGCGGCTCCGATGTTATTAAAGTTCGGTCTTTAATTGGAAAGAGGACAGACATGCCTTTAATTTGATTTAAGAATCATTAAATTTTGAATTCTGATTAGAGAGTTATGCCACTTTTACTGAGGGTTTTACTCCAGCTCGAAGAAAACAGAAATAATTAAAGTTCGGTCTTTGAGTGCGTAAAAAAGAATCGAGTGTAACGGAATATTTTAGGAAGTTGTTAAAGATTTTATTTGTGTTTTATTAACATGGTAATAACATAGCATAAAAGAAATAACAACAAGCATAAAACGAGTCAAGTAAATAAAAGAAACTAGTAAGACAAGAAAACTAGTCACAAAAAACATTTACTCGAAATTTTCTCAAACTTAAAAACACGTTTTTCAATATAAAAAATTGAAAACTTTTAGAACTGATTCTAATGTGTTTTAATAACATCCCAAACTCATAGAAAATCAACACGATTTTTAATTTAAAGGCAAGAGCAATAAATTAAAAAAAATCTAAGAAAACAATTCTAACTTGTCACAAAATTAGTAAAGTTTCCAAAACGATTTTCAAGCTTATAATTTTAATTATATGTACATGCATATCTTTGACCATAGCTCTGATACAATTTGTTGGAATTGATCTAAGGTTAAGAAAAAGTTTAACGCTTCGAGCAAGCGGCAGAATTTAAAAAATTTCTTTAAAACGAGTAAAACGATTTTACTAACCTAGACAAAGAGCAAGTACACGTAAATAAAAACTATTATGAGTATTAAATAATTTACTAACCTTGAGAAGCTTGAACGTTGATGAGCCTTCGGAAGGTTGAAACGTTCGTCTCCCCTCGCAGCACGTCTCTCTTCTTTCCTCGGCAACATGAGCAACAACGACAGTTTCTATCACCAGAATCACTCGAGAGAAAAGCAATTAGTAAGTGGGCACTTTTAAACACTACGACTCAAGAACAAGTCTCAAAGTTGAAGAGCTAAAAACATTAGGTCAAATGAGGACTTAGGTTCCGAAACAAAAACGAAAGAAAACTAGAGAGACAGAGAGGAGTTCGGCCAAGTCTAGAGAGAGAAGCTCTCAATCTCTAAAACTTTGGATGAATGAAATATGAAGAATGAGGGCTCTATTTATAGGAGAGGTTTCACCTTCAATAAGATAGTTTCCTCTTCTATAGAATATCACATATTCATGAGCCAAATTTCCTCTTCTTCCTTTTATTCCACACGGCCAAGAGGATCCAAGCAAGTTCTTCTCCCTTGACTTGCTTGGCCGAAAATCCTCCTTCCTCTTTGAGGAAATTTGTTTCCTCTTTTTCTTTTGGCAAGTATCTTGACACATTTATGCACAAAATAATCTCTCTTTCTTTCTTTGGGTTGGGCGGCCAAGGCTCTCTAGAATGAGCTTCTAGAAGCTTCTTCATTTGTTCATGACAACATGAGAAAGGCCCATTAAGAATTTTCAATAAAACTCTTATGAAATGAAATTAATCGACAAGGTCCAAACAAATTAATTTGGCCGAGTGGATGTAAGTCATCATATGACAATGTAAAAAAAAATTATTGACATTCATTTCATCCTATGTCCAAAAAGACAAAAATACCCTTTTGACAATTTTCGTAAAACTTGTGTCGTTCTTGTTTTGACTTATCTTCTAGTTTAACTATTCCTACTCGATATGATTTGTGACAGTGACCTCATGGATCCAAATGAACAAAGCTTGAGCTAAAATACTTGGACTCAAAAGTTCACAAACATTTTCCAAGTTTAGCTTAACATCAACTGACTCCACTAAAGAGTTGACACTGAAATCTCTCGATTCAAATGAATTTATTTTCTACTCAAGAATTCAACCTAATTGTGATGAGTGGATCCATTGAATATTATCTATGTTTACCCTTCATGAATATCATCAGCTAGTCGGGATTTACAAATGGAGTAAATTCATTAGAAAATAAATTCATTTGAACCGAGAGATTTTCAGTGTCAACTCTTTAGTGGAGTCAGTTGACATTAAGCTAAACTTGGAAAAGGTTTGTGAACCTTTGAGTCCAAGTATGTTAGCTCAAGCTTTGTTCATTTGGATCCATGAGGTCACTGTCACAAATCATATCGAGTTGGAATAGCTAAACTAGAAGCTAAGTCAAAACAAAAACGAGACAAGTTTTACGAAAATTGTCTAAAGGGTATTTTTGTTTTTTTTGGACATAGGACGAAATGCATGTCAATGAATAAATTTTTTGACGTTGTCATATGATGACAAATGAAACTCAAACCACTCGTCCATGAAGAGTTTATTGGGCCTTGAGGATTAATTTCATTTCATGGAATTTTATTTGAAAATTCTTAATGGGCTTCTCTTATGTTATCATGAACAAATGAAGAAAAATCTAGAACTCCTTCTACAGGCCTTGCACGTCCAACCCAAGGAAAAGAAGGCTGAATTTCGTTCATGCCATAGTGTGAAAGCGAGTTTATTTTGTGCATTAATATATGTAGATACTTGCCAAAAGAAAAATAGGAAACAAATTTCCTCTATGAGGAATGTATTTGGGCGGCCAACAAGGAGCAAACAAAAGAGGAAACAAATCCAAGGTCTTCTAGAAGACTAGCTTGGACGTCCAAATGAGAAAGAGAAAGAGAAAATATTTGCTCATGAATATGTGATATTCTATAGAAGAGGAAACTACCTTATTGAAGGTAAAACCTCTCCTATAAATAGAGCCCTCATTCTTCTTATTTCATTCATCCCAAAGTTTAAGAGATTGAGAGCCTCTCACTCTAGAACCTTGGCCACCCCCTTCTCCCTCTCTCTCTCTAGTTTTCTTTTTGTTTTTGTTTTGGCACCTAGGTCCAGATTAGACCTAGTGTTTTCGAATTTGAGACTTATTCTAGAGTCGTCGTGTTTAAAAGTGCCCACCCACTAATTCCTTTCTTTCTCGAGTGATTCTTGTGATGGAAAATTTTCGTGGTTGCTCGATTGCCGAGGAAAGAAGAAAGACGTGCTGCGAGACGAGACGAACATTTCAACCTTCTTAAGGCTTCTCAACATTCAAGCTTCTCAAAGGTTAGTAAACATATAATGCTCATTAATAGTTTTTATTTACATGTACTTGCTCTTTGTCTAGATTAGTATAAACGTTTTACTTGTTTTTAAATTTTTTTTTCAATTCCGCCGCTTGCTCGAAGCGTTAAATCTTTTCTTAAGCCTAGATCAATTCCAACAATCAATCATCAAGGCCTAAATACTTAGACTTGGCCGTGTGAATCAATTGCTTGTCATCGTATGACAATGTCAAAAAACTTATTTATTGACATTCATTTCAACACATGTCCAAAAAGACAAAAATAGCCTTTAGACAATTTTCGTAAAACTTGTCTAGTTCTTGTTTTGACTTAGCTTATAGTTTACCTATTCGTACTTGATAGGACTTGTGACAGTGACCTCATGGATCTAAATGAACAAAGCTTGAGCTAACACATTGTTTCTAACTTATTCACAAGCGACAAAGGAGTTGAGGAAATAACAGCTAGAATGGTAAAACGGTCCATGAGGTCCAAATTGAGTCCAAGTATTTAGCTCAAGCTTTGTTCATTTGGATCCATGAGGTCACTGTCACGAATCACATCGAGTAGGAATAGTTAAACTGGAAGCTAAGTCAAAACAAAAACGAGACAAGTTTTTTCGAAAATTGTCAAAAGGGTATTTTTGTCTTTTGAGACATAGGATGAAATGAATGTCAATAAATTTTTTGACATGGTCATTTGATGACAAGTATCACTCGGCCAAAATTAGATTTATTGGGCCTTGTGGATTAATTTCATTTCATAAGAATTTTATTCAAAATTCTTAATGGGAATTTTTCATGTTGTCATGAACAAATGGAAAAGCTTCTAGAAGCCTTTTCTAGATGACCTTGGGCGCCCAACATACCTAAAGAAAGAGAGAATATTTTGTGCATAAATGTATCATGATACTTGCCAAAAGAAAAAGAGGAAACAAATTTCCCACACATGCATGAAGGGAATCGGCCAAGACAAGTCAACCAAGGCAAGGGAACAAAAAAGGAAACAAATCCAAGCCTTCTAGAAGGCTCCCTTGGCCGTGTGACTTATGAGAGAATAAGGCAATATTTGCTCATGAATATGTGATATTCTATAGAAGAGGAAACTACCTTATTGAAGGTGAGACCTCTCCTATAAATAGGAGCATTATTCTTCACATTTAATTCATCAAAAGTTTTAGAGATTGACTGCTTCTCTCTCTAGACTTGGCCGCCCCTCTCCTCTCTCTCTCTATTCAATTCCGTTTTTATTGTTTTGGCACCTAGGTCCTCATTTGACTTAGTGTTTAGCTCTTCGCCTTCAAGACTCATTCTTAGGTCGTAGTGTTTAAAAGTGCCCACACACTAATTCCTTTTTATCTTGAGTGATTTAGTGATAAAAACTTTCGTGGTTGCTCGAGTTAGCGAGGGAAGAAAGAAAGAGAGACGTGCTGTGAGGGAGACGAACGTTTTCAACCTTCCGAAGGCTCATCAACGTTCAAGCTTCTAAAGAGGTTAGTAAATTCATTATGCTCATATTAGTTTTATTTACTTGTGCTTGCTCTTGTCTAGGTTAGTAAAAACGTTTTACTTGAAAAAGAAAATTTTTAAAATTCCGCCGCTTAACGAAGCGTTAAACTTTTTCTTAAACCCTAGATCGATTCCAATAGAAGTCGCTATCCTCTAAGCTTTTGCTTTTACTAAAACCAGTTAAGGAGCAGCAAATATGGTTAGTAGCAGCCGAGTCAATAATCCACGATGATACATTACAGCTACTAAACAAGCTTCTGTTATAAGTACAATACCCTTTTCCTTGGTCTTGAGGTAGGCATGACAATTCCTTCGCCAGTGACCAGGCTCATTGCAGTGGTGGCACTTGTCGTTAGACTTGTCCACCTTCGGAGCCTATGGCACTTGAAAAAGAAAATTTTCAAAATTCCGCTGCTTAACGAAGCGTTAAACTTTTTCTTAAACCCTAGATCGATTCCAACAAATGGTATCAGAGCTATGGTCAAAGATATGCATGTACATGTATTTAAACTATGAGCTTGAAAATCGTTTTCAAAGGTTTACTAATTTTGTGACAAGTTAGAATTGTTTTCTTAGATTTTTTTTAATTTATTGCACTTGCCTTTAAATTAAAAATCATGTTGATTTTATATGAGTTTGGGATGTTATTAAAACACATGAGAATCAGTTCTAAAAGTTTTTAATTTTTTATATTAAAAAACGTGTTTTTGAGTTTGAGAATTTTCGAGTAAAATTTTGTGACTAGTTTTCTTGTCTTACTAGTTTCTTATTTTTACTTCAATCGTTTTATGCTTGTTGTTATTTCTTTTATACCATGTTATTACATTGCTAATAAAACACAAATAAAAGCTTTGACAAATAATACCATGTTACTTCCTAAAACGTTCCGTTACACTCGATTCTTTTTCGCACCTAAAAAGACGAACTTTAATTATTTCTTTTTCTTCGAGCTGGAGTAAAACCTGCAGTAAACATGGCATAACTCTCTGCTCAGGAATCGAAATTTAATGATTCTTGAATCAAATTAAAGCTCTGTCTGTCCTCTTTCCAATGCTACCAGGTTTAGGTCAAACGGACATCAGAGCCGCCAGTTATGGTGATTTTACTCCGAGGTGCGCGACTGTTCCGAAAGTCCAGTGTTTTTATAGAACTCTAATGAGAAAATTTTATTGAGCAAAAATGTTTTCATAAGATTATAAACATGATGTGAAAGATTAAAATGTTTTGATTTTTGAAAGTTTAATTGAAATTGAATTTTACAAAACTAGTTTGAATTTTGAAAAACCGTTTTCGTTTTCAAACTTGAAAATATTTTTTCATCCAAATCAAATAAGTTTTCAAAATGTTTTCAAACCTATATCTATATCACATATGTTCAAAATCTATATGCTCTTGAAAATTTGAGTGGGAGGTCTCCTTGTAGACAGCCGAAAAATAAAAGGATGTGTAATCTCAAACTTTCAAGTGTTCGAGTGAGTTGAAGTTCACATTTCCCTCATGCACTTTCACGAAATAGAAAATAGGAAAAGATCCGAGTATGTCCCTTGTGCCTTTATGCACTAACACTGCTCTGAACATGAAGATCTAGGATTCTCTTCTAGTTGTCCGATCTGTCGCTCTATAACTAGGAAATCCGTTTCCGAAATTATAAGAGTCGATGTACCAACTCCAAAAACTAAGTGGGAGGGTTATATTTGTTGTTTGTAACCCACGATCCCCAACACTAATGAAAGAAGCAATTAACGTGGGACTAAGAGCCGCTCTTGCGACCCTCTCTTAAATGGGAGTACTCCAAGGCATTTTTACTTCGATCATTGCTCAATGAGCTACGTCCGAGAGGGATATAATGAAGGCAAGGCCTCCCCTTGGGGGATTGTTTTTCAAAGTTGACATTTTGGATTAAGTGGTTGGTTGCACACTTAGGCTCAATCCCTAGTAATCCTCCCTTGAGGCTCTGCGAAAGGATGTGAGTGATCAAACCAATTTAAAAGGTGGCTAGTCAAAATTGGTGTATTGACATCTTGGCTAAGCATTAATGATCTGTCATTTACTTATAAATGGAGATTTTTTGCAGCCTTCTCTTGAGGGAGTAAATTATCGTTTGGTTTATAACACCTTTGGATTTTATCAAGTCTTAAAGAAACTTAAATCCTAAACCAAAGACTAATCATGAACTTGTTTCAACTTTTATAGGCAATATGTCTCTCAACCATTCTTTTCTCAAACAAACTCGAAGGCGACAATTATGTCGACTGGAAACGTAACCTCGACATAGTCCTTACTGTCGACAAGCACAAACGGGTTCTCACCACCCCCTATTCTCAATCGAATGAAGATTTGACTCATGAGGAAAAAGACGCCCTGGTGGCATGGCTCCGATGTGATGAGATTGATGAACAATGTGTTGCAACAACAACATCATGACATCGAGACTGCCGCCGACATGCTCTACAATCTCCACGGGATGTTTGGAGGTCAAGCACGTCAAGCTAGGAAACAAGCGGTCCGATAGTTTATGAACTGTCGTATGAAGGCTGGAACTCCCGTTAGAGACCATATGATGCTGATCATTAGTTATCTAAACGAAATGGAGATTCTTGGATCCGAAATTGATGGGGAGACTAAAATAAATATGATCTTGGAAACTCTCCCCGAATCTTTTGACACCTTCAAGCTGAACTACTCCATGAACAAGCTAGAGTACACTGTTACCGAGCTTATGAAGGAGCTTCACACCGCTAAGGGACTCACTAAGAAAAAGAGGGCTCTAGGAGAGGTACATGCTACTGCCTCCACCTCTGGATCTAAGAAGAGACCTCGCAAGGCCGAGAAAAAGAACCAACCTAAGGTTCAAAAGAAGAAGAAGGCGCCAAAGTCTCCGAAGGTGGACAAGTCTAACGACAAGTGCCACCATTACAATGAGCCTGGTCACTGGCGAAGGAATTGTCATGCCTACCTCAAGACCAAGGAAAAAGGTATTGTACTTATAACCGAAGCTTGTTTAGTAGCGGATAACGTATCATCGTGGATTATTGACTCTGCTGCTACTAATCATATTTGCTGCTCCTTAACTGGTTTTAGGAAAAGCAAAAGCTTAGAGGATGGCGACTTCTGCTTCAAATGGGGTGATGGGAGCGTGGTGTCTGCGAAGGCTGTGGGATCCGTGACTCTATCTTTTGAAGATCTCACTTTAAATTTAAATAATGTTTATTATGTTCCTTCCTTTGGGAAAAACCTAATATCTGTTGCTCAACTTTTAGAGCAAGATTATTATTTAAAGTTTATGAAGAATGGAATTCGTATTTCTTTTTCAAATTCTTTTGTCACTGATGCATGTATGAAGAATGGTCTTTTTTACATTTATCCCACTCAACCTTCTATTTTAGACACCGAAATAGATAATGATCCAATTAGGGAGCCAAAGAGGATCAAACTTTCTGAATCCTCCGATCTAACAAAATCAACATACCTATGGCACTTAAGACTTGGTCATATCAGTCTAGATAGGATTAAGAGACTTGTGAGGGACGGTCCACTCCAAGCCTCTGCAATAGGTTCACTACCTACTTGTGAATCCTGCACAGAAGGAAAAATGACTAAGCGGCCTTTCTCCGATAAGGGTCGAAGAGCCACTGAGTTGCTGGAACTAATACATTCTGATGTATGTGGTCCGCTCAGCCAACAGGCACGTGGAGAATACGAATACTTCGTTACCTTCACCGATGATTACTTGCGATATGGTTTTGTCTATTTGCTCAAACACAAATCCGAGACCTTTAGCGTATTTAAGGTCTTTAGGGCTTTAGTGGGAAAGCAAACTGGCAAAGTGATCAAAACCCTTCGATCTGATCGAGGTGGTGAGTATATGTCTGGAGAGTTCGATGACTTTCTTAAAGAAGAAGGTATCGCTTCTCAGCTTACCGCACCTGGCACACCTCAGCAAAACGGAGTGTCAAAGAGAAGAAACCGAACTCTTATGGAGATGGTTAGATCAATGATGAGTTACTCATCACTCCCTCTTTCCTTTTGGGGATATGCCCTCGAAATAGCCGCCTATATTCTGAACCAAGTTCCGTCCAAAACGGTTCCTGGTACTCCTTATGAACGATGGACTGGCCGTAAAGTGAATCTTGGCCGCATCAAAATTTGGGGTTGCCCTGCACACGTGCTAAGGCAAAAGACTAGCAAGTTCGCTAGTAGGTCAGAATTGTATCTGTTCGTTGGATATCCGAAGGAAACCAAAGGTTTTACCTTCTATAGTCCCGAGGACAATAAAACTTTCGTTAGCACGAATGCTCGTTTCCTTGAGGAGGACTTTATGAAGGATGCAAAACCTAGAAGCAAAATTGTGCTTGAAGAAAAGTTGGGTGAGGAAGCTTCTACCTCATCTGTAAGAACTGTTCTTACCCCAAATGAAACACAACCTAACTCTTCAGAATCTCGTCAAGTAGTGCTTCGACATAGTGGGAAGGCTTCTCAAAATCCTGACAAGTATATGTCTTATGGAGACTCTCTCATAGCCGTCTCTGACATGGATGATCCTGTTTCTTATAGCCAAGCGATGGCTTGTTCTGAATTGAACGTTTGGCTTGACGCCATGAAAGTTGAGATGCACTCGATGTATGTCAACAAAGTCTGGAAACTTGTAGACCTTCCTGAAGGGATTAAACCCGTAGGGTGTAAGTGGATATACAAGAAGAAAAGGGGTCCGGATGGGAACGTCGAGATGTTCACAGCACGACTTGTGGCGAAGGGTTATACCCAACAAGAAGGGATTGACTATGAAGAAACCTTCTCGCCAGTCGCGATGCTTAAATCCATCCGCATACTCCTATCCATAGTTGCAGCTCTCGACTATGAGATCTGGCAAATGGATGTCAAGACAGCATTCCTGAATGGCAATCTTGACGAGCGCATTTACATGGATCAACCAGACGGTTTCGTGGAAGATGGTCAAGAGACCAAGGTTTGTGAGTTGCTTAAATCCATTTATGGACTAAAGCAAGCATCTAGGTCATGGAATATCAGATTCGATAAAACTATGAAAAGCTTTGGCTTTGATATATTACTCATAGGTAATGATGATATATTACTCATACATAATGATGTGGATAAGTTATCTGAGGTTAAAGTTTGGCTAGCAAAGCAATTTAATATGAAGGATCTAGGAGAAGCCGCGTACATTCTGGGGATCCAAATCTTTTGAGATAGGAAAAACCGGACACTGTCGCTCTCTCAAGCATCTTATGTTCATAAGGTGATGGATCGCTCCTCGATGCAAGACTCTAAGAAGGGCCAAACACCCTTTAGGCATGGAGTTTCACTCTCTAAGGACCAGTCTCCCAAGACTGCACAAGAGATTGAAGATATGAGGAAGATTCATTACGCCTCTGCCATAGGAAGCCTCATGTATGCTATGCTTTGCACTAGACCTGACATCTGTTTCGCCGTTGGCGTAGTTAGCCGTTTCCAATCCAACCCTGGACCCGAGACTGGATTGCTGTTAGGCATGTTCTTAAGTATCTTCGAAGAACTAGGAACTTAATGCTTGCATACTCATGTACTGACCTGACTATGACGGGATATACCGACTCCGATTTTCAAGCGGATAAGGATTCCAGGAAATCCACTTCGGGATCTGTGTTCATCCTTAATGGTGGAGCTGTCGTGTGGAGGAGTATTAAGCAATCTTTCATTGCTGACTCCACAATGGAAGCGAAATATGTGGCGGCTTGTGAAGCATCCAAAGAGGCTGTATGGCTTAAAAAATTCCTTAAGTATTTGGAAGTTGTTCCAAACGTCGACGAGCCCATGACCCTTTATTGTGATAATAGTGGGGCTGTCGCTAACTCAAAGGAACCTCGAAGCCATAAGCGCTCTAAACATATTGAGAGGAAATACCATTTGATTCGAGAGATCGTGCAGATCCATTCACCAAGGCCATAGCGAACAAGGTCTTCGACCAACATCGAGAGGGATTAGACATGAAGGACTACACACATCTTCTTTGAGTCAAGTGGGAGTTTGTTGTCAATGGTGCCCACAAGAAGAGTTGTAGTCTTTATATTGTACATTTGATGAAATAAAGTCTCATGAAGACTCTTTCTTGTAATTGTTTATTCATTAATAAAAAGTTGAAACGTTCATTCATTCTTCCTTGTATGTTTGAAGCTTTATGATAAAACCTTAGTCTTTAGTCCATAAACAAGCTTAACAACTTACGAAGAGACATATGTAGATTTGCATGAACATACTCTTCGTAGTTTGCTTAAAACGATACATTCGCAATCTAAGGGTCAAAGAACTATTGACCTCAGTATGATTGTTAGAAGAATCTACGATGTCTGGTTATGAGGCATTGAGAGTTGGAGACTTTATAGTTCTTCTAGGTATCTTCCGAAGGTACTGAATTGACTAGTGCACTTCTAGAGACAAGATAAGAATAAACCATTTAACCTCTTATGTCTCAAAGTCACTACGTATGAATTGCATCGTGCTTACCTTAATCCTGAAATGAGACATGCCATTTCACAGCTTACGTATTCTCATTTGAGAAAGTCAGAGTTCGGACTCACTATGTGATTCCGAACAGGGCCTATAGGTGAAGTACTAAGTTGTGAGAATGTCATGAGTAACTTTGTGAAGTTCTCATAGATATGGAATTCATGTACAAGATTGCTGAGATGCAATGTATATCACCTCACGCTTTGTTCCTTGGAATGTGAATAAATGAACTGGCCAGTGTCCAAATTGAGTCTTGACTCTTTTGGATGAAACAATGTGACTTGTTAGCTCCTCGTCAATACATTGTTTCTAACTTATTCACAAGCGACAAAGGAGCTGTGGAAATAACAGCTAGAAGGGTAAAATGGTAATTTTGTAAATCCCGACTAGCTGATGATATTCATGAAGGGTAAACACTGATAATATTCTGTGGATCCACTCATTACAATTAGGTTGAATTCTTGAGTAGAAAATAAATTCATTTGAACCTAGAGATTATCAGTGTCAACTCTTTAGTGGAGTTAGTTGACACACAACCGCCCAAAACGGGAAGGACCTTTCCCGTTAAACTTGGAAAAGGTTTGTGAACTTTTGAGTCCAAGTATTTAGCTCAAGCTTTGTTCATTTCGATACATGAGGTCAC
The DNA here is from genome assembly GCF_054948205.1 of Urtica dioica subsp. dioica. Classification (NCBI taxonomy): domain Eukaryota; kingdom Viridiplantae; phylum Streptophyta; class Magnoliopsida; order Rosales; family Urticaceae; genus Urtica; species Urtica dioica. Next base: position 35,916,821 of record NC_142758.1, read on the forward strand.
TGTCAAGAATCACATCGAGTAGGAATAGTTAAACTGGAAGCTAAGTCAAAACAAAAACGAGACAAGTTTTTTCGAAAATTGTCAAAAGGGTATTTTATTTCTTTTGAGACATAGAATGAAATTTATGTCAATAAATTTTTTGACATGGTCATTTATTGACAAGTATCACTCGGCCAAAATTAGATTTATTGGGCCCCTTGTGGTTTAATTTCATTTCAGAAGAATTTTATTGAAAATTCTTAATGGGTCTTTTTCATGTTGTCATGAACAAATGGAAAAGCTTCTAGAAGCCTTTTCTAGATGACCTTGGGCGCCCAACATACCCAAAGAAAGAGAGAATATTTTGTGCATAAATGTATCATGATACTTGCCAAAAGAAAAAGAGGAAACAAATTTCCCACACATGCATGAAGGGAATCGGCCAAGACATGTCAACCAAGGCAAGGGAACAAAAAAGGAAACAAATCCAAGCCTTCTAGAAGGCTCCCTTGGACGTGTGACTTGTGAGAGAATAAGGCAATATTTGCTCATGAATATGTGATATTCTATAGAAGAGGAAACTACCTTATTGAAGGTGAGACCTCTCCTATAAATAGGAGCCTTATTCTTAACATTTCAATCATCCAAAGTTTTAGAGATTGAGAGCTTCTCTCTCTAGACTTGGCCGCCCCTCTCCTCTCTCTCTCTATTCAATTTCGTTTTTATTGTTTTAACACCTAGGTCCTCATTTGACCTAGTGTTTAGCTCTTCGACTTCAAGACTCGTTCTTAAGTCGTAGTGTTTAAAAGTGCCCACACACTAATTACTTTTTATCTTGAGTGATTTAGTGATAGAAACTTTCGTGGTTGCTCGAGTTAGCGAGGAAAGAAAGAAAGAGAGACGTGCTGCGAGGGAGACGAACGTTTTCAACCTTTCAAAGACTCATCAACGTTCAAGCTTCTAAAGAGGTTAGTAAATTCATTATGCTCATATTAGTTTTATTTACATGTGCTTGCTCTTGTCTAGGTTAGTAAAAACGTTTTACTTGAAAAAGAAAAATTTTAAAATTCCGCCGCTCAACGGAAGTCGCCATCCTCTAAACAAGCTACTAAACAAGCTTCGGTTATAAGTACTTAACGGAAGTCGCCATCCTCATAGTAGCAGCGGAGTCAATAATCCACGATGATATATTACAGCTACTAAACAAGCTTCGGTTATAAGTACAATACCTTTTTCCTTGGTCTTGAGGTAGGCAGGACAATTCCTTCGTCAGTGACCAGGCTCATTGCAGTGGTGGCACTTGTCTTTAGACTTGTCCACCATCGGAGCCTATGGCGCCTTCTTCTTCCTTTGAACCTTAGGTTGGTTCTTCTTCTCGGCCTTGCGAGGTCTCTTTTTAGATCCAGAGGTGGAGGCAGTAGCATGTAACTCTCCTAGAGCCATCTTTTTCTTAGTGAGTCTCTCAGCGGTGTGAAGCTCCTTCATAAGCTCGGTAACAGTGTACTCTAGCTTGTTCATGGAGTAGTTCAGATTGAAGGTATCGAAAGATTCGGGGAGAGTTTCAAAGATCATGTCTATTTTAGTCTCCCTATCAATTTCGGATCCAAGAATCTCCATTTCGTTTAGATAACTAATGATCAGCATCATATGGTCTCTAACGCGAGTTTCAGCCTTCATACGACAGTTCATAAATTGTCGGACCGCTTGTTGCCTAGCTTGACATCCTTGCCCTCCAAACATCTCGTGGAGATTGTAGAGCATGTCGGCGGCAGTCTCGATGTCACGATGTTGTTGTTGTAACACATTGTTCATAGATGCTAAAATATAGCACCTCGCAATCTCATCAGATCGGAGCCAGGCCGCCAGGGCGTCTTTTTCCTGTTGGGTCAAATCTTGATTCGCTTGAGGACATGGGGTGGTGAGAACCCATTTGTTTGAGGAAAGAATGGTTGAGAGAGGGTTGAGAGACATTTTGCCTACAAAAGTTTAAACAAGTTTATGATTAGTCTTTGGTTTAGGATTTAAGTTTCTTTAAGACTTGATAAAATCCAAAGGTGTTATAAACCAAACGATAATTTACTCCCTCAAGAGAAGGCTGCAAAAAATCTCCATTTATAAGTAAATGACACATCATTAATGCTTAGCCAAGATGTCAATACACCAATTTTGACTAGCCACCTTTTAAATTGGTTTGATCACTCACATCCTTTCGCAGAGCCTCAAGGGAGGATTACTAGGGATTGAGCCTAAGTGTGCAACCAACCACTTATTCCAAAAGGTCAACTTTGAATAAACAATCCCCAAGGGGAGGCCTTGCCTTCATCGTTTCACTCTCGGACGTATCTCATTGAGCAATGATCGAAGCAAAAATGCCTTAGAGTACTCCCATTTAAGAGAGGGTTGCAAGAGCGGCTCTTAGTCTCACAGTAATTGCTTCTTTCATTAGTGTTGGGGATTGTGAGTTACAAACAACAAGTATAACCCTCCCACCACTACTACAAATGTTGGATTATACAACCCACTTTCTACAACGCTTATGACAAGCGTTGTAGAAACTAGTGATTCTACAACGCTTATGACAAGCGTTGTAGAAACTTGGTGTTTCTACAACGCTTATGGATAAGCGTTGTAGAAACTTGGTGTTTCTACAACGCATATGGTTAAGCGTTGTAGAAACTTGGAGATTCTACAACGCATATAGTTAAGCGTTGTAGAAACTTGGTGTTTCAGATTTCCCACAACGCTTTAAAAATCTGTTGTAGAATCCACGTCGCGGCGTCCTGTGTTTTATGCTGCGGCGAGAACTTACTACAACGCACAGTGAAAGCGTTGCAGAAAAATGTAATCCGCCGCGGCGAAATTCATACCTTGCCGCGGCGGGTGGTTTCTACAACACTAAACAAAGGCGTTGTAAAACTCATCGCCGCGGCAAGGTATATATCTCTCTGCGGCGAAGATATCTCGCCGCAGCTAGAAATATTCTCCGCCGCGGCGAGGTGGATACCGTGGCCAAGCAGTTTTTTAAGAAACTGTCTCGCCGCGGTGAGTGAGGAATCTCGCCGCGGCGAGACGTTCCTACAACGGTTATAATATCCGTTGTAGGAACACCTCGCCGCGGCGAAGACATATTTTCGCCGCGACGAGGTTTTTTATGTTTTCACTATAAAAGGCCGTTTTCAGTTTTTTTTCTCATTTTTTCCAATACCCACACACGAGACAACCATTTTCGGCCACATCTCTCCAGTTTTTTTCTTCCAAAATCCCTCGCCACGTCCTCGCCGCCCCAAAATCTCGCCGTCGCCTTGTCCTCTCCGCCAACTCTCTCTCGCCTTGTCCTCGCCGCCATTTTTCTCTCGCCGAGTCCTCGCCGTGCTTCCTCTCGCGCCTCTCTCTCTCTCTCTTGCCGCCTCATTGTAAGGTATGCTTTTAAAAGTTTTTTAAGGTAGTTATTGATTTAATTTCGTGTTGTTGATATGGATTTCTTGTTGTTTACCCGAATTGCATATAGTTTGATTTTTTTAATTCACAAATTTAGGGTTTTGTTTGATTTTTTTCTTTTTAGAACAAGAAATTAGGGTTTAGGTTAGTGGAATTTGAATGAGTGAATTTAGGTTAGTGGAATTTGAATAAGTGAATTTAGTGAAATTAGGGTTTTGTTGATATGAATGAATTTGAATGAGAATTTGAGTTAAATTGAAATGTCCGGATTGTGTTTGACATATTGTTACATAGGTTAGTGGTTAAAATGGTTATGTATATTAATGTTGAGATTGAATTGTTTATGAATTTGTGATTGATCGAATTGTTCATGAATTTGTGATTGGTCGAATTGTTTATGAATTATTTGTGATTGTTGGAATTGTTTTAATTTGTCATGTTTAAATATATATTGTTGGAATTGATATATAATTTGTTATATGTTAATTGTAGAATTGTTTATGATTATGTTTTGTAGGAGCTTGAAGATGCGTCGAACTAAAAACACGGCGGGCTCCAAGGTTCCGAGCTCTTCCAGAGGGCAGAGTAAAGGAAAAAGCAAGCGACCTCGTCAACAGTCTCCCGAAGAGGAATACAACTCGAGTATCTTTACTAGCAAGGTCGCGGAGGAACGCTACGACAAAATCTTGCCGCGTAACATTATCCATGAGAGAGGATTCAATGTAAGCAATACGTTGGATATAGGAAAGCAAATCCGCAACAGCATAGTTGGTCATGATTGGGGGAGGTACTGTGTTGTACCCGAGTTCGATTCGAACGTCAACTTTGTGTACGAATTCTACGCAAACTTTCCGGACTCCCAAGGTGATGTTGTGACGGTCCGTGGGAAACCGGTCGATATGAGTGTCAAAGCTATCAACGATCTTCTTGGGACCCCAGATGTGCCTTTCGAGAACAAGGGCTATCGAGAATGGCTAAGAAGTTGCAGCCATCAGGAGATGTCGCAGGTGTTGTGCATTCCGGGAGAGGATTGGGTCACTGAAAAAGGAAAAAGGGTACTCAAGCGTGACCAACTCACCAGGATCGCTAAAGCGTGGATTTACTTTGTTTGCGCTTGTCTCTATCCGATCAAGCACTTCACCACTCTCGACGAGGATCGTATCCAGGTGTTGTTCTGCATTGTTAAAGGCCTTTCCATTAACGTTGATCGATTCATCTATACTTGGATGAAGAAACTCGACTATACTAACGAACGACACGGTTTGCCATATCCGTCGATCATTACCGGCCTTTGTACAAATGCGGGGGTACCACGCTCGAAAACGGATACAATCAACAGTCCAATGGGGCCTACTACGGATTCCATTATCGAGCGGTACAAGATTAGGGAGGATACACAAGCGGAGGAAGCAGAGGAAGCGGAGGAAGAGGGGGAAGATGGGGAAGCGGAGCCCCTATTGCGCTTACCAGCACCTCCGGTAATCGACCCCGCCACCATCGACTACATTGCTCATTGCTCCAACTATCTCGTCGGCGGGTTCCAAGACACGCAACAGTACATGCACCAACAAGCGGAGTATGGCACCTCTCACATCAATCAATTGAACGATCTCTACTCTCGGTGGGACATCAACCAAGAGAATCAGGTGTTATTTCTTCCATATCCTCAGTACTCCGACTATCCGTACGCACCACCACAGTGGCCACCGCATATGGCACCTCCTCAATATCCGGCGAACCCACCACCACCACCACCGAATGACGAGTAAATTTCAAGAACCAACAACACCAACTCTTCCATATAAATTTCAAACTCTTTTTAAATTTAAGTTTCAGTTTAAGACTCGCTTGGTTTGTTTATGTTTATGACTAGATTACTGTGTTTTATTTGTGTGTTTGAGACTTCAGTCTTTGTTTAAGACTCGTTTGGTGTGTTTTATTTCATATATGTTTGAAACTTGATGTTATATGTTTAAGACTAGTTTGGTTTGTTTTATTGATTGTAGAAATTTTAATTGAATGATCATTTTTAGTTGGAGACCAGGTTAAATATTGGAAAAAAAAAGTGAATGATTAGGTGGTAGAGTGCTTCTTCGCCACGGCTAGGTACCTTTCTCGCCGCGGCGTGACTATTCTCGCCGCGGCACCGTATAGTCCCCGCCGCGGCGAGTGCTCTACGCCGCGGCTAAAATATTACTTCGCCGCGGCGAGATTTTGATTTTTTTAATACTAAGAGTCTGTGTTTTTTAAGAACTTGTCTCGCCGCGGCGAAATAACCTCGCCGCGGCATGGAATATACGTTGCCACGGCGAGGTTTCTACAACGCTTGTTTAAGCGTTGTAGAAAGGTTCTCGCCGCGGCAGGATTTATATACTGCCGCGGCGAGATTATCCTGCCGCGGCGAGAGTTGTACTCAGCCGCGGCGATGTCGGGAAATGTAATTTTAATGTAAATGACATTATATAGAGAAATTTTGAATGAAAAATAATGTTGTCCACAGGAGAATACATTATCTAAATGTTCAATATCAAACAAAAATAGGATCTATATCCTTACGAAGTAGATGTGAAACATCGTCATCATCAAAATCATCCATCTCTTGATCAATTGGCGGTAATCCTGATGTGAACGGAGGAATGCTAGACATGTCTTCGTCTTCTTCTTCGTTACCGTTTCTCGCTTTCATATGAACCACTAACGATAACTCAGGATTTGCTGGATCCGAAACATAAAACACTTGACTTGCTTGCGAAGCCAAAATAAATGAATCATTCTCGTAGCCAATCCGTCTAAAGTCGACAATTGTAACTCCTTCATTATCAACTTTAACGTGATTATTGTCTGCCCATTTGCACTTGAATAATGCAACTCGCAACCCGCAATAATCAAGTTCCCAAATATCTTCAATGTATCTGTAATACTTCATAGAAGCATGTTTTGGATTCTTATCTTTTGCTGACGAAACATGTAAAGCTTCGGCAAACAATGTAACACCACTATTTTGTACGGGATGCTTGTTGTCTCGTTCTCTTGTGTAAAATGTAAAACCATTAACAGACCAAGCAGTGTACCTTGTAACCATTGAGGAAGGCCCGCCAGATAGTTTACTCAACGTAGATGAATGTCCTGCCTCTTTAAATAAGCGTTTTCCAAGCCAGTTTTGAAACAAACGGTTGTGCTCTTCTTGCAACCATTTTTCATTTCTACCCTTCTTTGGATTATTCACTCTCAACTCATTCAAATGAATATCCACAAATGGCGTGACCTCGGAAACGTTGTGTAGCCATGGAGACTTGCTTGCTCCCATTCTTTTCGGTTGACGATCGAATAAGTACCTATAATGAAACAAATACTTAAAAATAATGTTCATATAACGTAACCGACTCTTCTGCTATGTAATTTTCAACTATGCTTCCTTCTGGCCTATTGTAGTTCTTCACGTAGCTTTTCAACACTTTCATATAACGTTCGATTGGATACATCCACCGTAAAAACATGGGCCCTCCTAATTTCACTTCACGTACCAAGTGGACGGTTAAGTGGATCATTATGTCGAAAAACGAAGGTGGAAAGATCTTTTCGAGCAAGCACAGAGTTTTCACCAATTCTGACTGCATTAAATCCAATCGAGTTGGATCGATGAACTTCGAGCAAATCGAGTTAAAGAATACACATATCTTTGATATTGCAAACCTCACATCTTTTGGCACAATTCCTCGCAAAGCAAGAGGCAACATTTGTTGTAGCAGCACATGACAATCGTGCGTCTTCATTCCAATAAGTCTCAAATCTTTCAAAGACACGAACCACTTATAGTTTGACGAATGACCTTCGGGGACTTTAATAGAAGCAAACCAATTACACAATTTCTTTTTCTCCTTTCGATCTAGAGTGTACTTTGCCGGTGGTAATTTTGTTTTTTTCCCACCCCCCTCCTCGGGATGCAAAATGCTTCTTATATTCATCTCTTTGAGATCCAATCGAGATTTTATTCCGTCTTTCGATTTATTTGGATCATCAAGAAGTGTACCAATAAGCGATTCGCAAACATTTTTCTCGATGTGCATAACATCCAGACAAATGGGTCCGAACGACATCAATCGAAAAATGTCTATGATTTCCACATTTAATACAAGGACAACGAATAGATTTCACATCTACCATGTTCTCTCTAGCAAAATCACAAAACTCATCTACACCTTTCCGATATATCTCATTCAATCTATTCTCCCACATCCACTTTCTCATCTTCATAGAAAAACCCTTATTATACAAAAAATTGCCCATTCTTATTAGTAAACTATCAAGAGAACAACAATTAGAACAAGTTAAAGAAGAACTTACAAGATTTGAATGTGTAGATGAGACTAGTAAACGAGGACGCTATAGAATGAGTAGGAAAGGTACTGGAAATATTTTTTCGAGTGAGGTTATGAGAGAGTTCAAAGTGAAAAAGACGAGAAATGAGAATTTATATCACCAGTCTCGTGTCACTCGCCGCGGCGACATTTCTACTTCGCCGCGGCGAGAACATTCTACAACGCTTCTATAAGCGTTGTAGAATGTCCTCGCCGCGGCAAAAAATATGCGTTCGCCGCGGCGAGGTACAAATCTCGCCGCGGCAGGAGTCCTGCGCCGTGGCGGGAACACGTCGTCGCCGCGGCGAAAATCTTACCGAGAGCACCATGTTCCAGACATATAGTCTCGCCACGGCATAATACATTTTACGCCGCGGTGAATGTATTCCTCGCCGCGGCGACAATTCTCTTTCGCCGCGGCGGGGATTCTACAACGCTTGTTTAAGCGTTGTAGAAAGGTGTCGCCGCGGCGAAAATTGTATACTGCCGCGGCGAGGACATCTAGGGTTACCTCGCTGCGACGATGGCACATTTTCGCCGCGGCAAGAATTTTCTGGGTAACTCTCGCTGTAGCGAGAATTTGGTTTCGCCGCGGCGAGGCTCCTACAACGCTTATTATAAGCGTTGTAGAAGCAGCTCGCCGCGGCGAGAAATATACATCGCCGCGGCGAGCTCCTACAACGCTTAGAATAAGCGTTGTAGGAGCGTTTTAAAATCTGAAAATTTCAAATTTTTTTAACTACCCGCCCATTTCATATTCTATACTTAGCGTTTTTTTTTTCAATTTTCCCTCATTCTCATTCCTTATTCTACTTCATTTCTTCTCATCTCTCTCTCCACTACTCATCTCTCTCGTTGCTCTCTCTCTCTCCGCCACTCTCTTGCCGCCCCGCCCCTCTCTCGCCACCACTCTCTCTCTCTCGCCACCACTCTCTCTCTACTCCTCTTTCTCGCCGTCGCTCTCTCTCCGCCCCTCTCTCTTCTCACTGTCGCTCTCTCTCCGGCCACCACCCTCTCTTCTCGCCGCTCCTCTCTCTCCGGCCCTCATACTCTCTTTTCCCCGCCCCTCTCTCTCCGGCCCTCACCCTCACTCATTGCCTCCGCCTTAACCCCGCCCGGCCTCCACCTCGCCCAGCCCCGCCTCCACCTCGCCCCTGCCCCGCCTCCACCTCCTTCAGCCCCGCCTCCACATCGCCCAGCCCCGCCTCCACCTCGCCCAGCCCCGCCTCCACCTCGTCCCCTGCCCCGCCTCCACATCGCCCAGCCCGGCCTCCACCTCGCCCAGCCCCGCCTCCACCTCGCCCCTGCCCCCGCCTCCACCTCGCCCCGCCTCCACCTCGCCCCTGCCCCGCCTCCACCTCGCCTCTCTCTCGCCACGTCCTCGCCTTCACCGGGTATGTTATTTCCCAACTTGTTTTGAATTTAATTTGATTTATGTTATTATTTAGTTAGAATTTGGTATTTATTTGAAGTTAGGAAGAATTTGTATTGGATTTTAGTATATTGAATTTGAATTCGTTGTATTTGAGTTTGATATTGATTTGAAGTTGTATTTAAGTTGGAATCGGATTGGATTTGAGTTAGAAATTGAGATTATGTTTTGAATTTTGTATATTAGATTCCATGTCGTCCACTACTACTACTTCTAGCGGTAGTGGTAAAAGAAAAATTAGAAGACAACTAGCGCTTAACTCCGATGAACAAGGAAAACGAAGAAACACTCTTATGGGTCGGGTTAATAAGGCTAAAACACTTGGTAAAAAAATCCCGGTACAATTTGATGATAAAGGGCAACCAATCGGTAAAGAGGGTGATGAGTTGTCGAGTTACTTTGGCGTGTTAGCAAGAGAACACGTTCCACTTTCGATGCGTGATTGGAGATGTAAAGACAACGCCCAAATTTAAGAACGGATTTGGAACGAAATGCAAGAAGGACTTACGATTCCTATCGAACAAAAACACGATTGCCTTATGAGAGTCGGAGAAGCGGCAAGGTTATTTCGTCATGAGATATACAACGATCTACTCAAAGACATAATCAACGAACCAATCGCCTTAAAGAGACCGGCTTGTATTTTGAAATTCTATACAAGTATCACCGAAGAAGATTGGATAGCATTTGTTGAGTATAGACGAACCGAAATGTTCAAACAAACATCGGAACATGGGAAATCAAATATCGGAAAAAGTGTGTACAAATCTCGAACGGGCCGAAATGGATATCGAAAGCTTGATCAAGAAAAGGTTAGATTCATTTTTTTTCTTTTAGTTATTCCAAATGTTGCAATTATTTTTTAATTTAATATATAATTACTTCTTACTAGCATGACAAAACGGGGGAATGGCCTACGAAAGAGGAACTTTGGATTGACTCGCGAATGAAAGACGTAGATAACTACAAGGATGAGAAAGACAAATTGATGGGAGAAAAAATCGTAAGTTCTTTACCTTTGTTATAACAATTAACCTTGTAATTTTATTTTCAAATATTTTTATGTGTAGAAAACGTTATCACAACAAGCATCGCAAGGGACATGGTTGCCGGAATCGGGAAAGAGCGTTTTGCAAGAAGCTTTGGGAACGTCGCGAGTTTGCGGTCAATCCAAACACATGTCGCATTTTAAGTACTTTGTTCCTCCAATGCCCAATGAAGAAGTAATGAAGATGCGTCGGGAAATGCGCGAGTTAAAGTCTTTGGTGATGAAGGCCTTCGGTGGAAATGGTAGCATTAATGTCGAGTCGCGTAGTGTCAAGCGTGTGGAAGAGAATCTCAACGCGAAGGTTGTTGATGATAAAGAGATGGCAAATGTTGTAGAACACGTCAATGAAGCGGTCTCTTTAGGTATGTTTAATTTTTTTTTTTTTTATCTATTTATTAATAAAGATAAATGTTTTGGTATTAAATTATTGATAATATTCTTGATTCGCTTAGAACACGACGATGTCGATGATCGTCCGAAGATCGATCCTATTGTTGTGGAAAAACCCAATAGTGTTCGTGCTAGTTGCTCATTGAATCCAACCACCCCGGTGACACCGACTTCTGATGAAAGCGTCGAGTGTCTTCTTTTCATAGATGATGTTGTAAAAGGAGGCATGATTCATGTTGCAAATGGGCGAGCATACTTAAATGGGAGCGTAGTTCACTCTTTACCTTTGGAGGAAGGGAATGTACGTGTGACCGTTTTGGGGGTTTTGATTAAAAAATCAAAATTGCCAATTCCCACCGAAGAAGCTCAAACCATTGAAGATGCCATAGGAGGATTTGTCTCGTGGCCGAAGAGATTGATAGAAATGGACACGGGAATAGAGAGTCGCGGTCCGGTTGTCAAACAACTCTCAAAGCTCGGTTTTGAGAGTGAACCTAGCATCGATGATGCTAAGAAGATTCCGTACAAGATGATTAATCCAAAGTTTCGATTGCTCGCTCAACATGCCAACAAAGTAATGTTACCGGAAGGGGATGTGATTATGGTCAATGTTAGTCCAAGTCTCGTGGCTATCCCGATTCCGGTGTCATTTGAAGATGTTTCCGACTTTTTGCAATACTTGGAAATTGGCGCGGGGAGCATAACGGTCTATATGGAGTAAGTGTTTTCTTTATATGCGTTTTTAATATAAATATTCAATATTTAGTGTTTTGATCAATCAAATACTTGTTTGTCATAGCTATCTACGCTCGAGGCTAGAAAAGGCGAAGAAGAGTAGAGACTATTGTTTTATAAATCCGGGCTTAAGTTCGTACATCGAAAACAACGCCGAGGACGCTTATTTGTCAAAACGAGTCAAGGACGTTGGAAACATAGTACGAAAATGCAAATTTGGTGAACTAGCTTTGATGCCGTACAATAAAGGTGCGCATTGGATGCTCGTTGTCCTCGACCCTTGGAGAGATAGTGCTATGTTCTTCGACCCGTTAAGAAATAAAATTCCAATCGATTTAACTCGATTGATAAAAAGGTAATATTTTGATTTTTTAAACTATTTTATTATAAATCATTGTAGAGGTTTTTTCTCTTATGATTTCCGTGTTATAGGGTTTTTGTAGATTTCAAGCTCGAGCACCAAAACGCCAATAATAACGGACAGTCAACGTACATCAAGGCTTGGAACGCTCCAAGACAAACCGGAAACACGGAATGCGGGTATTTTGTTATTTCGTATATGCGCGATATAGTCGTAGGAGGTGTAGGAAAATTAGAAAGTAAGAAAAACTATACAAAAGAGGATTTAGAGAGAGTTAGGGAAGAATGGTTAACTTATGTACAAACATTTATTCATTGTGATGATTAGTTAGTTTTTGTATTCAATTTTGGATGTAAATATTTCTTTTGAATGTTTTGAAGATGTAGATATTATTTTTTGGATTGAAGGTTATTTTCAGGTGCCATATTTTTTACACCGGGTTTTAGTACGTGTAAAAAATGATTTCGGCTTCAAAATGAAGCCTTCGCCGCGGCGACTTAGACATTTCGCCACTGCGAATAACGTTTGCCGCGGCGAAAAATAAGAGTCGCCGCGGCAAAAAAGATACCGAGAGCACATTATTCATACATCAAAACCTCGCCGCAGCGATATTTTGGTTTCGCCGCGGCGATATACAACACGCCGCGGCTAAGATACAACGTCGCCGCGGCGGATTTTTAAAAAAATAATCAGAAAGCTTCTACAACGGATTGTCAAACCGTTGTAGAATCCCCTCGCCGCGGCGCAAAACCTACGTCGCCGCGGCGTGAATCTCGCCGCGGCTCAGTATAATTCCCGCCGCGGCGACGTGATTCTACAACAGTTTGACAATCCGTTGTAAAATGATGTCGCCGCGGCGCGGAACGTACTTCGCCGCGGCGAAGTATAATGTCCGCCGCGGCGAAATGATTCTACAACGGGTTGAAGATCCGTTGTAGAATATCTCGCCGTGGCCAGATATATACTTCGCCGCGGCGAGGTGGTTGAAAATATTTATAAATTACACAATGGATTCAAACCGTTGTAGAAGCTTTTACAATGCTTAAATATCCGTTGTAGAAGCTTAGTTTCTACAACGGATAATTAAGCGTTGTAGAAAGCTGTTGGATTCTACAACGGATTTTTAAGCGTTGTAGAATCTTCTACAACGCAGAATTCTACAACGCTTGAGAAGCGTTGTAGAATTATTCTACAACTGTTTTTAAGCATTGTAGAATCCTAGTTTTGTAGTAGTGCACTTAGTTTTTGGAGTTGGTACATCGACTCTTATAAGTTCGGAAACGGATTTCCTAGTTACAGAGCGATAGAGCGGACAACTAGAAAAGAATCCTAGATCTTCATGTTCAGAGCAGTGTTAGTGCATAAAGGCACAAGGGACATACTTGGATCTTTTCCTATTTTCTATTTTGGGAAAGTGCATGAGGGAAGTGTGAACTTCAACTCAATCGAATACTTGGAAGTTTGAGATTACACATCTTTTTATTTTTCGGCTTGTCTACAAGGAGACCTCCCACTCAAACTTTTAAGATTATATAGATTTTGAACATATGTGATATAGATATAGTTTTGAAAACATTTTGAAAACTTATTTGATTTGGATGACAAAATATTTTCAAGTTTGAAAACGAAAACGGTTTTTCAAAATTCAAACTAGTTTTGTAAAATTCAATTTCAATTAAACTTTCAAAAATCAAAACATTTTAATCTTTCATATCATGTTTATAATCTTATGAAAAACATTTTTTCTCAAGAAAATTTTCTCATTAGAGTTCTATAACTCATGGTAGTGCGGCTGAAAATCCGAATTTCTAAAAAACTGGACTTTCGGAACAGTCGCGTACCTCGGAGTAAAATCACCATAACTAGCGGCTCCGATGTCCTTTTGACCTAAAACTGGTGGCAATGTAAAGAGGACAGACAGAGCTTTAATTTGATTTAAGAATCAATAAATTTCAGTTTCTGAACAGAGAGTTATGCCACTTTTACTACGGGTTTTACTCCAGCTCGAAGAAAAAGAAATAATTAAAGTTCGGTCTTTTTAGGTGCGAAAAAGAATCGAGTGTAACGGAACGATTTAGGAAGTTGTTAAAGCTTTTATTTGTGTTTTATTAGCAAGGTAATAACATGGTATAAAAGAAATAACAACAAGCATAAAACGATTGAAGTAAATAAAAGAAATTAGTAAGACAAGAAAACTAGTCACAAAATTTACTCGAAATTTTCTCAAACTTAAAAACACTTTTTGCAATATAAAAAATTAAAAACTTTTAGAACTGATTCTAATGTGTTTTAATAACATCCCAAACTCATAGAAAATCAACATGATTTTTAATTTAAAGGCAAGAGCAATAAATTAAAAAAAAATCTAAGAAAACAATTCTAACTTGTCACAAAATTAGTAAACTTTCGAAAACGATTTTCAAGCTCATATTTTAAATACATGTACATGCATATCTTTGACCATAGCTCTGATACCATTTGTTGGAATTGATCTAGGGTTTAAGAAAAAGTTTAACGCTTCGGTAAGCGGCAGAATTTTAAAAATTTTCTTTTGACAAGTAAAACGATTTTACTAACCTAGACAAAGAGCAAGCACATGTAAATAAAAACTATTATGAGCATAAATAATTTACTAACCTTTTTAGAAGCTTGAACGTTGATGAGCCTTTGGAAGGTTGATAACGTTCGTCTCCCTCGCAGCACGTCTCTCTTCTTTCCTCAGCAACACGAGCAACCACGATGGTTTCTATCACAAGAATCACTCAAGAGAAAAGGAATTAGTGAGTGGGCACTTTTAAACACTACGACTCAAGAACAAGTTAAAGTCGAAGAGCTAAAACACTAGGTCAAATGAGAACCTAGGTGCCAAAACCAAAAATGAAATTGACTAGAGAGAGAGAGAGAGGAGTCGGCCAAGCTAGAGAGAGAATGAAGCTCTCAAATCTCTAAAACTTGGATGAATGAAATGTGAAGAACGAGGCTCCTATTTATAGGAAAGGTCTCACATTCAATAATGTAGTTTCCTCTTTTATAGAATATCACATATTCATGAGCAAATATTGCCTCTTTCCTACTTATGTCACACGGCCAAGGCAGCCTTCTAGAAGGCTTGGATTTGTTTCCTTTTTTGTTCCTTGTCTTGCCTTTGACTCACTTGGTCGAATTCCCTTATGCTTGCATGGGAAATTTGTTTTCTCTTTTTCTTTTGGCAAGTATCTTGATACATTTATGCACAAAATATTATTTCTTTTCCCTTGGGTAGTAGGCGCCCATATGCTCTCTAGAAGGGGCTTCTAGAAGCTCCTTCATTTGTTCATGACAACATGAAAAAGGTCCATTAAGGATTTTCAATAAAATTCTTATGAAATAAAATTAATCCTCAAGGCCCAATAAGACTAGTATTGGCCGAGTGATGTATGTCATCAAATGACCATGTCAAAAAATTTATTGACATTCATTTCATCCTATGTCTCAAAAGACAAAAATACCCTTTTGACAATTTTCGTAAAACTTGTCTCGTTTTTGTTTTGACTTAGCTTCTAGTTTAACTATTCCTACTCGATGTGATTCGTGACAGTGACCTCATGGATCCAAATGAACAAAGTTTGAGCTAAACACTTGGACTCGAAAGTTCACAAACCTTTTCCAAGTTTTGCTTAATGTCAACTGACTCCACTAAAGAGTTGACTCTGAAAATCTCTCGGTTCAAATGAATTTATTTTCTACTCAAGAATTCAACCTAATTGTAATGAGTGGATCCACATAATATTATCAGTGTTTACCCTTCATGAATGTTATCAGCTAGTCGAGATTTACAAAATTACCATTTTACCCTTCTAGCTGTTATTTCCTCAACTCCTTTGTAGCTTGTGAATAAGTTAGAAACAATGTATTGACGAGGAGCTAACAAGTCACATTGTTTCATCCAAAAAGAGTCAAGGCTCAATTTGGGCACTGGCCAGTTCATTTACAAAGCATGAGGTGATATACATTGCATTTCAACAATCTTGTACATGAATTCCATATCTATGAGAACTTCACAAAGTTGCTCATGACATTCTCACATTTTAGTACTTCACCAATAGGCTCTGTTCTGAATCACATAGTAAGTCCGAACTCTGACTTTCTCAAATGAGAATACGTAAGATGTGAAATGACATGTCTCATTTCAGGATTAAGGTAAGCACGATGCAATTCATACGTAGTGACTTCGAGACATAAGAGGTTAAATGGCTTGTTCTTATCTTGTCTCTAGAAGTGCACTGGTCAATTCAGTACCTTCGGAGGATACCTAGAAGAACTATAGAGTCTCCAACTCTCAATGCCCCATAACCAGACATCATAGATTCTCCTAACAATCGTACTGAGGTCAAAAGTCCTTTGACCCTTAGATTGCGAATATATCATTTTAACCAAACTACGAAGAGTTTGTTCATGCAAATTTACATTTGTCTCTTCGTAAATTGTTAAGTTTGTTTATGGACTAAACACTAATGTTTTATCATAAAGCTTCAAACAGATAAGAAAGAATGAATGAATGTTTCAACTTTTTATTAATGAATAACCAATTACAAGCAAGAGTCTTCATGAGACTTTTTTACATCAAATGTACAAAATAAAGACTACAACTCTTCTTGTGGGCACCATTGACAACAGTTACACCCAAATATATATATATATATATATATATATATATTTAAGTAGATTATATTAAGTATATACTTAATATAGACTACATTTAATATGTCGTATACATATATGATAGCAGAATATTTATATGCATATCATAGCCGATTACCGTATGTACATATTAAGTATATATGGAAGTATACACTTGATATAGACTAGCTGATATTTTGACTTTGCCTAGGTAGTCATTTCTATGAAATCAATTGCCAATTAATTTTCTTTATGCCCTCTTAATTATTCTTAATCAATGACATTTATGTTTAAACGTTTCTGCTCACATCATAATCTTTCGGTGTCATTTCTTCCTCTTTCTCCACGTTCATCTTTCTCCACGTTTCTGCTCACATCATAATCAATTAAATTGTTGCACAAAGTTTTATTCTTATTTCAAACAGCGAGATTTTATATTTTTTAAAAATCCTTGCAAATCGTATTTTGATGTGAATTCCGTATATGAGATACCTATATCTGATGTTGTTATATAGAAAAATAATTAAAAAGTTTAAATTTCTAGAAGTATTTTTGTTAGTATTTATTTTAACAAGTGTGCAGATCTGTCCCGTTTTCTCTAAAACTCAATTTTTAGATATTATACGTTTAAATTAGATTTCGCCATGTTGAAATCTGATTTTGGCAATTTCACTGAAGAAGAAAATGTTAAAAAATTTATTTCATTTTCTCTGGAATTTTTCCACAATTTTTTTCTTGGAATTTATCTTCGGGCGAAGCGCTTTTTCGTCTTTTTACTGCTGAGTATCGTCTCTGTGTTTTTCCAGAAACCTTGCTTTGTTAAGAATTTATTATTAGAACCCGATTGTCATTCTTTCATTTAGGTCCCGAGCCAAATACTTTTTACGATCGTTCGATAGTTTAAAATCGCACGTTTCCGAAACAAGGTGAGAATAATCTCACTACAATACGGATTAGTTTAAAATTAATTACGATGAGTGTGTGATCTGAATTGGTTAATATGTGCTATATGATTGATTGTGTGATATTTCTTATATGCGTCTATGTGTTATTGAGTGAATTGTGTTTATTATGTTATGTCTTGTTATGATGAGCTTATGTATGAGTTTAGTACAACTTTGGCATACCATGTTCTAATTAGTAGCATGTTTTATTTATGTTTATGCCATATGTCATTTTTGTATGTGACGTAAAAAATCAAGTGGTAAGATACGTAAGAGAGTCGTACCGCCTCAAGCTACGGATGGATTAAGAGAATTCTCTCGAGCCGATCTATGTGCTCATAAAAGTAGTTTTCTCGAGCTACGGATGATAATTTTTATGATACGAAAGACCATGACACCATTAGAACTAAAACACTAATTAATCGGTCATTGCATTACTCATCTTTTTGTGAGTCATAGTTATTCTCGCTGAGCGTTAGCTCATATTATGTGTATTCGTCCGTATTGTAGGTAAACAACAAATGAACAAGTGAGGAAGGTGGATCAATGGCAGTCGATGGCTAAGGGGTTGGGTTGTGGTTCCGCTCGCTTATTTAAAAGACTTCCGTTACGCAATTTTCTGTACACTCGGTTTGAGATTTTTATGCTTAAGATACTTTTCAAGTTTTAATTAGTTTTGCAAAACTGAAGTTGATTTTTTATGGTTTTATTTCCGTTGAATATTCCAACCATCTACTTTAGTTTGGTATTCCGAATTAAGTATTTCTCTTCTTTTCATCAAATGTTTTTGTAAAATTTCAAATCTTTGTTATTTTCAAAGTTGATTTTATTTTAAAGTCTAAACTTTATAAATAAATGAAATGAGGTTAAAAAAAATTATCCACTATTTTTTTCTAAGTAAAAGAATTTAGCTTAGTATGACGGTCCGGAAAGCCGGGTCGTCACAAAATGTTTGTTTAGTTTTAAAAGAATCAACAATTTGTGGATATTAATGAGGATATTTTTTTTACTTTTTAGTTTTTTGTATTATAAAATGGTATAATTAATATTGAACTAATTTTAAGTAAAAAAAATATTAATTTTTCAGTAAATTAGAGGTTGTCACGTGTTAATTTTTCAGCTAATTAGTTAACAGAGAAAGTGCATACAGCGCAACTAAAATATAACATTAGATATTATTGTCGGTGCAAAAAAAATATATATAAGTATTATTTTGAGTAAACATTAAGTATTTTTAATCAGCATTAACCTATTTTATAAATAAGAATGGTTATTTTTTTTATAACTAAAATTTTAAACTGTCGGTAAAGTTAAATGGAGTTTAAAATATATAGAAGAATTGCAATTTAGTAATTACAACTTACAAAAAGTTATTCTGGAGAAAAAAAACTTTAGATGGTTATAAAAAGCAGTATGACATGTAAATTCCGCGATTATTTTTCTCAATGTTTATTAAGACTAGTTAGATTTTATTTAGATGGCATTTAGCAAATTGTCAATTTAAAGTTATCGATTTGCAAAATAATCAAAGTTCGTTTAAAATTAGTGAAAAAACCAAAATGTACAATAATCTGGTTTAAAAAAAAATTGACCCATGATTAAGTTCTTTGAAATTGATAAATTTCTTATTATTATCGTCAAAAATTTTAATTTTGGATGTAAAAACAAAATTGAAAACGTAAATTGATTATTTTACTGAAAAGTTGAAATTTTGAATATTTTGCTAATTAATATGTTTCAAATTGCTATTTTATAGAATTTTCCTTTTCCTTCATATGTAAGTCACAACTTAAACTAATTGCTTAAGTTTGGGACTTGGGAATTTAACAGATATATATGGGGCCGTTTGGTTTAGTTTTCTATGTAAGTCACAACTTAAATTAATTCCTTTTCCTATGGGGCCGTTTGGTTTAGTTTTCTAAACTCGTTTTCTGTTTTTAAATTCTGTTTTCTTATTCTAATTTTTAAATTTAAAAAACAGATTTAGAATTACGTTTCAGAATATTTTAAATGTTGTTTGGTTATGTTTTCCATTCAATTGTATAGAGATAAAACAGAAAACAACTTTTCATTGTTTTCTGTTTTCTAAACAAATTTCAAAGAAAACAGAAACATGATTCTAAATCTGTTTTCTGAATTTATAACCAAACAGTTTTTCTAAAACTGTTTTCTAGAATTTAGAATCAGAAAACAGAAAACAAAAATAGAAAAGTTAACCAAACAGGGGCTTAGTGTTTTAGAATTTTTATTTTAATCAAGAAAAGTTGTTTCCACATTTTTGCAATTACGGATTTGAAATTGAGGTGTGAAAGTACCTTTCGTAATATACTGACGAGCTTAGTAATTAAAGTGTGGTTATTCATAATTCTCAATTTTAAGAGACCATCTGTATAAGGACAAAACATTTTTTTTTTCTAAAGTAATTTTGAATAACAAAATTTCCGCTTATCAACCCATTCCAATCTTAAATTTCTTAGAAAACGATGTTTTTTTTTACATTTTCTTCTTTTACAAATTTATGTATAGGCTTTCCAATTTGGTTCAAGAAATATTAAATAATCGAAATATAATTGAAATTAGCAGTATTTTGGGTTTTTTTTCTTCACAACGTAATTTGACTTCCACAATTATTTCGCAACCCTTTTTATAATTAATCACATGGATACAGCATGTAACTGTATAATGCGTCTAGCCAAAAAAAAAAAAAATGTATAATGTGAACAAAATAATTTTGGTTCAAAACTATAATATACTCTATTGATGTATGGTTAGAAGGCAAACTATTTCCTACAGACGAAATTGACGACACTGACTGATACATTCTACAGAGTTTACACTCTTTCCATTCTAAACACATGCTTGACAGTGATTATAAATACTATTCATCCAACTTATAATATAAGGACACCAGAAAAAATGAGTACAATCTCCAAGAGCATTCGTCTCCTTCTCTTAATTAGTATTCCTGTTGCTGTTTTTTCTGCCTTTATAAGTCATTCGAGCCGTATTGATCGTGAAGGTAATATATATATATATATATATATATATATATATATATATATAGCCATATGTTATTATCTTTTTGGATAACCTTTCAAATCATATCAAGTGTGTATTTGTTTGAAAATAAGTATATTAAACTCCAAAAGAAATTGTATAATCTCGGACTAGAAAAATGCTAAAAGAAAGCTAGTCACGTAGACTGGGCGATCAAAGAGAAAAAGAGAATCAAAACTGCTCTTGCAATTTTGATGATCAAAACTTCATACGGAAAGAAAATTCGAACCGAGGCTTTGTATGTGATAGATTACATCGGTGTGAGAAATCCAAGTCGCAATAGCTAGTAACAATGGTATTTGATTATGAGAATAAATGTTGTTAATTTTTGGTTACCCATCTTTCCGAGATTAAAGGTAGTATCAAATCAAAGGTTACCAGTTCAGAACACGATACAACGGTCGAAAACCTCATAGATTGTAGGCCTTTCTATAATCTATCAAATTTAATTATAATAAAATTAAGATGTAAAATAGTGGTTCAACAGTTTAACCTCAACAGTTATGAAGAAAGAAAGAAGGGAAGCCCCAGGTCTGAGCGGTGTTAGTGGGTAACAATTCTATGACGAACGAAGCGTATTGAAGAACACTCCTAATAACGCGCATGTTCTAATACCTATATTAATAAAGGGTTGGTTGCTCCGGCCCTCTTTTTTATAAATATTTGGTGAATTCGGCCAATTTGAAAATACGGTCAGGCCATACCAGGACTTTTGCTGGGTCAAGATTGGGCATGGGGTATAGTCCACCGAGCCAGATCGGACAAGACACACCTATACCCATTATCGGTCCCAACCATTTTAAAATATGGATTTGGATGAAATTAAGAGTAAAAAAAGGTCAATGGACTTTTTTGGACTTTTTTTAAAAAAGTCAGCAATAGGACCTCTGAATTTAATTTGATTTATGTAATTACCATCAGATTCTGATCCTTTTGCACTGCCGAAGATTGTAATATCCGACTTCATGCAAGGTGAAAATAATATCTGGCTACAATGCATATTTTTAATAATGCAAGTATGAAATGGTTAATTTAAGTGTTATTTAATATAACTATGTGATTGGTTATGTGATTTGTTAAAGTGTATTACGAATGAATGATGATGTATATAATATGTTATGTAATGTCGAATTTATATCATTATTCATCCTTATATGTAGCGTAAATAATCAAATGATAAGATAGATTAAATAAATTAACGTTATCTTAAGAGAAATTTCTTGTTCAAACTTACGGGCTCAAATTGAAAATTTCTCATATGCTAAATTGTTATAATACGGGGGGTACTATGAGGCTCACAGCCTGAATTTTTATTTTCCAAGTGTACACTGAAATTGATAGAACTTTTGATGCAATTTTTAAAGAAAAAAATGGCAAACTAGTCAACTTAAACGTTTGACGCCAAATAACAAACTTAAACGTTTGACATTGTTAAATAACCAATATTTCGTAAATCTTAGGTAAATAGCCACAAGTACGACGTGGCCCTATCAGGAATTTTTGTACTTTCCAGGTTTGTCCCTCAATTTTTTGTTTATGAAATTATGAATAAAATTTGAAAATTTGTTTACGTTTACTTTCAAATTTTAAACAATTTCGGTTGTCAATTAAATCCATTCTTTTTAGTAACTTATTTTAAAATTACGCTTAATTGATTTTCAAATTTTGAAAGTATCCATTTATATTCTATTATTTTATACCGGTGGATATTTTGTATTTAGTTTCAAATATTCAGCGAATTAAAGAGGTACTTTGATTTTTTTTTTCTTCATTTTTTTCTTTTCAATCGTCATATTTTGAGTTTAGCTCTAACGTTTGGAAATAGCAGCAGGTTACACGATGGCTTGGTTTTCTTTGATGGAATCAGGTATGTGTGTTTCTTTACTTTTTCTTACGTTTTGCAGTACGGGAATATAATTTTACTTTTTTTGTTTGTGGTAAATAGTGTCGTTGTATTCATTGTTATGTTGCAGTTAAGCTATTTGAACTTCAATGGCTGGAAAATCACAATTCTTTGCCATCCAATGAATATACATAATGTAATCAATCTTATTTACACACTATTATTTTTTATGATCTTGATTTGAAAAATATCCCCACGAATTTTGATGTTAATGTCAACAATGTTTATATGCGGAAAGACGTTCTTCTTTCGGCTATGAGTATGATTGTATTGCGCAATAACTTTGAATTCAGGGTTCAGAGATCAAGCAAAACACGATATATTGTTTTTTTGAATGTTGGATGTTGTTGGATGATGAGAGCTCTATTTGTTCTAAATTCATTTTCTGGGTTATAAGGTCATTTTTAAAGCAATATAATTGTTAGGATCATCTATTGTTCATAAGAACAAGCAAGCATCGTCACTGTTGATTAGCAAGTGCATTAAAGATGATTTCCGGGGCTGAATGATTTTTTTTTTTTTTTTTGCAATTGGTGTTTTTGAAATTATGAAGACTCGTTACAAAGGTTATACTAGTTATTAAAAGGCATGGAAGGGGGTGCAAATGCGCTGAAAGAGTTGCATGGTTATTACCAGAAATCATATAGTTATTTACGCATTATTAGTTATTTGACTGCAGAGAAGAACCCTTATAAATGCTTTGATATTAACATATTTTTTCACTAACTTTTTATGTACAAATTAATAAATGTATTGTACTCCGTATTATAGTTCGTATTTACTCAATCTTATAGTTCGTATTTACTTATATTTAGTGGTCTTACTGGTTCATATTGCGTAAGTGAATTCAATGATGATAAATCTTTTAAGTATTTTTTCTTGGCGCTTGGTGCGT
Organism: Urtica dioica subsp. dioica; assembly: GCF_054948205.1. Taxonomy (NCBI): domain Eukaryota; kingdom Viridiplantae; phylum Streptophyta; class Magnoliopsida; order Rosales; family Urticaceae; genus Urtica; species Urtica dioica. Next base: position 35,940,020 of record NC_142758.1, read on the forward strand.
CGGTCCATAGATTCCAATTCTGTATGCCTATAATTTTGGTTGATGGCACTTTTCTTTAAGGAAAATCGCGCTGTACGTTGATGGGGACAATCATTTGTTTCCATTAGTTTTCAGTATTGTTGACTCTGAAAATTACATATGTTCCAAGCTTAAGGGATAAATGAATTATAAGAATTTCGAAAGCTTTAAGAATGATCTAGGGCTCAGGAAAACATGATGAACATCGAAAATATAATTTAAAAGTTTGTAAAAAAAACATTGATGGAAAAGCTACTTCAGAAAGACATATAGTAACATTTTTGTTAATTAAACATAGCTCATGAGTCGGAATTCAGTGATTCTTTTTGCAAAATAACAATAACATTGGTACCTTTAAAATGACATATTAAATCTAATTTTACAATATTTAAAACGTTCACATAGTTAGTCTTTAGTTCACTCCACAGAACTGTCCGATTAAGAAAAACAGTTTTGGCAAACAGTTTTGGCAAACAATTCTTTTCTGAAAATTAATTTTGAAACATTTAAAAGACATAATAGTTATAGTACCAAAATATAATATACAATAATTAATATAACCCGTTTAAATACTATACTCCATGGTACGACATCACTTCTCGGGTCCAAAGGGACATCTTCCGACAAGTGTGTCTTTAGAGACTTGTTACGAAAAATATACACATAATATACGTATAAAAATTTCATATTAATAAAGAAGACTTAAGTAGCTTTTTTCTGAGATACTTCATGATAAATTTGAGTAATTCAAAACTTCCTTGGAATAAAAGGTCAATCTCCTTTGATTTGAATTAGTTACTTGTACCAAAAGGTCAATAAATGGGGATTGCAATCTATGTACAAATTCATAGATCCATTGCCATTGCATATGGGTGCCCCTGGCAAAAGATCTGAAGTTATAGCCAACAGAATGGAGGGTTGTGAACTTGGTCAACTCTTCTTAGCTACTTACAATCCCGGGTTAGTACATTTATATTGTATTTATCCTGGAAGATATTATATATGTCAAAATACCCCTACTTTTGCTTCGATGTTTAAGACATTATTTACATGGGTTGCAGAAATCATTGGACGTTTCTTGCACTCGACCCTCATAATGATCGTGTTTATTATTTTGATTCTCTTGCTCATAAACCTGGAAAAGATATCAAAGTTATTGTCACTACGTGAGTTCAAATTGACTTTTTTTTATGGTTATTACTTGGTTGAAGATAAAAAAATCTATGTTGACATGTATTTTTGTATGTAGGGGTATGAAATTATTCAACTCTAAATCCAACAGAGTTACGAAGAAGCAACCAACCTGGGAAATGGTCAAGGTATGTTTCAATATATATAGGCTGAATTTTGTAGTATGTGAAGCTAATTTTCAGATTGCTTGGTTTGATGGTTTATACTTTGGTAGAGGTTTCAATTATTCTTGTACAATTAGTAGGTCATTCTGGTTACTAGCACTTACTATTTTATTGTATTCTAGTTTCCTTGACAACCATCCGCTACTGAGTGTGGTTACTATGTGATGAAATACATGAAAGATATCATTGAGAATCACATCATCTCTACCGAAGCTAAAGTAAATGTCTAGCCTTTAATTTATTGAAATATAGCTATGTATGCACATTTTTGTACTTAATCATTTTTCTTCGTTAATAGTTTGATGGAAAAGATGTTTACACTCAAGCCGAGCTCGATCTGGTGCTCCAAGAATGGGCAGCCTACCTTCAGACTTTGTATTAGGTAGTGTTTTGGATATGAACTTATGATTAGCCTAATAGGATGAAGTTATGTTTTCTGATATCTTGGATTTTATATATTTATTTAGTGAAGTACTTGTTGATTATGGTATCAGAAGAAAGTAGGATGATATTTGGATGGTTAGGTACTTGTCTTGGATGATATTTTGGATGGTTAGGTACTTGTCTTGGATGATATTTTGGATGGTATTAAGTACTTCATGAATGTAAACTTGGATGATATTTGGTACTAATGTGTAGGTTTTTCATATCAACCCTTTTAAATATATAATTTAATAAATTTATTAAAATAATTCATAAATTGACTACATAATTGACATGTAGTTTAAAGTAGTCTTAGAGACTCTAGTATAATAAACGTAGACTGAGCAACCAAATAACAAAAGACTACGATATTTAACTATAGTCTTTATTGTTTTGCCTTAGCAACAACCTAAAAAATACAAACAAAAAATGTAGTATTCAAAATATGCAAGTACAAACAGTACACTAAATACATGTAGCCTTAATAAACCTAATACTATCACACTACATAAAAGTTATGTAGTCTTACAAATATCACTACAAACTCTACAAGTAGTCATATACTATATATATATATTAATCAAGTCTAGACTACAGAAAAATGAAGTAGTCTTAAATTATCACTACATTATATATACGTAGTCATATAGTATATAAATTAATTTAACAACAAAAACTACATAGTAACAATGTAGTGTTTCCGTTTAAATTACATGTAAATATCGTAGTGATATAGTTTCTCTACGATTTTGGATAGTATTGTTGTCAATAGTGCCCACAAGAAGAGTCGTAGTCTTTATTCTGTATATTTGATGTAATAAAGTCTCACGAAGACTCTTGCTTGTAATTGCTTATTCATTAATTAAAAGTTGAAACGTTCATTCATTCTTCATTGTCTGTTTGAAGTTTTATGATAAAACAGTAGTCTTTAGTCCATAAACAAACTTGACAACTTACGAAGAGACAAATGTAGATTTGCATGAACAAACTCTTCGTAGTTTGCTTAAAACAATATATTCGCAATCTAAGGGTCAAAGGACTATTGACCTCAGTACGATTGTTAGGAGAATCTATGATGTCTGATTATGGGCCATTGAGAGTTGGGGACTCTATAGTTCTTCTAGGTATCTTCCGAAGGTACTGAATTGACCAGTGCACTTCTAGAGATAAAATAAGAACAAACCATTTAACCTCTTATGTCTCGAAGTCACTACGTATGAATTGCATCGTGCTTACCTAAATACTGAAATGAGACATGCCATTTTACAGCTTACGTATTCTCATTTGAGAAAGTCAGAGTTCAGACTCACTATGTGATTCTGAACAGGGCCTATTGGTGAAGTACTAAAATGTGAGAATGTCATGAGTAACTTTGTGAAGTTCTCATAGATATGGAATTCATGTACAAGATTGCTGAGATGCAATGTATATCACCTCATGCTTTGTTCCTTGGAATGTGAATAAATGAACTGGCCAGTGTCCAAATTGAGTCTTGACTCTTTTGGATGAAACAATGTGACTTGTTAGCTCCTCGTCAATACATTGTTTCTAACTTATTCACAAGCGACAAATGGGTTGAGGAAATAACAGCTAGAAGGGTAAAATGGTAATTTTGTAAATCCCGACTAGCTGATGATATTCATGAAGGGTAAAGATAGATAATATTCAGTGGATCCACTCATTACAATTAGGTTGAATTCTTGAGTAGAAAATAAATTCATTTGAACCGAGAGATTTTCAGTGTCAACTCTTTAGTGGAGTCAGTTGACATTAAGCTAAACTTGGAAAAGGTTTGTGAACTTTTGAGTCCAAGTATTTAGCTCAAGCTTTGTTCATTTGGATCCATGAGGTCACTGTCACAAATCATATCGAGTACGAATAGTTAAACTAGAAGCTAAGTCAAAACAAGAACGAGAAAAGTTTTAGAAATCCGGATTTTCAGCCCCACTACCATGAGTTATAGAACTCTAATGAGAAAATTTTCTTGAGCCAAAATGTTTTTTTTTTCATAAGATTATAAACATGTTGTGAAAGATTAAATTGTTTTGATTTTTTGAAAGTTTAATTGAAATTGAATTTTTTACAAAACTAGTTTGAATTTTGAAAAACCGTTTTCGTTTTCAAACTTGAAAATATGTTGTCATCTAAATCAAATAAGTTTTCAAAATGTTTTCAAAACTATATCTATATCACATATGTTAAAAATCTATATGCTCTTGAAAATTTGAGTGGGAGGTCTTCTCGTAGACAAGCCGAAATATAAAAAGATGTGTAATCTCAAACTTTCAAGTGTTCGAGTGAGTTGAAGTTCACACTTCCCTCATGCACTTTCCCGAATAGAAAACAGGAAAAGATCTGAGTATGTACCTTGTGCCTTTATGCACTAACACTGCTTTGAACATGAAGATCTAGGATTCTTTCTAGTTGTCCACTCTGTCGCTCTGGAACTAGGAAATCAGTTTCCGAAATTATAAGAGTCGATGTACCAGCTCCAAAAACTAAGTGGGAGGGTTATACTCGTTGTTTGTGACCCACAATCCCCAACAGTAATGAAAGAAGTAATTAACGTGAAACTAAGAGTCACTCTTGTGGCCCTCTCTTAAATGAGAGTACTCTATGGCGTTTTTACTTCGATCATTGCTCAATGAGCTACGTCCGAGAGTGAGACGATGAAGACAAGGCCTCCTCTTGGGGGATTGCTTTTTCAAAGTTGATATTTTGTTCTAAGTGGTTGGTTGCACACTTAGGCTTAATCCCTAGTAATCCTCCCTTGAGGCTCTGCGAAAGGATGTGAGTGATAAAACCAATTTAAAAGGTGGCTAGTCAAAATTGGTGTATTGACATCTTGGCTAAGCATTAATGATGTGTCATTTACTTATAAATGGAGATTTTTTGCGGCCTTCTCTTGAGGGAGTAAATTATCGTTTGGTTTATAACACCTTTGGATTTTATCAAATGTTTAAAAACTTAAATCCTAAACCAAAGACTAATCATAAACTTGTTTCAACTTTTATTGGAAAAAATGTCTCTCAACCCTCTCTCAACCATTCTTTCCTCGAATAAACTCGAAGGAGACAATTACGTCGACTGGAAACGTAACCTTGACATAGTCCTTACTATCGACAAGCACAAATGGGTTCTCACCACCCTCTGTCCTCAAACGAATGAAGATCGACGCAAGAGGAAAAGGATGCCCTGACGGCCTGGCTCCGATCCGATGAGATTGAGAGGTGCTATATTTTAGCATCAATGAACAATGTGTTGCAACAACAACATCGTGACATCGAGACTGCCGCCGATATGCTCTACAATCTCCACGAGATGTTTGGAGGGCAAGGACGTCAAGCTAGGCAACAAGCGGTCCGACAGTTTATGAATTGTCGTATGAAGGCTGGAACTCCCGTTAGAGACCATATGATGCTGATCATTAGTTATCTAAACGAAATAGAGATTCTTGGATCTAAATATGATGGGGAGACTAAGATAGACATTATCTTAGAAACTCTCCTCGAATCTTTCGATACCTTCAAGATGAACTGCTCCATGAACAAGCTAGAGTACACAGTTACCGAGCTTATGAAGGAGCTTCACACCGCTGAGGGACTCACTAAGAAAAAGAGGGCTCAAATAGAGGTACATGCTACTGCCTCCATCTCTGGATCTAAGAAGAGACCTCGCAAGGCCGAGAAGAACCAACCTAATGTTCAAAAGAAGAAGAAGACGCCAAAGGATCCGAAGGTGGACAAGTCTAACGACAAGTGCCACCACTGCAATGAGCCTGGTCACTGGCGAAGGAATTGTCCTACCTACCTCAAGACTAAGGAAAAAGGTATTGTACTTATACTCGAAGCTTGTTTAGTAGCTGATAACGTATCATTGTGGATTATTGACTCCACTGCTACTAACCATATTTGCTGCTCCTTGACTGGTTTTAGGAAAAGCAAAAGCTTAGAGGATGGAGACTTCTGCTTCAAGTGGGGTGATGGCAGCATGGTGTCTATGAAGGCTGTGGGATCCGTGACGCTGTCTTTTGAAGATCGCACTTTAAATTTGAATAATGTTTATTATGTTCCTTGCTTTGGGAAAAACCTAGTATCTGTTGCTCAACTTTTCGAGCAAGATTATTATTTAAAGTTTATAAAGAATGGAATTCGTATTTCTTTTTCAAATTCTTTTGTCACTGATGCATGTATGAAGAATGGTCTTTTTTAAATTCATCCCACTCAACCTTCTCTTTTGACACCAAAATAGATAACGATCTAATTAGGGAACCAAAGAGGATCAAATTTTCTAAATCCTCTGATCTAACAAAATCAACATACCTATGGCATTTAAGACTTGGTCATATCAGTCTAGATAGGATTAAGAGACTTGTGAGGGACAGTCCACTCCAAGCCTCTGCAATAAGTTCACTACCTACTTGTGAATCCTGTATAGAAGAAAAAATGACTAAGCAACCTATCTCCGATAAGGGTCGAAGAGCCACTGAGTTGCTGGAATTAGTACATTCTGATGTTTGTGGTCCGCTCAGTCAACAGGCACGTGGAGGATACGAATACTTCGTTACCTTTACCGATGATTACTCATGATATGGTTTTGTCTATTTTCTCAAACACAAATCCGAGACCTTTAACGTATTTAAGGTATTTAGGGCTTTAGTGGAAAAGAAAACTAGCAAAGTGATCAAAACACTTCGATCCAATTGAGGTGACGAGTATATGTCTGGAGAGTTCGATGACTTTCTTAAAGAAGAAGGAATCGCTTCTCAGCTTACCGCACCTAGCACACCTCAACAAAACAGAGTGTTAGAGAGAAGGAACCGAACTCTTATGGAGATGGTTAGATCAATGACGAGTTACTCATCACTCCCTCTTTCCTTTTGAGGATATGCCCTCGAAACAGCCGCTTACATTCTGAACCAAGTTCCATCCAAAATGGTTCCTGGTACTCCTTCTGAACGATGGACTGGCCATAAAGTAAATCTTGGCCGCATCAAAATTTGGGGTTGCGCCGCACACGTGCTGAGGCAAAAGACTAGCAAGTTGGCTAGTAGGTCAGAATTGTGTCTGCTCTTTGGATATCCAAAGTAAACCAAAGGTTTTACTTTCGATAGTCCCGAGGAGATAAGACTTTCGTTAGAACAAATGTTCGTTTCCTTGAGGAGGAGTTTATGAAGGATGAAAAACCTAGAAGCAAAATTGTGCTTGAAGAAAAGTTGGGTGAGGAAGCTTCTACCTCATCTATAAGAACTGTTCTTACCCCAACTGAAACACAACCTAACTCTTCAGAATCTCGTCAAGTAGTACTTTGACGTAGTGGGAGGGCTACTCAAAAGCCTGACAGGTACATATCCTATGGAGACACTCTCCTAGCCGTCTCCGACATGGATGATCCTGTTTCCTATAGCCAAGCGATGGCTTGATCTGAATCAAACCTTTGGCTTGACGCCATGAAAGTTGAAATGCACTCGATGTATGTCAACAAAGTCTGGAAACTTGTAGACCTTTCTGAAGGGATTAAGCCCGTAGGGTGTAAGTGGATATACAAGAAGAAAAGGGGTCCGGATGGGAACGTCGAGACGTTCAAAGTACGACTTGTGGCTAAGGGTTATACCCAACAAGAAGGGATTGACTATGAAGAAACCTTCTCGCCAGTCGCGATGCTTAAATTCATCCGCATACTCCTATCCATAGCTGCCGCTCTCGACTATGAGATCTGGCAAATGGATGTCAAGACAGCCATCCTGAAAGGCAATCTTGACGAGCGAATTTATATGGCTCAACCAGACGATTTCGTGGAAGTAGGTCAAGAGGCCAAGGTTTGTGAGTTGCTTAAGTCCATTTATGGATTAAAGCAAGCATCTAGGTCATGGAATATTAGATTCGATGAAACTGTAAAGAGCTTCGGTTCTGAGCAGTCAATAGATGAGCCGTGCCTTTACAAGTTAATGCACGAAGGCAAAGTTGTGTTTCTGGTACTATATGTTGATGATATATTACTCATAGGTAATGATGTTGGTAAGTTATCTGAGGTTAAGGTCTGGCTGGCAAAGCAATTCAATATGAAGGATCTAGGAGAAACCACGTACATTCTGGGGATCCAAATCTTTCGAGATAGGAAAAACCGGACACTGTCACTCTCTCAAACATCTTATATTGATAAGGTGATGGATCGCTTCTCGATGCAAGACTCCAAGAAGGGCCAAACACCCTTTAGGCATGGAGAATCACTCTCTAAGGACCAGTCTCCCAAGATTGCACAAGAGATTGAGGACATAAGAAAATATCCTTACGCCTTAGCCGTAGGAAGTCTCATGTATGCTATGCTTTGCAATAGACCTGACATCTGTTTCGCCGTTGGCGTAGTTAGCCATTTCTAATCCAACCCTGGACCCGAGCACTGGATTGCTGTTAAGCATGTTCTTAAGTATCTTCGAAGAACTAGGAACTTGATGCTTACATACTCAGGTACTGACCTGACTATGACGGGATATACCGACTCCGATTTTCAAGCGGATAAGGATTCCAGGAAATCCATTTCGGGATCTGTGTTCATCCTTAATGGTGGAGTTGTTGTGTGGAGGAGTGTGACGACCCGACTTTTCAGACCGTCTTACTTATCTCACTTTTTGAACTTTAAAAAATTCTTTAGAAAACTTGGAGGAATTTTTTTTTAAAAACACATCGAATCAAGGCGAACTAAAATTTTGAAGATCTTAAAAAGAAACAAAAGCATTTAAGAAAAATATGAAGATTGCATATTGAACACTTCATCAGAAATACTTAAGCAAAATTGAAAATACGAATTTAAAACAAAACATAACAGCAAATATACTAAAACATAATCCATAATCTAAATCTCAACCAAAATATAAAACTCTTTGAAACTTCGAAGTAAATGAAAATAAAAACCTTTAAAAATTATTTCTTAAAAACTCGTAGCGGAAGACTTATTTCTTAATAACGAAAACAAAACTTTAAACTTTATTTCTTAATAACTTGTAGCGGAAGACTTAATTCGTGAATGGAAACCATGACTCAACCCTCTCGCTATCGATGCCGCTAGTCCACCCTGCTCAGTTCCTTGCAAGTTGTTTACCTACAACACAGACGTATATTTTTTTTTCGAAGAGATGAGCTTACGCTCAGCGAGAATAATATAAAGCTCACAAAAAAAGAGTAATGCAATGCATGAACCGGTTATTAGTATTTTAAAACTAATTGATGACTTGATCTTTCTTCTCTTGATTCTATCAACTTTTAGCTCGGGGTGCCCCTAGGGTAGTCATACCTATTTTAGTGATCACTTTAGAGACGAAGATATGGGGTTGCAAAGCCCATACTTCGCTCTATCTAGCTAATTAACTTATTAGGGCCTCGGCCCGAGAAATTTCCCCATTCGAGCCTCGGCCCGAGAAATTCTCCATAATATCTCCGTAGCTCGAGGCGGTATGATTCCCTTGCTTAACTTTATCTTTTCACTTTGAATCTTACGTTACATACTGATATGAGATGAGCATAAATTTTTTTTATATATATTCTCATACCAAAACATGACTAGAATAAAACATATATCTCAAATATAACTTTAACATAACACCACATGGCATACAACACATAAATCACAAACTACTTCAACTAGTCACGCAATCAAATAACAAATCGAATACTCAAAAATATAAATCTATAAACAAGTCATATCATGAATAAACACTCATAAAATTTATTTTGAACTAATATGTGTTATAGTGAGATTATTCTCACCTGGATATCGAAGGTTACGATCGTAGATCGTCGAAGGAAAAGGACGCTCAAAACGACTCGGAACCTAATTGAGATAGAAAGCTACCGGGGATCAGCTAAGGAAAGGGTTCAAGACATACTGTAGGTTCTGGAAATTTTCAGAAACGACACTCAACGTGAAATTACGAAAATACCCTTGGCTATTAGGGTTTCGGTGAAAAATTAAAACTCCGATAAAACTTCTGTAAAAATTCTAGTACGTACAAAACATAATTTGTATCACTTTTTGGTAAAGGCATCACGGCCAAAATACTTTTTTAAATATTTATTAAAAATAAAAGAAGTGCTAAAATCTAACTTTAAAATATTTGTCAAAAACTGTATACGCACCGTTTTGAAAATAATCAGAAAAGATTCTGTATTTAATAAAAATATTTTTCGATTAAAGGGTTAGATAGAAGAAATTTAAACCTAACTTTTCCAAGAAGAATCAACGCAAAACCAAATTTGTTGAATCCACAGTAAGCGTTTAAAGTTTGAAAATCGGGAATAGGTCTCGGGTCTGTGTACCGATTTCAAAATAATCGGAAAATATTATGTATTTCATAAAAATATTTTTCGATTAAAGATTTAGATAGATGACACTTAAATCTAACTTTTCCAAAAAGAATCAACGCAAAACTCATTTTTTTGGAACCAGGGCAAGCGTTTTAAAAAAACCTTTTCAATAAATCCGAACCAGATAGAAGAGAAAGCATACCTAATTAGGGTTACGAATTTCCAAACAGAGAGAGGAATAGGGGAGGGAGAGCAGATAAGAAGCGTTAAAAAAAAAGGATGGGATGCTTATATATGGTTTAGTTAAACCCTAAAAGCCCAAACCGTAAAAGCCCAAACCGTAAAAGCCCAAACCCTAATCCTACTTCTAAACTTAATATATTAAATATTATTATTATTATTATTAATATACAACACACGCTGATTTATACAAGTATCTATATATATTAGGTAACTTTATACGCTGATATATATAACTTATATATATTAATATATATATATATATATATATACTTTTTATATATATGTTACCTTAATTTGCTATAATATATATATATATATATATATATATATATATGTAAAATATGTATATATACACACATAACTTATTTATAATATATAATTTATATATATTATATAACTTATATATATTATATCCATATTTTGTAATCTAAAGAGTATATTAAAATTCAAAAATACACCAAAACACACATAAAAAAACTAAAACTTCAAAAACTACCATATAAATAAATCATTCACACTACTACAAAAATAGGATTCTACAACGCTTAAAAACAGTTGTAGAATCCTGCGTTGTAGAAGCTTCTACAACGCATAAAAATCCGTTGTAGAATCCAACAGCTTTCTACAACGCTTAATTATCCGTTGTAGAAACTAAGCTTCTACAACGGATTCTTAAGCGTTGTAGAAGCTTCTACAACGGTTTGAATCCATTGTGTAATTTTTAAATATTTTCAAACATCTCGCCGCGGCGAAGTATATTTCTCGCCGCGGCGACATATTCTACAACGGATCTTCAATCCGTTGTAGAAGCACGTCGCCGCGGCGAGAAATATACGTCGCCGCGGCGAGTTATTTGCCGCGGCGAGGTACGTTTCGAGCCGCGGCGAGAACATTCTACAACGGATTTTGAAGCGTTGTAGAATCAACTCGCCGCGGCGAATAATACACTTCGCCGCGGCGACGTCAAATCTTAGCCGCGGCGAGATGATTCTACAACGGATATTATGCGTTGTAGGAAGGCGATGAATTTTTTTTTAAAAACTCGCCGCGGCGAAGAAAAAATCTCGCCGCGGCGAGACTAAGATTTCTAATTTGCCTGCTCTCGGTATCTTGTCTCGCCGCGGCGAGAAGTATAGTTCGCCGCGGCGAGAATCATTTATTTTCAATCCAGAATCTGTTTTTTACACGATACTAGCACCTGAAAATAATCTTCAATACAAAAAATATCTAATATATACATTCATCTCAAATATCCTCATCTTCAAAACATTCAAAATCTAATATATACATCTTCAAAAAAACTAGCTAATCATCACAGTTAATAAATGTTTGTACATAAGTTACCCATTCTTCCCTAACTCTCTCTAAATCCTCTTTTGTATAGGATTTCTTATTTTCTAATTTTCCTACACCTCCTACGACTATATCACGCATATAAAATATGACAAAATACCCGCATTCCGTGTTTCCCGTTTGTCTCGGAGCGTCCCAAGCCTTGATGTACGTTGATTGCCCGTTACTATGGGCGTTTTGATGCTCGAGCTTGAAATCAACAAGAACCCTATATAACACGGAGATTATAAGAGAAAAAACATCTAGAACGATTTATAATAAAAATTATTTAAGAAATCAAAATATTACCTTTTTATCAATCGATTTAAATCGGTTGGGATTTTATATCTCAACGGGTCAAAGAACATAGCGCTATTTCTCCAAAGGTCGAGGACAACGAGCATCCAATGCGCACCTTTGTTATACGGCATCAAAACTAATTCACCAAATTTGCAATCTCGTACCACGTTTCCAACGTCCTTGACTCGTTTTGACAAATAAGCCTCCTCGTCGTCATTTTCGATATACGAACTTAAGCTCGGATTTATAAAACAAAAATTTCGAGTCTTCTTCGCCTTTTCTAGCCTCGAGCGTAGATAGCTATGACAAACAAATATTTAGTTGATCAAAACACTAAATATTGAATATTGATATTAAAAAACGCATATAAAGAAAACTCTTACTCCATATAAACCGTTATGCTCCCCGCACCAATTTCCAAGTATTGCAAAAAATCGGAAATGTCTTCAAATGACACCGGAATCGGGATAGCTGCGAGACTTGGACTAACATTGACCATAATCACATCCCCTTCCGGTAACATTACTTTGTTGGCATGTTGAGCGAGCAATCGATACTTGGGATTAATCACCTTGTACGGAATCTTCTTAGCATCATCGATGCTAGCTTCACTCTCAAAACCGAGCTTTGAGAGTTGTTTGACAACCGGACCGCGACTCTCTATTCCCGAGTCCATTTCCATGAGTCTCTTCGGCCACGAGACAAACCCGCCTATAGCATCTTCAACGGTTTGAGCTTCTTCGGTGGGAATTGGCAATTTTGCTTTTTTAATCAAAACCCCCAAAACGGCCACGCGTAAATTTCCTTCCTCCAAAGGTGAGAAATGAACTACGCCTCCATTCATGTACGCTCTCCCATTTGCAACATGAATTGTGCCTCCGAACTCGGTGTCATCAATGAAAAGAAGACACTCGACGCTTTCATCCGAACTCGGTGTCACCGGCGTGCTTGGATTCAAAGAGCAACTAGCACGAACACTATTGGGTTTTTCCACAACAATAGGATCGATCTTCGGACGATCATCAACAATGATAGGATCGATCTTCGGACGATCATCAACATCGTCGTGTTCTAAGCGAATCAAGAATTTTATCAATAACTTAATACCAAAACATTTATCTTTAATAAATAGATAAAAAAAAATTAAACATACCTAAAGAGACCGCTTCATTGACGTGTTCTTCAACATTTGCCATCTCTTTATCATCAACAACATTCGCGTTGAGATTCTCTTTCACTTGCTCGACACTAGGCGACTCGACATTAATGCTACCATTTCCACCGAATGCCTTCATCACCAAGGACTTTAACTCGCTCATTTCCCGACGCATCTTCATTACTTCTTCGTTGGGCGTTGGAGGAACAAAGTACTTAAAACGCGACGTGTGTTTGGATTGACCGCAAACTCGCGACGTTCCCAAAGCTTCTTGCAAAACACTCTTTCCCGATTCCGGCAACCATGTCCCTTGCGATGCTTGTTGTGATAACGTTTTCTACACATAAAATTATTTGAAAATAAAATTACAAGGTTAATTGTTATAACAAAGGTAAAGAACTTACGATTTTTTCTCCCATCAATTTGTCTTTCTCATCCTTGTAGTTATCTACGTCTTTCATTCGCGAGTCAATCCAAAGTTCCTCTTTCGTAGGCCATTCCCCCGTTTCGTCATGCTAGTAAGAAGTAATTATATAATAAATTAAAAAATAATTGCAACATTTGAAATAACTAAAAGAAAAAAATGAATCTAACCTTTTCTTGATCAAGCTTTCGATATCCATTTCGGCCCGTTCGAGATTTGTACACACTTTTTCCGATATTTGATTTCCCATGTTCCGATGTTTGTTTGAACATTTCGGTTCGTCTATACTCAACAAATGCTATCCAATCTTCTTCGGTGATACTTGTATAGTATTTCAAAATACAAGCCGGTCTCTTTAAGGCGATTGGTTCGTTGATTATGTCTTTGAGTAGATCGTTGTATATCTCATGACGAAATAACCTTGCGGCTTCTCCGACTCTCATAAGGCAATCGTGTTTTTGTTCGATAGGAATCGTAAATCCTTCTTGCATTTCGTTCCAAATCCGTTCTCTAATTTGGGCGTTGTCTTTACATCTCCAATCACGCATCGAAAGTGGAACGTGTTCTCTTGCTAACACGCCAAAGTAACTCGACAATTCATCACCCTCTTTACCGATTGGTTGCCCTTTATCATCAAATTGTACCGGGATTTTTTTACCAAGTGTTTTAGCCTTATTAACCCGACCCATAAGAGTGTTTCTTCGTTTTCCTTGTTCATCGGAGTTAAGCGCTAGTTGTCTTCTAATTTTTCTTTTACCACTACCGCTAGAAGTAGTAGTAGTGGGCGACATTGAATCTAATAAACAAAATTCAAATCATAATTTCAATTTTCAACTCAAATTTTATCAAAATTTCAACTCAAATGTAATAAAAATCAAATATAAACTCAACTCCAATCACAATATAAACTCAAATCCAATCCGATTCTAAACAAAAACACAATTTCAATCCCAATTCAATCTACTATCAAATATATTTCTCAAATCAAATCAATATCAAACTTCAATTCAATAAACTCAAATCCAATACAATATCTCCTAATTTCAAATCAATATCGAATTCACACTAAATAAGTTAATGTAAAAATGTTCAAAAACATTACCCGGAGTTGGACGAGCACAAGGGTGGCGAAGAGAAGGTGGTGAGGCGAGGTGAGGGCGCGCGGCGAGGGTGGGCACGAGCAAGGTGAGACCGGAGGGCGGCGTGGGCGCACGGCGAGGTGAGGGAGGGGGCTCAGCGAGAGGGCGGCGTGGGCGCGGCGCACGGCGAGGAGAGGGAGGTGAGGGTCGGAGAGAGGGAGAGAACGCGCGGGGCGAGGGCGCGGTAGTTCAGCGAAGTGAGGGACGGAGAGAGAGAGAGGGGCCGAGAGAGAGAGAGTGGCGGAGAGAGAGAGGGACGGGCGGCAAGAGAGTGGCGGAGAGAGAGAGGGACGGGCGGAGAGAGAGAGGGACGAGAGAGATGAGTAGTGGAGATGAGAAGAAAATGAGAATGAGAAATGAGGGAAAAAAACGCTAAGTATAGATATGAATGGGCGGGTAGTTAAAAAATTTGAAATTTTCAGATTTTAAGACGCTCCTACAACGCTTATTCTAAGCGTTGTAGGAGCTCGCCGCGGCGAAGTGTATTTATCGCCGCGGCGAGATGATTCTACAACGCTTAGAATAAGCGTTGTAGGATCCTCGCCACGGCTCGCTGCGGCGAGAGTTACCCAGAAACGTCTCGCCGCGGCGAAAATGTGCCATCGCCGCGGCGAAGTGTATACAATTTCCGCCGCGGCGAGACCTTTCTACAACGCTTAAATAAGCGTTGTAGAAGCCTCGCCGCGGCGAAGGCGAATTCCCGCCACGACGAGGAATACATTCGCCGCGGCGTAAAATGTATGATGCCGCGGCGAGAGTATATGTCTGGAACATGGTGCTCTCGGTAAGATTTTCGCCGCGGCGACGACGTGTTCCCGCCGCGGCGCAGGACCCCTGCCGCGGTGGGATTTGTACCTCGCCGCGGCGGGATTTGTCGCCGCGGCAAACGCATATTTTTGCCGCGTCGAGACATTCTACAACGCTTAACATAAGCGTTGTAGAATGTCTCGCCGCGGCGAAGTAGAAATCTCGCCGCGGCGAGTGACACGAGACTGGTGATATAAATTCTCATTTCTGGTCTTTTTCAATTTGAACTCTCTCATAACCTCACTCGAAAAAATTAGGGTAACCTCATTCTAGAGCGTCCTCGTTTACTAGTCTCATCTACACATCGAAATCTTGTAAGTTCTTCTTTAACTTGTTCTAATTGTTTTTCTCTTGATAGTTTACTAATTAGAATTGGGAATTTTTTGTATAATTAGGGTTTTTCTATGAATATGAGAAAGTGGATGTGGGAGAATAGATTGAATGAGATATATCGAAAAGGTGTAGATGAGTTTTGTGATTTTGCTAGAGAGAACATGGTAGATTTGAAATCTATTCGTTGTCCTTGTATTAAATGTGGAAATCATAGACATTTTTCGATTGATGTCGTTCGGACCCATTTGTTTGCATATGGAATAATGACCTCGTATCAAAGATGGTTCTACCATGGTGAGGTTTTTCGTTCTACGGCAAATGAGGATGATGTTGAAGATGATATTGATGATATGTGCGGAATGATGAATGATTTGGAGGACGATTTTGTTGAGCGACCGGAATTGTTTGAGTCCATGATGAATGATGCGGAGACACCATTATATGAAGGGTGTACAAGCTATTCGAAGTTGTCATTTTTAGTTATATTATTTCATTTGAAGGCGTCGGTGGGTTGGACTAACACTAGTTTTACTCTATTGTTGGAAACACTGAAAGAAGCATTTCCGAAAGACAATAAAGTACCTTTAAGTATGTATGAAGCAAGGAAGACTTTGGGTACATTAGGCATGAAGTACGAGAAATTACATGCATGCCCAAATGATTGTGTTTTATATAGACACGAGTATGAAGATCTAGATGAATGTCCGACGTGCAAAGAGTCACGGTGGAAGAAGGGTAAAATTCCATGTAACGGGGTTAAAGGAGTTCCAGTTAAGGTACGTACATTTTCATCACTTGATTAGGAAATACATGTAGCTCATATTCATTATTTATTACTGATTTTCGTTAAATATATTTCAGTCGTTATGGTACATTCCTCCCATGCCGCGCTTTCGTCGAATGTTTAATAGTGTCAAACACGCGAAGAACATGGTTTGGCACTCCGAAAAGCGTATCGATGATGGTATGTTGAGACATCCTGCTGATGCTGCACCGTGGAAATCATTCGATTTAGAGTATAAGGATTTCAGTGTTGATACTCGAAATTTGCGCCTTGGTCTAGCTTCTGATGGAATGAACCCGTTCAGCATGATGAGCAGTAAATACAGTGTTTGGCCGGTTATACTTGTGAACTACAATCTCCCTCCAAAGCTATGTATGAAGAGAAAGTTCTTGATGTTAACGCTTTTGATTTCAGGACCGAATCAACCAGGAAATGATATTGATGTCTATTTGATGTCCGTTGGTCGATGATTTGAAGATGTTATGGGAGAAAGGGATGGAAGTTAAAGACTCTTACCGTGGAGATTCGTTCAACTTAAGGGCAATGTTAATGTGGACTATTAACGATTTTCCGGCCTATGGAAACTTGTCAGGATACTCTGTGAAATGCTCGATTGGTTGTCCGATTTGCATGAAAGACACATCTTCCATCCGTTTGAAGCATGGTAAGAAAACTGTTTTTCTGGGTCATAGAAGATTCTTACCAAGAGATCACTCGTATAGAAGATTGAAACAAGCGTTTGATGGAAATTCAGAAGAACGACCCCCTCCTAGAATTTTGTCTGGTGAAGATGTCTATGAGATGGTTAAAAACGTCAATGAAGTGCTTGGGAAAAGAAAGCGGAGTGCTAGTACTAAAGAATCGTTCAAAGAGAATCCTTGGAAGAAGAAATCGATTTTCTACGACCTTCCTTATTGGAAGACACACTACGTCCGGCATTGTCTGGATGTTATGCACATCGAGAAAAATGTTTGCGAATCGCTTATTGGTACACTTCTTGATGATCCAAATAAATCGAAAGACGGAATACAATCTCGATTGGATCTCAAAAAGATGAATATAAGAAGCATTTTGCATCCCGAGGAGGGGGGTGGGAAAAAAACAAAATTACCACCGGCAAAGTACACTCTAGATCGAAAGGAGAAAAAGAAATTGTGTAACTGGTTTGCTTCTATTAAAGTCCCCGAAGGTCATTCGTCAAACTATAAGAGGTTCGTGTCTTTGAAAGATTTGAGACTTACTGGAATGAAGACGCACGACTGTCATGTGCTGCTACAACAAATGTTGCCTCTTGCTTTGCGAGGAATTGTGCCAAAAGATGTGAGGTTTGCAACATCAAAGATATGTGTATTCTTTAACTCGATTTGCTCGAAGGTCATCGATCCAACTCGATTGGATTTAATGCAGTCAGAATTGGTGAAAACTCTGTGCTTGCTCGAAAAGATCTTTCCACCTTCGTTTTTCGACATAATGATCCACTTAACCGTCCACTTGGTACGTGAAGTGAAATTAGGAGGGCCCGTGTTTTTACGGTGGATGTATCCAATCGAACGTTATATGAAAGTGTTGAAAAGCTACGTGAAGAACTACAATAGGCCGGAAGGAAGCATAGTTGAAAATTACATAGCAGAAGAGTCGGTTGAGTTTTGTTCTGAGTATTTAGCTAAAACAGACGAAATTGGGTTACCCAAGAATACCAATTTTGATTCAAAAGCTCTATCTAAAGGTATTTTTTTAACACTTTATTTGTTTATTTAAATTATATATGAACATTATTTTTAAGTATTTGTTTCATTATAGGTACTTATTCGATCGTCAACCGAAAAGAATGGGAGCAAGCAAGTCTCCATGTGCTACACAACGTTTCCGAGGTCAAACCATTTGTGGATATTCATTTGAATGAGTTGAGAGTGAATAATCCAAAGAAGGGTAGAAATGAAAAATGGTTGCAAGAAGAGCACAACCGTTTGTTTCAAAACTGGCTTGGAAAACGCATATTTATAGAGGCAGGACATTCATCTACGTTGAGTAAACTATCTGGCGGGCCGTCCTCAATGGTTACAAGGTACACTGCTTGGTCTGTTAATGGTTTTACATTTTACACAAGGGAACGAGACAACAAGCATCCCGTACAAAATAGCGGTGTTACATTGTTTGCTGAAGCTTTACATGTTTCGTCGGCAAAAGATAAGAATCCAAAACATGCTTTTATGAAGTATTACGGATACATTGAAGATATTTGGGAACTTGATTATTGCGGGTTGCGAGTCGCATTATTCAAGTGCAAATGGGCAGACAATAATCACGTTAAAGTTGATAATGAAGGAGTTACAATTGTCGACTTTAGACGGATTGGCTACGAGAATGATTCATTTATTTTGGCTTCGCAAGCAAGTCAAGTGTTTTATGTTTCGGATCCAGCAAATCCTGAGTTATCGTTAGTGGTTCATATGAAAGCGAGAAACGGTAACGAAGAAGAAGACGAAGACATGTCTAGCATTCCTCCGTTCACATCAGGATTACCGCCAATTGATCAAGAGGTGGATGATTTTAATGATGACGATGTGTCACATCTACTTCGTAAGGATATAAATCCTATTTTTGTTTGATATTGAACATTTAGATAATGTATTTTCATTTTGGATTTTATGTTATTTTCCTGTGGACAACGTTATTTTTCATTCAAAATTTCTCTATACAATGTCATTTACATTTCTCCAACATCGCCGCGGCTGAGTACAACTCTCGCTGTGGCAGGATAATCTCGCCGCGGCGAAATACAAATCCTGCCGCGGCGAGGGACCTTCTACAACGCTTAAAAAAGCGTTGTAGAAACCTCGCCGCGGCAACGTATAGTCCATGCCGCGGCGAGGTCATTACGCCGCGGCGGGAATATCAACTCGCCGCGGCGAGACAAGTTCTTAAAA
This sequence comes from Urtica dioica subsp. dioica, assembly GCF_054948205.1. Classification (NCBI taxonomy): domain Eukaryota; kingdom Viridiplantae; phylum Streptophyta; class Magnoliopsida; order Rosales; family Urticaceae; genus Urtica; species Urtica dioica. The sequence goes on from NC_142758.1 coordinate 35,959,561, forward strand.
AACACAGACTCTCGGTATAAAAAAATCAAACTCTCGCCGCGGCGAAATACAAATCCTGCCGCGGCGAGGACTCTTCTACAACGCTTAAGTAAAGCGTTGTAGAAACCTCACCGCGGCAACGTATATTCCATGCCGCGGCGAGGTCATTACGCCGCGGCGAGAATATCAACTCGCCGCGGCGAGACAAGTTCTTAAAAAACACAGACTCTCGGTATAAAAAAATCAAACTCTCACCGCGGCGAAATACAAATCCTGCCGCGGCGAGGACACTTCTACAACGCTTAAAAAAGCGTTGTAGAAACCTCGCCGCGGCAACGTATATTCCATGCCGCGGCGAGGTCATTACGCCGCGGCGGGAATATCAACTCGCCGCGGCGAGACAAGTTCTTAAAAAATACAGACTCTCGGTATAAAAAAAATCAAACTCTCGCCGCGGCGAGGTAATATTTTAGCCGCGGCGTAGATCACTCGCCGCGGCGGAAAATATACTGTGCCGCGGCGAGAATAGTCACGCCACGGCGAGAAAGGTACCTAGCCGCGGCGAAGAAGCACTCTACCAGGTACTCATTCACTTTTTTGCAATATTTAACCAATTCTCCAACTAAAAATGATCATTCAATTAAAATTTCTACAATAAATAAAACAAACCAAACGAGTCTCAAACACACAAATAAAACACACCAAACGAGTCTCAAACAAAGACTGAAGTCTCAAACACACAAATAAAACACAGTAATCTAGTCATAAACATAAACAAACCAAGCGAGTCTTAAACTGAAACTTAAATTTAAAAAGAGTTTGAAATTTATATGGAAGAGTTGGTGTTGTTGGTTCTTGAAATTTACTCGTCATTCGGTGGTGGTGGTGGTGGGTTCGCCGGATATTGAGGAGGTGCCATATGCGGTGGCCACTATGGTGGTGCGTACGGATAGTCGAAGTACTGAGGATATGGAGGAAATAACACCTGATTCTCTTGGTTGATGTCCCACCGAGAGTAGAGATCGTTCAACTGATTGATGTGAGAGGCGCCATACTCCGCTTGTTGGTGCATGTACTGTTGCGTGTGTTGGAACCCGCCGACGAGATAGTTGGAGCAATGAGCAATGTAGTCGATGGTGGCGGGGTCGATTACCGGAGGCGCTGGTAAGCGCAATAGGGGCTCCGCTTCCCCCTCTTCACCCTCTTCCTCCGCTTCTTCCTCTTCCTCCGCTTGTGGATCCTCCCTAATCTTGTACCGCTCGATAATGGAATCCGTAATAGGCCCCATTGAACTGTGTATCATATCCCTTTTCGAGCGTGGTACCCCCGCATTTGTACAAAGGCCGGTAATGATCGCCGGATATGGCAAACCGTGTCGTTCATTAGTATAGTCGAGTTTCTTCATCCAATTATAGATGAATCGACCGACGTTAATGGAAAGGCCTTTAACAATGCAGAACAACACATGGATACGATCCTCGTCGAGAGTGGTGAAGTGCTTGATTGGATAGAGACGAGCGCAAACAAAGTAAATCCACGCTTTAGCGATCCTGGTGAGTTGGTCACGCTTGAGTACCCTTTTTCCTTTTTCAGTGACCCAATCCTCTCCCGGAATGCACAACACCCGTGACATCTCCTCATGGCTGCAACTTCTTAGCCATTCTCGATAGCCCTCGTTCTCGAAAGGCACATCTGGGGTCCCAAGAAGATCGTTGATAGCTTCGATACTCATATCGACCCGTTTCCCACGGACCGTCACAACATCACCTTGGGAGTCCGGCAAGTTTGCGTAGAATTCGTACACGAAGTTGACGTTCGAATCGAACTCGGGTACAACACAATACCTCCCCCAATCATGACCAACTATGCTGTTGCGGATTTGCTTTCCTATATCCGACGTATTGCTTACATTGAATCCTCTCTCATGGATAATGTTACGCGGCAAGATTTTGTCGTAGCGTTCCTCTGCGACCTTGCTAGTAAAGATACTCGAGTTGTATTCCTCTTCGGGAGACTGTTGACGAGGTCGCTTGCTTTTTACTTTACTCTGACCTCTGGAAGAGCTCGGAGCCTTGGAGGCCGTGTTTTTAGTTCGAGGCATTTTCAAGCTCCTACAAAACATAATCATAAACAATTCTACAATTAACATATAACAAATTATATATCAATTCCAAGAATATATATTTAAGTACATGACAGATTAAAACAATTCCAACAATCACAAATAATTCATAAACAATTCGACCAATCACAAATTCATGAACAATTCGATCAATCACAAATTCATAAACAATTCAATCTCAACATTAATATACATAACCATTTTAACCACTAACCTTTGTAACAATATGTCGAACACAATCCGGACATTTCAATTTAACTCAAATTCTCATTCAAATTCACTCATTCAAATTCCACTAACCTAAATTCACTCATTCAAATTCCACTAACCCAAACCCTAATTTCTTGTTCTAATAAGAGAAAATCAAACAAAACCCTAAATTTGTGAATTCAAAAAATCAAACTATATGCAATTCGGGTAAACAACAAGAAATCCATATCAACAACACCAAATTAAATCAATATACACCTTAAAAAACTTTTAAAATCATACCTTACAATGACGCGGCAAGAGAGAGAGAGAGAGGCGCGAGAGGAAGCACGGCGAGGACTCGGCGAGAGAAAAGTGACGGCGAGGACAAGGCGAGAGAGAGTTGGCGGCGAGGACAAGGCGACGGCGAGATTTTGGGGCGGCGAGGACGTGGCGAGGGATTTTGAAAGAAAAAAACTGGAGAGAAGCGGCCGAAAATGGTTGTCTCGTGTGTGGGTATTGGAAAAAATGAGAAAAAAACTGAAAACGGCCTTTTATAGTGAAAACCTAAAAAACCTCGCCGCGGCGAAAACATGTCTTCGCCGCGGCGAGACTTTCCTACAACGGTTATAATATCCGTTGTAGGAACGGGTCGCCGCGGCGAGATTCCTCACTCGCCGCGGCGAGACAGTTTCTTAAAAAACTGCTTGGCCACGGTATCCACCTCGCCGCGGCGGAGGATATTTCTAGCCGCGGCGAAATTATCTCGCCGCGGCAAGAAATACTTATCGCCGCGGCGACATGAATCTACAACGCTTGTAACAAGCGTTGTAGAAAGAGTCGCCGCGGCGATGTTTAAATTGTACCGCGGCGAGACCCATCCTTCTACAACGCTTTTACAAAGCGTTGTAGAAAGTTCTCGCCGAGGCATAAATCACGTGGTGCCGCGGCGAGGATTCTACAACGGATAGTGTAAACGTTGTGGAAAATCTGAAATTTATGTACTTCTACAACGCTTAGCTTTAAGCGTTGTAGAAACTATCATATCCTACAACGCTTATCCATAAGCGTTGTAGAAACACCGAGATTCTACAATGCTTAGCCATAAGCGTTGTAGAAACACTATGTTTCTACAACGCTTATGTTAAGCGTTGTAGAATCCCTAGTTTCTACAACGCTTATGTTAAGCGTTGTAGAAAGTGGGTTGTATAATCCAACATTTGTAGTAGTGTCAATATTACTTTATTTAAAAAAAAAACTAACTTCACTCGAACAACAATATTTTAGCTTTTTAATTAAGCTTAAAATTTGGGATTTCACAATGAGTATTAAGCAATCTTGCATTGCTGACTCCACAATGGAAGCAGAATATGTGGCTGCATGTGAAGCAACCAAAGAGGCTGTATGGCTTAGAAAATTCCTTAAGAATTTGGAAGTTGTTCCAAACGTCGACCATCTCATGACCCTTTATTGGGATAATAGTGGGGCTGTCGCTAACTCAAAGGAACCTCGAAGCCATAAGCGCTCTAAACATATTGAAAAGAAATACCATTTGATTCGAGAGATCGTGCAGCGTGAAGACGCGGAATTGAAGAAGATCTCAACAATGGACAACCTGGCAGATCCATTCACCAAGGCCCTAGCGAACAAGGTCTTCAACCAACATCGAGAGGGATTAGGCATGAAGGACTACGCACATCTTCTTTGAGTCAAGTGGGAGTTTGTTGTCAATGGTGCCCAAAAGAAGAGTTGTAGTCTTTATTTTGTACATTCGATGTAATAAAGTCTCACGAAGACTCTTGCCTGTAATTGCTTATTCATTAATAAAAAGTTGAAACATTCATTCATTCTTCCTTGTCTGTTTGAAGCTTTATGATAAAACCTTAGTCTTTAGTCCATAAACAAACTTAAAAACTTACGAAGAGACAAATGTAGATTTGCATGAACAAACTCTTCGTAGTTTGGTTAAAACGATATATTCACAATCTAAGGGTCAAAGGACTATTGACCTCAGTACGATTGTTAGGAGAATCTATGATGTTTGGTGATGGGACATTGAGAGTTGGAGATTCTATAGTTCTTCTAGGTATCTTCCGAAGGTACTGAATTGACCAGTGCACTTCTAGAGACAAAATAAGAACAAACCATTTAACCTCTTATGTCTCGAAGTCACTACGTAGTAATTGCATCGTACTTACATTAATCCTGAAATGAGACATGCCATTTCACAGCTTACGTATTCTCATTTGAGAAAGTCAGAGTTCGGACTCACTATGTGATTCTAAACAGGGCCTATTGGTGGAGTACTAAGTTGTGAAGATTTCATGAGTAACTTTGTGAAGTTCTCATATATATGGAATTCATGTACAAGATTGCTGAAACACAATGTATATTACCTCATGCTTTGTTCTTTGGAATGTGAATGAATGAACTGGTCAGTGTCGAAATTGAGTCTTGACTCTTTTGGATGAAACAACGTGACTTGTTAGCTCCTCGTCAATACATTGTTTCTAACTTATTCACAAGCGACAAAGGAGTTGAGGAAATAACAGCTAGAAGGGTAAAATGGTAATTTTGTAAATCCCGACTAGCTGATGATATTCATGAAGGGTATACATTGATAATATTCAGTGGATCCACTCATTACAATTAGGTTGAATTCTTGAGTAGAAAATAAATTCATTTGAACCGAGAGATTTTCAGTATCAACTCTTTAGTGGAGTTAGTTGACATTAAGCTAAACTTGGAAAAGGTTTTTGAACTTTTGAGTTCAAGTATATAGCTCAAGTTTTGTTTATTTGGATCCATGAGGTCACTGTCACAAATCATATCAAGTAGAAATATTTAAACTAGAAGCTAAGTCAAAACAAGAACGAGACAAGTTTTATGAAAATTGTCAAAAGGGTATTTTTGTCTTTTTGGACATAGGATGAAATGAATGTCAATAAATTTTTTTGACATGGTCATTTGATGACTTACATCCACTCGGCCAAGTTAATTTGTTTTGGCCTTGTGGATTAATTTCATTTCATAAGAGTTTTATTGAAAATTCTTAATGGGTCTTTCTCATGTTGTCATGAACAAATGATGAAGCTTCTAGAAGCTCCTTCTAGAGAGCTTCTTGGCCGCCCATCACCCAAAGAAAAAGGGAGATTATTTTGAGCATTAATGTATGAAGATACTTGCCAAAAGAAAAAGAGGAAACAAATTTGCATCAAGATACATAGGGAATTTCGGCCAAGCAAGTCAAGGGAGAAGCAAAATAAAAGAGGAAACAAATCCAAGGTTTCTAGAAGGCAAACCTTGGCCGTGTGACTCATGAAGGAAAAGAGGGAATATTTTCTCATGAATATGTGATATTCTATAGAAGAGGAAACTACCTTATTGAAGGTAAAACCTCTCTTATATAAATAGAGCCCTCATTCTTCACATTTCATTTATCCCAAGGTTTAGAGAATGAGAGCTTCTCTCTCTAGCTTGGCCTCCCATCCTCTCTCTCTCTCTCTAAGTTCTTTTTGTTTTTGTTTTGGCACCTAGGTCCTCATTTGACCTAGCGTTTTTAGTTCTTCGACTTTGAGACTTGTTCTTAAGTCATCGTGTTTAACAGTGCTCACTTACTAATTCATTTTCTCTCGAGTGATTCTTGTGATAGAAATTGTCGTGGTTGCTCGTGTTGCCAAGGAAAAAAGAGAGACGTGCTGCGAGGGGAGACGAACGTTTTCAACCTTCCGAAGGCTCATCAACGTTCAAGCTTCTAAAAAGGTTAGTGTTGTCGTCCTATCGATGACCGACTGGGGCAAAACCGTCACGCCACCACCCGGCCACGCCAATGGCCGAGTGAACCTTCATCCGGCCAGATGTTCACTCGGCCAATGGCTGAGTGAACATTCATCCAGCCCTGCAGGCCGAGTGAACCTTCTCCCGGCCCAGGCGCTTCACTCGGCCGAGGGCCGAGTCAACTTCATCCGACCCAAATTCAGCCGGCCATTGGCCGGCCCAAACTTTCAGCTGGCAAATGGCCGACCCAGGAGACTCACTCGGCCAAGGGGTTCCCCAAACACCCCTTGGTCACCTATAAATACAGAGGTCCGCCCTCTCCCAAAGGTAATCCAATTTTGAGTCCTGAAACGTTGTCGAACTCATACTTCACTCGTTTCACTCATCTTTGGCCTTTAAAAACCTAAACCCTCTATATTCCACCTCAATCCTACTAATGTTGAGCGTCGGAGAGGTAAACGGAGGCACCCCATCTGTTTCCCCTATGTAGTTCATCGTTTCCTTTTCCCGCAGGATCAATGACAGACGAGGCAAACACCACTGATAGCTAAGGGACGACTTGGGATACCAAGTCCGACACGCTCGAGCCGAAGCGAGACCACTTGGTCCGGCCTTAGGTCTAACCGCTTTAGGCTCCTACATAGTTGTCCGAAAACGAGCGACAACATTTTGGCGCTAGAAGGAAGGGATCTCTCAACCTTGATGGCACATTCCCTCTACTACTATTCTTCTACCTTCGACGGCAAAACTCTCGATAGATGAGTCAATTGCCCGTCACTTCCACGGCCGACCGAGCGACTAGCTCAAGATACGTCTTGGGAAGCTTAGTACGCCAAATTGGGGATCAAGGGCCTCGTGATAACGAGAGTCTGCCCCTCGACCCAGGCGTCCATGAACCGGCCGGCGACGCCAATGATGCTCTCCGTGAAGACACAACCCGAAGACTCTCTAAACTCCTTGAGCGGCCAGGGGTGAATGGCGTACTCATCGCCGACCTCCTCGGCTATGACATCGAGGACCACATCAACCACGACGAGAAAGACGCCAACTGCATGGTGAGACCAAAAACCAACGAGGCCAATCTCGACCACACTGTTCACGAAAGTGAACGCGCATGCACTCCTCCGAGGGGACACCATCAGGCAACCGCGTCAAGACATCAATCCGCGGGTGAACACACACATGCGCCCTCGAGGGGACACCCTCGAGAGACCACATCAAGACAAAGATCGAGCAATACTCGAGGGCGCTCGATCTCAAGGTCCCTAAAGGGATGCTCCAAGCTCAGCATTTGCGTCCGAAGCCCTCAGAGGGATGATGACATCGATGGTCGTGGCGTCCGTCGAGTTCGTCGCTTGAATGACATACCCTTGGCAAGGGAATTTCATGGGAGCGACTTGAGAGAAAAACTCAACGCCCGACGGGGGATCGCAAGAGAAGTCACCTCGGGACACTAACCGCCCAACTTCGTTAATCGAGTATCCAACAAAAAGCGCGTTGCCACACCCGTCGCACCGGCCATCGGTCCCGACTCACGAAGGAAGAGGCGTAGAAATGGTTAGGTCCCTAATGACCATCCTTCTCCGACCCCGAGGCAATCCTTCGTCCCTCTCAACAAGACGCCCGACAAGATCCTGAGCTTACACAGAGAGGAGCTGGTGTTACCGGTCCGTCTCGGTCCGGTAGATCGACGACGGCCACGCTGGCGGCCGTCCTGAGCCCGGCGCTCGTCCGGGGCCGGCACTCGCCGTGGCCGGCTCTCCACGGCCGGCTCTCCAAGGCCGGCTCTCCAAGGCCGGCCCTCCAGGACCGGCGCTCCAGGACCGGCGCTCCAGGGCCGGCGCTCCAGGACCGGCTCTCCACGGCCGGCGCTCCAAGGCCGGCCCTCCACGGCCGGCGCTCCAAGGCCGGCCCTCCACGGCCGGCGCTCCAAGGCCGGCCCTCCACGGCCGGCGCTCCAAGGCCGGCCCTCCACGGCCGGCGCTTCAAGGCCGGCCCTCCACGGCCGGCGCTCTAAGGCCGGCCCTCCACGGCCGGCGCTCCAAGGCCGGCCCTCCAAGGCCGGCCCTCGGCCAAGGGGTTCCTCAAACACCTCTTGGCCGCCTATAAATATGAGGGTCTCTCCCTCGACCCAGGTAATCCGAATTTGAGTACTGAAACGCTGTCGAACTCGTACCTCGCTCGTTTCTCTCAAGTCTCGACCTCTAAACACTAAACCCTCTACAGACCACCTCAATCCTACTAATGTTGAGCGTCGGAGAGGTAAACAGAGGCAACCCCTCTGTTTCCCCTTTGTAGTTCACACCTTTCTGTTCACGTTTCAGGTGCTTGGACGAGATAGAGATCATCTACAGCTAAGGGACGGCTTGGGATACCAAGCCCGACACGCTCGAGTCGAGACGAGACCACTTGGTCCGGCCTTGGGTCTAACCGTCTGCGACTCCTAAATCGTTGTCCGAAAAACTGCGACAACATTTTGGCGCTAGAAGGAGGGGATCTCTCGACCTTGACGACGCATTCCCTCTACCAGTTTTCTCCCTTTGTTCTCACGACTCTCGAGAGATGAGTCACATTCCCACTACCTCCGCGGGTACCCGAGCGACGAGCTCGAGGTACGGTCTTCGACGCCTCGCACATCGTCTTGAAGGGCAACCTCGCGATAGCGAGAGCCAGCCCCAAGACCCGATGATTGACCCCGAGGCCGTGCTCCGAGAGGACACGGCCCGGCGGCTTGCGGAGCTCCTTGACCGCCCCAGCGTCGACGGTTCGCTCATAGCCGACCTCCTCGGCTATGACGTTGAAGATAGGTCCGCCAAAGACTACTCCGACTCCGAATATGTGGGGGAGTCGAGGACCAACGAGGCAACACCTACCCTCGCCCCTTCGCGGCCCGAGAGGCCCAACGACGCTTTGGCCGGACCGTCGCACCTAGCGCGGCAGCAGGCACGGTCACATTCCCGGGGACTCGCCCCCTCGGTTTCAAGAGGTGGCCAGACACGGCCCCTCGCCGAGGAGAGAGCGACTCTGGTAGATGATGGGGCCGACAGCCGAAGCGCCCGCCGGACGGTCCGACCAAGGGCGACCTCACCTCGCCCCGCACCGAGTGTGGACCTTAGAGAGCGCTTGACGGCGCAGAGAAACTCCCGAGGGGAGGATCTCCGCCAAAGGCTAAACTCTCGGAGGGACGCGCTCCCCGCCGCAACTCTCGGCCGGCCGCAAGCCAATGTCGTGGACCAAGCGTCCAACGAACGCCAACCGGTGACTCCCGTGGCCCCGACGGTCGGCCCCGCCAACGGGCTCGACATGGTCACGATGATTCAAAGCCTCCAGAATCAAATCATCGAAATGAGGGAGTCGGGGAGGCAAAGGCCATACGGGGGGATCGAGGAATCATACTCTCCCTTCGCCGCGCAAATCCTCGCGCAACCATGCGTGGGGAACTTCAAGTTACCGTCCATTCCCCCCTACGATGGACGTACGGACCCCCACTTCCACGTCCAACACTATGAGACATGGATGACTATGCAGGGGCAGGCAGACGCCACCCTCTGCCAAGCCTTCAGCCTGACCCTCACAGGCTCGGGGTTTGAATGGTTCCGAAGCTTGAGGCCGGGAAGCATCCCGTCTTTCCGGGCCTTGCGAGAGGCTTTCCTCGCCCGATTCGCCACCCTCGTGGCGCAAAAGAAGCCGAAGACCCACCTCCTCTCTATCCGACAAGGAAGAGACGAGACGTTGAGACAATACCTCGCTCGCTTCACCGAGGAGTCTCACAAGGTCGAAGGGTTCGACGACAGGGACGCCATCACGGCGATCACCGAGGGAGTGCGCACGAGCGACTTCCTCAAGTCTATTGTTGGCCAAGTCCCGCGTGACATGGCGGAGCTGATGACAAGAGCCCGCACATACATGGGAGTCGAGGACTATCTCGATGGCCGAGATGGTCGAAAGTCAGGAGGACAGGGGAGTCGCCGCCGCGATGATCGAGACGAAGATCGTCCCGACCCCCGGAAGAGGAGGAATAAGGGAAGCCAGGCCCCCAGCGGCCGTTCCCTCCCCGGGCCGAGGCCGTCACATGTCGACAGTTTCCGAAAGTTCTCGCCATTCACTCCTCTGAACACTCCGCCGGAGCAAATCCTGGCTCTGCACCGTGACAAGTTGGGGAGCCCAACCCCGCTCACGAAGGATCCCGCAAAGAGGGATCAAAGCAAGTACTGTGACTACCATCAAGATCACGGGCACCTGACATCCGAATGCTATCAACTAAAGCGTCAGATTGAGGCCCTGATTCAAGATGGGAAGCTGAAAGAGTACGTCCTGAGAACTATCGGGACGGCCGCGGCGCACGGAGGTCGCCCGCGGCAAGGGAAGAAAGGTCCGGCGACGGTGACTGTCACGGACCGCGCGACAAACGAAGAGCCAGAGAGCTCGCAACTTCACGTCGTGGGTGCAATCTTGGGTGGCCCGGAGTTCGGAGACTCGACTACGCAAAGGAAGAAGTACGTGCGCGAAGTTTCCCAAGGGAAAATAGCGCACTACATCAACCATACGTACGAGGTCCCTCCTCCGGCCCCCTTCGAGTCCATGTTCTTCACCGGAAAAGAAGCAACGCGAGTTCTCCATCCACACAACGACGCGATAGTCGTCTCTGCCCCGGTCGCCAACAACCTCGTCCGGAGAATCCTGATCGACAATGGGAGCTCCGCCGACATAATCTTCAAATCGGCGTTGGACAGGATGAAGCTATCCGGGGTCAGACCGACCCCGATCTCAACCCCGCTCTTCGGCTTCTCTGGGGAGAGGGTTATGACGGAGGGAACTATCGACCTCCCGGTTACCTTCGGTACGCCGGGGGGGCTCGAGGTTACCCACATCGTGTCGTTCCTAGTGGTGGATCAGCCCTCGGCTTACAACATCATCGTCGGCCGCCCGACTCTCAATCGGTTGAAGACCATAACGTCCACGTACCACCTGATGATGAAGTTCCCGACCGAGAAAGGGATCGCCGTGATGTTGGGAGACCAATCCATGGCGAGGATGTGCTACATCCAGGGCGTGGACGGAAAAGGGAAAGGGAAGGTGGTGAGCACCGTCTTCCAACTCGGAGACAAATTCCCGTGCAAGTTAGAGGAAGGGGGCACCTTCGGAGAGCTAGACCAAAGGGACGAAGTCGAGCGTCGAAAGGTGGAGACACCGGACGACCTCGTTCCCGTCGTGCTGGACGACGCCAAACCTGACCAAGTAGTCAAGGTAGGCGCCCAACTCCCGTCTGAGACCCGAATCGATGTCTTTGCGTGGACACACGCCGACATGCCGGGGATCGACCCCGAGATCATGGTTCATCGTCTCAACGACGACAAGAGGGTGGCCGAGCGCGTTCAACCGCGACGGGCGTTCAGTGGGGAGCGGTACCAAGCCATTGGTGAAGAAGTTGACAAACTTCTCGCCGCCGACTTCATCAGGGAGGCGGAGCACCCCAAGTGGGTGTCCAACGTGGTGATGGTCAAGAAGCCAAACGGGAAGTGGCGGATCTGTATCGATTACAAAGATCTCAACAAAGCCTGCCCGAAAGACAGCTTCCCTCTCTCGAGGATCGAGCAGCTCGTGGACGCCACGGCGGGCCACGAGTTGCTGAGCTTCATGGACGCCTATTCAGGCTACAACCAGATCCGCATGCACGAGCCGGATCAGATCAAGACCACCTTTGTTACGAACCGCGGACTCTACTGTTACAAGGTCATGCCCTTTGGCCTCAAAAACGCGGGAGCAACGTATCAAAGGTTGGTGAACCGCATGTTCGCCAATCAAATTGGCAAGACTATGGAGGTCTACGTGGATGACATGCTTGTCAAAAGCCTCAAAGCCCGCGACCACGTTCGAGACCTTAGGGAAATGTTCACGATTCTGCGGCACTACAAGATGAAGCTTAACCCCAACAAGTGCGCTTTCGGGGTCGAGTCTGGAAAGTTTCTGGGCTACATGGTGAGCCGCCGCGGGATCGAGGCCAATCCTGAGAAGATTAAGGCGATCTTAGAGATGAGGTCGCCACAAAAGGTCAAAGAAGTTCAAAGCTTGACGGGAAGGATCGCCGCCCTGACGCGATTCGTTTCCAAAGCCACTGATAGGTGCCAACCATTCTTCAAGGCACTAAAGAAGACCGATGGGTTCGTGTGGACGGAGGAGTGCGAGGAAGCATTCCGCGATATGAAAGCCTATTTCACCTCCCCCCCGTTCCTCGCGAAGCCAAAGAATGGCGAAACCTTGTTCCTCTACCTCGCGATTTCCGATAGGGCCGTGAGCGCGGTCCTCATATGCGAGGAGGACAGGGTACAATGGCCGGTCTACTACGTTAGCAAGGCGCTCCTCGACGCCGAAACCCGATACCCGGAAATCGAGAGACTGTCCCTCGCCCTCGTCATGAGCGCGAGAAAGCTCCGGCCCTACTTCCAAGCGCACCCCATTGTGGTCCGCTCGGGACATCCCATCGAGAAGGCCCTTCAAAAAGGGACCTCCTCTCGAATGGCGATATGGTCCCAAGAGTTGGGCGAGTACGGGATCGAGTTCCAACCGAGAACCGCCATTAAGGGTCAGGCCCTCGCCGATTTCATCGCCGAATTCACAAGCTCGCCACCGGCCGACGAGGGCGACGAGAGTAGTAGGACCACGGAAGACAAGGAGGACGACCATAGCAAGTCGTCAAAGAAGAGAACCAACGACCCGATAGGGCCAGTCTGGGACTTGCACGTGGATGGCGCGTCAAACGCCCGGGGGGCTGGCGCCGGCGTTGTGCTCACAAATCCCGATAGGGAAAAGCTGAGATACGCCCTGCGGTTCGAGTTCAAGGCTTCCAACAATGAGGCAGAGTACGAGGCTCTGATCGTTGGCTTGGAGCTAGCGAACAAGTTGGGCGCCCAAAACCTGCGCATCCATTGCGACTCGCAATTGATCGTGAATCAGGTTAAAGGCGACTACGCCGCAAAGGAGCCGCACATGATCGCCTACTTGTCCAAGGCCCAAAAGAACTTGGAGGCCCTATCGTGGTTCGAGATCGTCCAGGTTCCTCGAGAGGCGAACGTCGACGCCGACGCCCTAGCTCGCCTCGCGTCTGGGATAGACGAGGAGGGCGAGGGCAACGTCCCAATCGAAGTGTTGACCCGACCCTACGTCTCGAGAGGCGACGTAGGGGTCATTGACGAGACTCCGCCTCCCTCATGGATGACCCCGCTCGTGGAATTCCTTAAACGAGGAGTCGTCCCCGAGGATAAAGAAGAAGCCAGAAAGCTGAAAGGCTTGGCGCCGAAGTACACAATGAGGGAAGACAACTTGTTCAAGAGAGGCTACTCTATGCCTCTCCTTCGCTGCCTGACCGAGGTAGAGGCAAGGAAAGCACTCCACGAGGTGCACGAGGGGGTGTGCGGTAACCACGCCGCCGGGCAATCTTTGGCATTGAAGCTGCTGAGACTTGGATATTTCTGGCCGACCTTGAAAAAGGACTCCCACGCGTGGGCCAAGAAGTGTGACAAGTGCCAAAGGTTCGCCCACATTCCGCGCCAAGCACCGGCCCCTTTGTGTCCGATTATCGTGCCGCGACCTTTCGCGAAGTGGGGAATCGACCTCATCGGCGAGCTGCCTACGGCCCCGAGACAATACAAGCACGCGATCGTGGCTATCGATTACTTCACGAAGTGGGTAGAGGCTGAGCCACTAGCAAAGATCACCGAGGCGAACACGACAAGCTTCATTTGGAAAAGCATCATCTGCCGCTTCGGGATCCCTGCGTCAATTGTAACCGACAACGGAAAGCAATTCGACAATGCTCGCCTTCGAGAAATGTGCGAACAACTTGGCATTAGCAAGACTTTCTCCTCTCCCCGCCATCCTCAAGCCAACGGTCAAGTCGAGGCGGTGAACAAGACGATCAAGGAGAACCTGAAGAAGAAGTTGGAGGCAAGAAAAGGGGCTTGGGCCGACGAGCTCCCCATGGTCTTATGGGCATATCGCACCACCGCTCGAAACGCGACCGGCGAAACCCCTTTCGCTCTCGCATTCGGCGTCGAGGCTGTGGTACCCGTCGAGACCAAGCTGCCGACCTTGCGCATCGAGGAGTACGCCGAAGCCGCCAACGACGACGCGATCAGGCTCGAGCTAGACCTCATAGACGAAAGGAGGACGGACGCACTTACCCGGCTTGCTGTGCAAAAGAGGAAGGTCGAGAAGCTACAACTCAAAGATCAAGCTGCGGAAGTTCGCCGACGGGAGCCTCGTTCTTCGAAGGGTGTTCCAAAACACCAAAGTGCAAGGTGCGGGAGTTCTAGGCCCCACCTGGGAAGGCCCGTACCGTGTGCGCCGAGCCATCCACAATGGCACATACGAGCTCGAGAACATGGAAGGACTCGTGTTCACACACCCGTGGAATGCGGAGCACCTCCGGCAATATTATCAATAGATGTTCACTCGTCCATTTTTACGCTTCGTTGTTCTCATGTAACTTTCGATTTTAGCAGAGTCAATTTTAAATTTCAAGTTTGGCCAAAGGCCTGGGATGTAATTTTTGAACCATTTCGATAATTTAATGAATTACATTTCACTTCAAAACATTGTATCTTAATTTCTAGCTTCCTCTACGAGCACCCAAGAAACTCGGGGGGCTAAGAGGGATAGGGCGAGAGTAACGAGCTCGCTTACTCCACTTTCCACGCGCCGAGCGGTAACAAAACACCCATAAATCGGATCCGCGCACCGGACCTCCGACTTCGTACCCTCCTCGTGCGACGCTCTCGCACGGGTCGAGGCCGTATGCCGAGAGATAGCGAAACGTCGATGAGTTGGATCCGCGCACCGGACCTCCGGCCTCGCACGTCTTTTGCTGCGACCCTCTCGTGCACCGATGCACCTTGCGCACCGATAGGCGGCAAGGCATCGATGGATCACGTCCGCGCACCGGATTGTCGATCTCGGCAGTCAAAACCCGAAACGTGACACGCGTACCAACGAGTACCACGCTCACTGGGAGCTGCAAACCCGTCCCGATACGCACACCGATAGGTAGCGTACTCGCCGGAGGATGAGCGCGACGGCCACCCAGCTCGCACACGCCGATAGGCAGCGAGTCACAAATGGATGGCCGGAAATCGCACCCGCCGAATGAAACTGGTCTAACCAGCGTCCGCGGGGAACTTCGCCGCCAAATGCGGCAGTAAGCTGTGCCAACCGGTTACGTTAAGCATAGTAAGCCGGGCTCGTAAGACACGCACTATTCAAATTGCGCAAATCGATTACACTAAGCGTAGCAAGTCGAGAAAATAAGACGCACGATGAAATAAAAGCTTCAATCAAAGCAAAACAATGTTGCACAAACGACCCAAACATAGCAAGAATCCGAAAGAAAGCATAAAGCAAGCGCTAAACAAGTGCGCGAAAAAACCAAAGAAAACTCGGTTACTCCGAGCCATAATCGACCTGCTCTTCGTCGTCCTCGAGGTGAGGGGCGCCCGACCCGCCAACGGCTCCTCCACCGGACCGACAGTTTGACGACTGGGCGGCCTCCGCAGGGACTTTGGGAGGCAAGTCGTCCTCCGGCAGCTCGTCCTCCAAGGGAGGAAACATGGCGTCGAAGAAGGAAAATGTGATCCCTCGAGACGCGTTCTCCTCCGCAGTCGCATCTTTGACCCGCATGGCCACCTCGTAACGGGCCACCTCTAGCGAGAGATCCCAGTCCTCCTCCAACTCTGTCTTCGATCGCACGGCGTCATCCTTCTCCTCGATGAGGGTCTGCACCTCCGCTCGCAGGGTTTCCCTCTCCCTCTCGGCCCTGACCCGGGAGATCTCGCTTGCCGACAATCGGGCGTGGACGATGTTCAGCTCTTCGTCCCGGCTCGAGAGGGCCGCCTGGAGTTTCTTGGTCTCCCCTAGGAAAGTATCGGCCGCCTGCTCAGCCTTCTCCCGAGACGCCTTCTCGGCCGCCGCCTTCTCACGAGCCCGCTTTAGTTCCTCCTCAAGCACTTGGAACTCTTGGATGGTGCGGACCCCCGCCAAAGCAGCAGCATGGGCGGCCGCTGTATCCTCCTTGTCTTTTTCCATGATCTGCATACGACGCAGCAGGTCCCGGAGAATGCGGTCGCTCCGTTCTTGGCGCGCGAGCATCTGTGGAAGCAAACAACGTACATGCAATCGAAATAAGCACAACAAATCACAAATGAGGTAAACAAGCAAGTCATACCTTTCGGGCGTCGCCGATCCCGCTCTGGAAATGCTCGAGGTCGCTCACCGTCAGGAGACTCTTGAAATCCCGTAGAGAGGTTTCAAGGATCCCCCGAGAGCATCGGTCCCTCAGCTCCGCCGCCTCCGCCAGGAGCATCGACTCCATGCCATCTGACGTCGCCGACGTATGAGCGCGCTTGTGGCCGGAGGACGAGCCGGGGAGGATCGTCGACGACGGTCGCTTATTCGAGGAGTTCGCCTCGGCCCTCGCCCGCGTTGGAAGCCCCCCATGGCGGGCCTCGGCTTGTGGTTGAGCCGCGATCACGGCCTCGACGTCGGGCGCCACCCTCGGTGCCTGCGTGCGTGGTCGGTGTCGTCGGGTCATCGTATCTGAAAAAGATGAAGAGGTGACAGGTTAGAGTGCAATACAATGGAATATACATTAACTAGAAGCTTGTGTGCGGTTGGTACCCCCCACGTCAGGGGGAGGAGCAGACGAGCCCCCCGCCTCTGATTCGGGGTCCTCCGTAGCCTCCGCGACGAGGCCCGAGCTCGGAAGGGCGTCGTCTCCAGGCGGGAACCACCCAGTCCTTGCCATTAGGTCTGGGGACTCGAAGTGCGGTCCTTGCCGCCTCGATTCCGGGAGCGCCCTGATCACCGCGTGAAGCTCAGAGCTTTCGATATCGCCCATAGGTGGAAAATCAGCCGCAAGACCAAAGAAGAGAGGCGCGACCCCGAAGGCTGATTCGGACACCCATATCCAAGGATATCGGTGCTTCGAATTAACGTTGCTGACAATGACGAAGCGCTTACGGTGTAGCGCTAGGTAGAAGCCCGGCTTCCCTGGCACCCCTCGTATCGTCATGAGGTCCTGGATGTCGTCGGCGGTGACAGCCCTCTTCTTCGCCCGGTAAAGCATCATGTGGCACGCTGCAACCACCCGATAGAAGGCCGGAGACATCTGTAAGGCGTGCACCCCCAGTCGAACTAGCAACTCCTGAATCACCGGCTGAAAGGGCAACCTTAGCCCACCGCGGAGGCTCGCCTCGTGGACCGCGGCGTACCCCCTTCGAGGGCGGGACGGAAGATCGTCGGGCAACGGTCTGAGGATTGACACCGAGTCCGGGATGCTGTAGCGCTTCCTGAGGCTCTTGAAGCTGACGATAGAGATCAGGCTCGGGACATCGACGCCCGAGCAGTCAAGGTTACCCCGCACGGCTGACTCTCCTATCGGGAAGGACGAGGTCCGCGTTTCCTCCTGCGCAGTAGAGGAAAGTCCCCTCGCCGCGGGTGCTGCACGACGGCTCGACGAGTCGCCGGAGTGCCCGGAGTCCGGGGCGGTGCCCGAGCGCCCGGCCGGCTGCCGGCCGACCGGGTCATTGCCGTCAGGCTGGCTCGTCCTGTGGCCGGCAACGTCCTCTCCTGCGTGCGCGTCAAGCCCGAGGACCCCGCCCGTCTCCTGGCTGGGTGGCTCCTCCACGCGCGGCCCCGGCGACCTCCGGCCTTCGGCGCACGCGCCAGGCCCGTCGGCCCGGCCCGGCTCTCGGCCAGTCGGGTCTCCGGCGCTTGAGGCCTGCCCGGGTGTCCCGGCGTTCGGCCCATACGCGTCCAACCCGCCGGCCCGGCCCAGCTCGCGAGTTGCTGGGTCCTCCTCGCGCGCCTGTCGCCCAGCGGCCCTGTCCGGCCTTCGGCCGGTTGGGCCCTCCTCGCGCACATCGGCCCGGCCCGACTCTCGGCCGGCTGCGGTCTCCTCACCTAGGCCCGGCCCACTGGGCCCTAGGGTTTGCAGGGCAACCGGGATGGCCGCCTCCTCCTCTCCGGCTGTGGGCAGTCGGCTTCCTCCATCTCCGGCGTTGGGCGGCCGGCACTCCTCCTGTCCGGCGCCGCCGACCCCGCCTGCAGCGTCGGCCGCCGCCGGCGGCGCTCCCCCGTCATAGACGCGCTCCAGCCCGGCTGGGCCCGACCCACCTGGGCTCCCGTGGTCGCCGACCACCTGCAGCGCAACCCCACCCGAGAGGGTGGGGTCCCCCCTGATGCCAACGCCGCCCCGGGCGGCGCTCCTCTGCGCCAGCGCGTCATCGCCGGCGTCGGCCTCGCCAGACGCGTCGCCCGCGTCCTCCACGACCGGCTCCGCCCCCCCGGGACGAGGGACGTCTCCCCCAGGTCCTGGTTCGCCCCAGACGGCGCCGACTCGGCCGGGCTCGGCCTCCTCCACGCCGGCGTCGGCCTCCTCTGCCTTGTCGGCGTGCTCCCCGGCCGGGATCATCGCGCGCGACTCTTCTGGCGCGATCCCGGGGCTGGGTCCAGCGCAGACGGCGCCGACCCAGCCAGGCGCGACTCCCCCGGCGTTGGCGGCGGCCTCCACAGCGCCGCCCGCGGCCGGCCGGCCTCCTCCGGCGCCAGAATCGACGAGGGCGCCCCTCCCGGCGCTGGATGGATCGCCGCCGGTCTCCTGGGCGGTCGGCCCTGCGCGCGCGACCTCCATGGCGCGTCCCTCGGCCAAGCCAGCCTCGTGCTGGTCGGCCCGGCTGTCCCCGGCGGCTGGTGCCATCAGGCCGGCGCTCTCCGGCCGGCGCTGGCCGTCTCCGGCGCGCGCGCCCTCACCCTCGTCGGCCAGCCACGCTTCCACCAGTGAAAGATCCTCTCCGGTCATCTCAATAACGTTGAACGAATGCGACGAGTGTCGTGTGTCGGGTGGTGTTGATGGGGGCGAAAATTGAGCCCAAAAAGCATCCAAATCCACGTGGTTTTCCTCAAACAAATCGTGTAAGCCATCGTCAACGGTCCCACATCCCGGGTCAATGAGGTCCATGGGCGCGAATAACGAATCGAGCACGATCGACAAAAAATATAATAATAAAAATAACATGAAAGGACGTCGGAGCATACCTCTTGACGGCGGGCTTCTCCGATGGGCCAACGTCGGACTCTGAGTTTACCACGCGATTTACAATCGATGATAAACTCGGGGGGCTAATGTTACCGGTCCGTCTCAGTCCGGTAGATCGACGATGGCCACGCTGGCGGCCGTCCTGAGCCCGGCGCTCGTCCGGGGCCGGCACTCGCCGTGGCTGGCTCTCCACGGCCGGCTCTCCAAGGCCGGCTCTCCAAGGCCGGCCCTCCAGGACCGGCGCTCCAGGACCGGCGCTCCAGGGCCGGCGCTCCAGGACCGGCTCTCCACGGCCGGCCCTCCACGGCCGGCGCTCCAAGGCCGGCCCTCCACGGCCGGCGCTCCAAGGCCGGCCCTCCACGGCCGGCGCCCCAAGGCCGGCCCTCCACGGCCGGCGCCCCAAGGCCGGCCCTCCACGGCCGGCGCTCCAAGGCCGGCCCTCCACGGCCGGCCTTGGCACGGCCGGCGCTCCAAGGCCGGCCCTCGGCCAAGGGGTTCCTCAAACACCTCTTGGCCGCCTATAAATATGAGGGTCTCTCCCTCGACCCAGGTAATCCGAATTTGAGTACTGAAACGCTGTCGAACTCGTACCTCGCTCGTTTCTCTCAAGTCTCGACCTCTAAACACTAAACCCTCTACAAACCACCTCAATCCTACTAATGTTGAGCGTCGGAGAGGTAAACAGAGGCAACCCCTCTGTTTCCCCTTTGTAGTTCACACCTTTCTGTTCACGTTTCAGGTGCTTGGACGAGATAGAGATCATCTGCAGCTAAGGGATGGCTTGGGATACCAAGCCCGACACGCTCGAGTCGAGACGAGACCACTTGGTCCGGCCTTGGGTCTAACCGTCTGCGACTCCTAAATCGTTGTCCGAAAAACTGCGACAACAGCTGGGATCCCCGCCTCCGATAAAGAAGGACCCCGCAACGCGGGACAGGAGCAAACAGTGCGAATACTACCAAGACCACAGACACGTGACAACCGAATGCTACGAGCTTAGGAAGCAAATTGATTCCCTGATTCGAGGCGGGGATCTCAGAGAATTCGTGGCATGCGCTAGCAAGGTGGCAAACCCGACTGAGAGCCCGACTCGTCAAAGGGAAGGAAACTTCATCACTGCTACGAAAACCCCAACGACAGGCAATGGCTCAGAAACCTAGGGCAGGAGAACAATGAGATGATGAGCGCGGTTTATCCACTAAAGAACAAGCTCCCACCATTTGCAGCCATGATTGTCACATCTTTCGCCATTAAACTCACGCCCGATCTTGCTTGACTTTGTGATCGTTTTATTTCAAGCATGTTATTTTCTTTCACTGAGAAGGCCAAGTGCCATGGCAAGCTGTAACAACCTCCATATTACAATAAAAAGTTGTGCTACCTATTATGACATATTATTGTATATCCCCTACACAAGAGTTTCCTGGTTTTCGTCTCACAAACACAAGAAACTCGGGGGGCTAACGGGGAACAATACTCAATGAAACCCTCAAAAACAAAAAAAAAGTATAAGAAAGTCTCAAGGGGCCGATGGTTAGGCCGGAGGTCCCAAAGAGAAGCAATCTCCGTGAACGAGTCGACTAACTAGTCCTCGTGTTCTCTACACATGACTCCTAGAGTTGAGTTCACTCCTCGAGTTGAGTCCAGAGTCCACGACTCGACTGATCACTCCTTGTGTCGGCTCTACACATGACTCCTCGAGTTGAGTTCACTCCTCGAGTTGAGTTCCGAGTTCACGAGTCGACTGATAAGTCCTCGTGCCGACTCTACACATGACTCCTCGAGTTGAGGTCACTCCTCGAGTTGAGTTCCGAGTCCACGAGTCGACTGATAAGTCCTCGTGCCGACTCTACACATGACTCCTCGAGTTGAGGTCACTCGTCAAGTTGAGTCCCAAGGACACGAGTCGACTGATGACTCCTCGTGTCAACTCTTTACATGACTCCTTGAGTTGAGGTCACTCCTCGAGTTGAGTTCCAAGGCCACGAGTCGACTGATGACTCCTCGTGTCGACTCTACACATGACTCCTCGAGTTGAGTTCACTCCTCGAGTTGAGTCCCGAGTCAACGAGTCGAATGATAAGTCCTCGTGCCGACTCTACACATGACTCCTCGAGTTAAGGTCACTCCTCTAGTTGAGTCCCAAGGCCACGAGTCCACTGATGACTCCTCGTGTCGACTCTACACATGACTCCTCGAGTTGAGTTCCGAGTCCACGAGTCGACTGATAAGTCCTCGTGCCGACTCTACACATGACTCCTCGAGTTGAGGTCACTCCTCGAGTTGAGTTCCGAGTCCACGAGTCGACTGATAAGTCCTCGTGCCGACTCTACACATGACTCCTTGAGTTGAGGTCACTCCTCGAGTTGAGTCCCAAGGCCACGAGTCGACCGATAAGTCCTCGTGCCCACTCAATACACAACTCCTAGAGTTGAGTTCACTCCTCGAGTTTAGTCCCGAGTCCATGAGTCGATTGATAAGTCCTCGTGCCAACTCTGCGCATGTCACGCCCCGGGAAAAGTGGGGTGTGATTATTGTATAAAATGAAACACTAATAAACTTTACATAACTAACCCACGGTGCATACTCAGTTATTTACTTTACAAGTCCAAAAATCCAAATAAAATTCCAACAATCCATCTCAAATTCATAACTTCAAGCAATAAACATT
Organism: Urtica dioica subsp. dioica; assembly: GCF_054948205.1. Taxonomy (NCBI): domain Eukaryota; kingdom Viridiplantae; phylum Streptophyta; class Magnoliopsida; order Rosales; family Urticaceae; genus Urtica; species Urtica dioica. The sequence continues at coordinate 35,981,386 of NC_142758.1, forward strand.
ACCAACCTAGTCTAATCAATATCCAAAACCAGTCAATTTCCCGAAATCACTCAAGAAACTCAAAAATCCCAAATTCACTTTCAAACCCTAGATTCCAAAATTCATTCGGGTTTGATTTCTTTTACCTTGTTTTCGGGAGATTCAATCTTCCTCGGTGTGTGTCCTTCTTTCCCGGCGTTCGTTTCCCGGTCGGCGGCCACGGCGGCTCGCGGCGGTGATTCTTCTCGGCCAAGACGCGCGGATCCACAGAGAGCGCGAGTCATCAACTCCTCGCTGGTCTCTTCTTCTTCGTCCATCTCCGCCGCCCACCTCGCCGGAGACTCTTTCTCTCTTCCTTTCCTTTTCTTTTCTCGGTCGGTTTCCTCAAGAGCTCGGGCTCTATTTTTTTTTCTTTGTTTGCTTCAGTGTTTCACACGTCCAAGAAGATAAGGAGGAAGAGAAGAGTCGGTTCAATATAGGATAAGACTGAAGCAATTTTTCCAAAATTGCTACTAGATCCTTCCTTTTCTGCAACTTTTAATTTTCCTCCACAAAATAATTTTTCCTTTCTTTAAATGTTGCAAATGAGTTCCTTAATCTCAAAACTTAATACTTAGATCTCAAATCAATGGAAATAAACTTTAGAAAATTAATTTTCTATCCATAAACTCTTATCGATATTTTATTTCCATTAACCACTGATTTGCGTCCATTCAAAATTCTAATTTGCAATATTTTTATCTTTTAAATTTCGAGATGTTACAGCTCTCCCCTCCTTAGAGGAATTTCGTCCCAAAATTTAAGATCTAACAGGGCACATGGAATAAGTACGGATATTTTTCCATCATATCGCTTTCCAGTTCCCAAGTCGCTTCTTCGTTTCCGTGATGTGTCTACAAAACCTTCACCAACGGAATCTCACGATTACGAAGACTCTTCATTTTTCTATCGACAATCTGGGTTGGAACTTCATCGTAAGTGACATCCTCTTGAATTGGTACATCTTCAAGTTGAACAATAGTGGTAGGATCGTGTTCGCTCTTCCGAAGCATTGATATGTGAAAAACATCGTGCACAAACGATAACTCTAGCGGTAGAGCAAGTCGATAAGCTACAAGACCTACTCGTGCAGTAATCTAGAAAGGTCCTACGTATTGAGGAGACAATTTTCCTTTCTTTCCAAAGCGGGAAATACCTTTACGTGGAGATACTTTCAAAAGGACGTAGTCTCCTACTTCAAATTCAAGTGGCCTTCGTCTTTTATCAACATAGCTCTTCTATTGACTCTGAGCTGTCTTCAATCGCTGCTGAATGATCGCGATTATCTCATTAGTCTCTTCAATGATCATAGCTCCTATTTGAACACGATCTTCTAGTTCAATCCAAAACAGATGAGATCTACACAGTCTTCCATATAGAGCTTCAAAAGGGGCCATGCCTATTATGGACTGAAAACTGTTGTTGTATGCGAATTCAGCAAATGAGAGATTTTCTTTCCATTTTTTTTTACCAAAATCCAAAGCACACGCTCTCAACATGTCTTCCAGGATTTGAATAACTCTCTCAAATTGCACATCTGTCTGAGGATGAAAAGCAGTACTGAAATTCAACATTGTTCCCATGGCTTCTTGGAAACTTCTCCAGTAATGAGCAACCGTGTATCTCTATCTGAAGTAATGTTTAAAGGAACACCGTGATACTTCACCGCGTTTTCTATATACACTTCAGCTAGTTTCCTCTTGGAGTACGTTACCTTGATGGAAATGAAATGGGCAGACTTTGTAAGTCGATCCACAATTACCCAAATTATATCAAAGGCTTCCTGCGACTTTGGTAGATTTGTGAGAAAATCCATGGTTATCTCTTCCCATTTCCATTCTGGTATGGGCAACAGTTGCAACATTCCTCCTGGCTTCTGTCGTTCAGCTTTCACTTTAAGACCATTCTGGCAACTCCTAACATAGTCAAGGACATCTCTTTTCATAATACACCACCAGAACTGTTTTTTCAGATTCTGATACATCTTGTTGGCTCCACGGTGAATGGCATAACGAGACTTATGTGTTTCTTCCATAATCACTTTCTTGATCTCGTGTACTTGTGGAAAAGTTAAGCGATTCTTGAAATACAAGCTTCCATCCTCTCGAGCATTCCAATGTTCTATAGTCTCACCATTCTGCAATCTTATCAGAACGCTCAGAAGATACTTATCTTGGTGCTGATTCTCTTTAACTTGTTGGACCAGGTACGTTGGATCTACCAGATTATAAATCATCACCGAATCATTCTCGAAGAACTTGAGATCGTAATCCACAATTACCATTTTTCTCTTCCAATCTAGCAATGCTAGCGCTGCTAGAACACCTGCACCTTTCCTACTCAGTGCATCAGCTACAACGTTAGCCTTACCAGGATGATACTCAAGAGTGACATCATAATCCTCCATGTACTCAATCCATTGACGTTGCCTCAAGTTCAGGTCTCGCAGAGTCAAGAGATATTTCAAACTTTTATGATCAGAAAAGATTTGAAATCTTACACCGTAAAGGTAGCATCTTCATATCTTCAACGCAAAGATGATAGCTGCTAACTCCAGATCATGAGTTGGGTAGTTCTTCTCGTGAGGCTTCAACTGACAAGAACCATAAGCAACTACGCGCCCATTCTGCATCAAAACGCACCGCAGACCTTCTTTAGAAGCATCTGAGTAAACTTCATACGGCTCGCCCATCTTCGGGATAGTGAGGATTTGTGCACTGGTTAAACAAACCTTCAACCTTTGAAAAACATTCTCACACTGATGATCCCACTCAAGCCGAACATTCTTCTTCGTGAGTCGGGTCATTTGTGCGGCTATCCGTGAGAAATCTTTCACAAACTTTCTGTACTATCTAGCCAAACTAAAAAAACTTCGAATTTCCCCAACATTCTTTGGTGGCTCCCATCTTAAGACTGCTTCTATCTTAGAAGGGTCTATAGATACTCCATCTTCAGTTATCACATGCCCAAGAAACTTAACTTCTGTTAACCAAAAATCACACTTCTGTTTCTTGGCATATAGCTAACGTTCCCGAAGAGTCTGTAAAACAATCCTAAGATGCTGCTCATGCTCTTGCGTATCCTTCGAGTAAATCAAAATGTCATCAATGAAGAAAATGACTAACTGATCCAAAAATGGTCGAAAAAACTGGATTCATCATGTCCATAAAAGTTGCAGGAGCGCTCGTTAATCCGAAAGGCATTACCGGGAACTTAAAAGGACCATAACGAGTTCTGAAAGCCGTCTTGAGAATATCTTCTTCACGAACCTTCAGCTGATGATACCCAGATCTCAGATCTATCTTGGAAAAGAATCGAGATCCTCCCAGTTGGTCAAACAACTTGTTAATCCTTGGCAAGGTATCAAGGATAAAATCAATACATAACTCTATCACCCGATCAAGCAGCAGACTAGTTAACTCTTCTAGAAAACGTTGGAAAATTCATCCACAACAATAACTAATCATGTATCAGCGTCTATTACGTCGGTTTCTGATGCCGAAAGAAGTGCCTAGCATGAAAAGTTTCTTCGTCCTCCAAGACTTCATGATACCATTCTGCATCCCCTGGTCTTAGCCTTCCTAATAAGGAATTATCTCCTTAAATTCCATGCATAGCGTAACTCTTTGCCAATGGAAATCTAGCTGAACTCTATACTTTGACAACCAATCTATGTCAGAACATTACCTTTCACGTACATAGGTTGTCCACGTATTTTCCTGATTCAACCAACATTTCTAGGCCATATCCTAGAACACTTTCCATGTCCAGCTCATCCTTGTTCATACGCTTGGCTATCTTTAAACAAAAGCATCCAAATCATCCTCAAACCTTATGCACTTCATGTGCTTGGTTTCGACAGTGAGAGTGCAAAACGCACCCAATCGTAGCCTTGTCCCTCATTGAGATGCTATCATCTTCCTTTATCAAGGTCCACCAACTTTCATCCAGAAAGCATTGTACGTAGAACAATCCCTCTATTTGTTCCTACGTCATGAGCATCGTACGTTTTCGTGAACAGTCCTAACGTTAAACTAGCACGAGCTTCATGCTTAGCTACCATGAACTCTACGCAATACTCTAGCAGAGTTCTTATCATATCCAACGGCATTACGATATTCTGAACCCAATGACTTGCAACTCGCAGATCCATATATCCTTGAATGCGTGAATATAGAAGTCGTAGAACTTTCAAAGACATCGACTTCTAGACGTACTAACACGCGCTTCATCCTAAACACGTGTTGTCACTTCCTGAAAAACAAATCATTACTCAGCCATACTCAAGAGACTCTGGTGAACATAAGGATCCTTATAAATAAGGAACAATTCGAAGGACTCGCATCAGGCGACCTTCTAAAACTACTATCGATGGACTATAAGTGTAAAGTAAACCAAGTATGCATTCCCTAGAGATTCTTAACCTAGTGCTCTGACACCACCCTGTCACGCCCCGGGAAAAGTGGGGTGTGATTATTGTCTAAAATGAAACACTAATAAACTTTACATAACTAACCCACGGTGCATACTCAGTTATTTACTTTACAAGTCCAAAAATCCAAATAAAATTCCAACAATCCATCTCAAATTTATAACTTCAAGCAATAAACATTACCAACCGAGTCTAATCAATATCCAAAACCAGTCAATTTCCCGAAATCACTCAAGAAACTCAAAAATCCCAAATTCACTTTCAAACCCTAGATTCCAAAATTCATTCGGGTTTGATTTCTTTTACCTTGTTTCCGGGAGATTCAATCTTCCTCGGTGTGTGTCCTTCTTTCCCGGCGTTCGTTTCCCGGTCGGCGGCCACGGCGGCTCGCGGCGGTGATTCTTCTCGGCCAAGACGCGCGGATCCACAGAGAGCGCGAGTCATCAACTCCTCGCTGGTCTCTTCTTCTTCGTCCATCTCCGCCGCCCACCTCGCCGGAGACTCTTTCTCTCTTCCTTTCCTTTTCTTTTCTCGGTCGGTTTCCTCAAGAGCTCGGGCTCTATTTTTTTTTCTTTGTTTGCTTCAGTGTTTCACACGTCCAAGAAGATAAGGAGGAAGAGAAGAGTCGGTTCAATATAGGATAAGACTGAAGCAATTTTTCCAAAATTGCTACTAGATCCTTCCTTTTCTGCAACTTTTAATTTTCCTCCACAAAATAATTTTTCCTTTCTTTAAATGTTGCAAATGAGTTCCTTAATCTCAAAACTTAATACTTAGATCTCAAATCAATGGAAATAAACTTTAGAAAATTAATTTTCTATCCATAAACTCTTATCGATATTTTATTTCCATTAACCACTGATTTGCGTCCATTCAAAATTCTAATTTGCAATATTTTTATCTTTTAAATTTCGAGATGTTACAGCTCTCCCCTCCTTAGAGGAATTTTGTCCCAAAATTTAAGATCTAACAGGGCACATGGAATAAGTACGGATATTTTTCCATCATATCGCTTTCCAGTTCCCAAGTCGCTTCTTCGTTTCCGTGATGTGTCTACAAAACCTTCACCAACGGAATCTCACGATTACGAAGACTCTTCATTTTTCTATCGACAACCTGGGTTGGAACTTCATCGTAAGTGACATCCTCTTGAATTGGTACATCTTCAAGTTGAACAATAGTGGTAGGATCGTGTTCGCTCTTCCGAAGCATTGATATGTGAAAAACATCGTGCACAAACGATAACTCTAGCGGTAGAGCAAGTCGATAAGCTACAAGACCTACTCGTGCAGTAATCTAGAAAGGTCCTACGTATTGAGGAGACAATTTCCCTTTCTTTCCAAAGCGGGAAATACCTTTACGTGGAGATACTTTCAAAAGGACGTAGTCTCCTACTTCAAATTCAAGTGGCCTTCGTCTTTTATCAACATAGCTCTTCTATCGACTCTGAGCTGTCTTCAATCGCTGCTGAATGATCGCGATTATCTCATTAGTCTCTTCAATGATCGTAGCTCCTATTTGAACACGATCTTCTAGTTCAATCCAAAACAGATGAGATCTACACAGTCTTCCATATAGAGCTTCAAAAGGGGCCATGCCTATTATGGACTGAAAACTGTTGTTGTATGCGAATTCAGCAAATGAGAGATTTTCTTTCCATTTTTTTACCAAAATCCAAAGCACACGCTCTCAACATGTCTTCCAGGATTTGAATAACTCTCTCAAATTGCACATCTGTCTGAGGATGAAAAGCAGTACTGAAATTCAACATTGTTCCCATGGCTTCTTGGAAACTTCTCCAGTAATGAGCAACCGTGTATCTCTATCTGAAGTAAAGTTTAAAGGAACACCGTGATACTTCACCGCGTTTTCTATATACACTTCAGCTAGTTTCCTCTTGGAGTACGTTACCTTGATGGAAATGAAATGGGCAGACTTTGTAAGTCGATCCACAATTACCCAAATTATATCAAAGGCTTCCTGCGACTTTGGTAGATTTGTGAGAAAATCCATGGTTATCTCTTCCCATTTCCATTCTGGTATGGGCAACAGTTGCAACATTCCTCCTGGCTTCTGTCGTTCAGCTTTCACTTTAAGACCATTCTGGCAACTCCTAACATAGTCAAGGACATCTCTTTTCATAATACACCACCAGAACTGTTTTTTCAGATTCTGATACATCTTGTTGGCTCCACGGTGAATGGCATAACGAGACTTATGTGTTTCTTCCATAATCACTTTCTTGATCTCGTGTACTTGTGGAAAAGTTAAGCGATTCTTGAAATACAAGCTTCCATCCTCTCGAGCATTCCAATGTTCTATAGTCTCACCATTCTGCAATCTTATCAGAACGCTCAGAAGATACTTATCTTGGTGCTGATTCTCTTTAACTTGTTGGACCAGGTACGTTGGATCTACCAGATTATAAATCATCACCGAATCATTCTCGAAGAACTTGAGATCGTAATCCACAATTACCATTTTTCTCTTCCAATCTAGCAATGCTAGCGCTGCTAGAACACCTGCACCTTTCCTACTCAGTGCATCAGCTACAACGTTAGCCTTACCAGGATGATACTCAAGAGTGACATCATAATCCTCCATGTACTCAATCCATTGACGTTGCCTCAAGTTCAGGTCTCGCAGAGTCAAGAGATATTTCAAACTTTTATGATCAGAAAAGATTTGAAATCTTACACCGTAAAGGTAGCATCTTCATATCTTCAACGCAAAGATGATAGCTGCTAACTCCAGATCATGAGTTGGGTAGTTCTTCTCGTGAGGCTTCAACTCACAAGAACCATAAGCAACTACGCGCCCATTCTGCATCAAAACGCACCGCAGACCTTCTTTAGAAGCATCTGAGTAAACTTCATACGGCTCGCCCATCTTCGGGATAGTGAGGATTTGTGCACTGGTTAAACAAACCTTCAACCTTTGAAAACCATTCTCACACTGATGATCCCACTCAAGCCGAACATTCTTCTTCGTGAGTCGGGTCATTTGTGCGGCTATCCGTGAGAAATCTTTCACAAACTTTCTGTACTATCTAGCCAAACTAAAAAAACTTCGAATTTCCCCAACATTCTTTGGTGGCTCCCATCTTAAGACTGCTTCTATCTTAGAAGGGTCTATAGATACTCCATCTTCAGTTATCACATGCCCAAGAAACTTAACTTCTGTTAACCAAAAATCACACTTCTGTTTCTTGGCATATAGCTAACGTTCCCGAAGAGTCTGTAAAACAATCCTAAGATGCTGCTCATGCTCTTGCGTATCCTTCGAGTAAATCAAAATGTCATCAATGAAGAAAATGACTAACTGATCCAAAAATGGTCGAAAAAACTGGATTCATCATGTCCATAAAAGTTGCAGGAGCGCTCGTTAATCCGAAAGGCATTACCGGGAACTTAAAAGGACCATAACGAGTTCTGAAAGCCGTCTTGAGAATATCTTCTTCACGAACCTTCAGCTGATGATACCCAGATCTCATATCTATCTTGGAAAAGAATCGAGATCCTCCCAGTTGGTCAAACAACTTGTTAATCCTTGGCAAGGTATCAAGGATAAAATCAATACATAACTCTATCACCCGATCAAGCAGCAGACTAGTTAACTCTTCTAGAAAACGTTGGAAAATTCATCCACAACAATAACTAATCATGTATCAGCGTCTATTACGTCGGTTTCTGATGCCGAAAGAAGTGCCTAGCATGAAAAGTTTCTTCGTCCTCCAAGACTTCATGATACCATTCTGCATCCCCTGGTCTTAGCCTTCCTAATAAGGAATTATCTCCTTAAATTCCATGCATAGCGTAACTCTTTGCCAATGGAAATCTAGCTGAACTCTATACTTTGACAACCAATCTATGTCAGAACATTACCTTTCACGTACATAGGTTGTCCACGTATTTTCCTGATTCAACCAACATTTCTAGGCCATATCCTAGAACACTTTCCATGTCCAGCTCATCCTTGTTCATACGCTTGGCTATCTTTAAACAAAAGCATCCAAATCATCCTCAAACCTTATGCACTTCATGTGCTTGGTTTCGACAGTGAGAGTGCAAAACGCACCCAATCGTAGCCTTGTCCCTCATTGAGATGCTATCATCTTCCTTTATCAAGGTCCACCAACTTTCATCCAGAAAGCATTGTACGTAGAACAATCCCTCTATTTGTTCCTACGTCATGAGCATCGTACGTTTTCGTGAACAGTCCTAACGTTAAACTAGCACGAGCTTCATGCTTAGCTACCATGAACTCTACGCAATACTCTAGCAGAGTTCTTATCATATCCAACGGCATTACGATATTCTGAACCCAATGACCTGCAACTCGCAGATCCATATATCCTTGAATGCGTGAATATAGAAGTCGTAGAACTTTCAAAGACATCGACTTCTAGACGTACTAACACGCGCTTCATCCTAAACACGTGTTGTCACTTCCTGAAAAACAAATCATTACTCAGCCATACTCAAGAGACTCTGGTGAACATAAGGATCCTTATAAATAAGGAACAATTCGAAGGACTCGCATCAGGCGACCTTCTAAAACTACTATCGATGGACTATAAGTGTAAAGTAAACCAAGTATGCATTCCCTAGAGATTCTTAACCTAGTGCTCTGACACCACCCTGTCACGCCCCGGGAAAAGTGGGGTGTGATTATTGTCTAAAATGAAACACTAATAAACTTTACATAACTAACCCACGGTGCATACTCAGTTATTTACTTTACAAGTCCAAAAATCCAAATAAAATTCCAACAATCCATCTCAAATTTATAACTTCAAGCAATAAACATTACCAACCGAGTCTAATCAATATCCAAAACCAGTCAATTTCCCGAAATCACTCAAGAAACTCAAAAATCCCAAATTCACTTTCAAACCCTAGATTCCAAAATTCATTCGGGTTTGATTTCTTTTACCTTGTTTCCGGGAGATTCAATCTTCCTCGGTGTGTGTCCTTCTTTCCCGGCGTTCGTTTCCCGGTCGGCGGCCACGGCGGCTCGCGGCGGTGATTCTTCTCGGCCAAGACGCGCGGATCCACAGAGAGCGCGAGTCATCAACTCCTCGCTGGTCTCTTCTTCTTCGTCCATCTCCGCCGCCCACCTCGCCGGAGACTCTTTCTCTCTTCCTTTCCTTTTCTTTTCTCGGTCGGTTTCCTCAAGAACTCGGGCTCTATTTTTTTTTCTTTGTTTGCTTCAGTGTTTCACACGTCCAAGAAGATAAGGAGGAAGAGAAGAGTCGGTTCAATATAGGATAAGACTGAAGCAATTTTTCCAAAATTGCTACTAGATCCTTCCTTTTCTGCAACTTTTAATTTTCCTCCACAAAATAATTTTTCCTTTCTTTAAATGTTGCAAATGAGTTCCTTAATCTCAAAACTTAATACTTAGATCTCAAATCAATGGAAATAAACTTTAGAAAATTAATTTTCTATCCATAAACTCTTATCGATATTTTATTTCCATTAACCACTGATTTGCGTCCATTCAAAATTCTAATTTGCAATATTTTTATCTTTTAAATTTCGAGATGTTACAGCTCTCCCCTCCTTAGAGGAATTTTGTCCCAAAATTTAAGATCTAACAGGGCACATGGAATAAGTACGGATATTTTTCCATCATATCGCTTTCCAGTTCCCAAGTCGCTTCTTCGTTTCCGTGATGTGTCTACAAAACCTTCACCAACGGAATCTCACGATTACGAAGACTCTTCATTTTTCTATCGACAACCTGGGTTGGAACTTCATCGTAAGTGACATCCTCTTGAATTGGTACATCTTCAAGTTGAACAATAGTGGTAGGATCGTGTTCGCTCTTCCGAAGCATTGATATGTGAAAAACATCGTGCACAAACGATAACTCTAGCGGTAGAGCAAGTCGATAAGCTACAAGACCTACTCGTGCAGTAATCTAGAAAGGTCCTACGTATTGAGGAGACAATTTCCCTTTCTTTCCAAAGCGGGAAATACCTTTACGTGGAGATACTTTCAAAAGGACGTAGTCTCCTACTTCAAATTCAAGTGGCCTTCGTCTTTTATCAACATAGCTCTTCTATCGACTCTGAGCTGTCTTCAATCGCTGCTGAATGATCGCGATTATCTCATTAGTCTCTTCAATGATCGTAGCTCCTATTTGAACACGATCTTCTAGTTCAATCCAAAACAGATGAGATCTACACAGTCTTCCATATAGAGCTTCAAAAGGGGCCATGCCTATTATGGACTGAAAACTGTTGTTGTATGCGAATTCAGCAAATGAGAGATTTTCTTTCCATTTTTTTTACCAAAATCCAAAGCACACGCTCTCAACATGTCTTCCAGGATTTGAATAACTCTCTCAAATTGCACATCTGTCTGAGGATGAAAAGCAGTACTGAAATTCAACATTGTTCCCATGGCTTCTTGGAAACTTCTCCAGTAATGAGCAACCGTGTATCTCTATCTGAAGTAAAGTTTAAAGGAACACCGTGATACTTCACCGCGTTTTCTATATACACTTCAGCTAGTTTCCTCTTGGAGTACGTTACCTTGATGGAAATGAAATGGGCAGACTTTGTAAGTCGATCCACAATTACCCAAATTATATCAAAGGCTTCCTGCGACTTTGGTAGATTTGTGAGAAAATCCATGGTTATCTCTTCCCATTTCCATTCTGGTATGGGCAACAGTTGCAACATTCCTCCTGGCTTCTGTCGTTCAGCTTTCACTTTAAGACCATTCTGGCAACTCCTAACATAGTCAAGGACATCTCTTTTCATAATACACCACCAGAACTGTTTTTTCAGATTCTGATACATCTTGTTGGCTCCACGGTGAATGGCATAACGAGACTTATGTGTTTCTTCCATAATCACTTTCTTGATCTCGTGTACTTGTGGAAAAGTTAAGCGATTCTTGAAATACAAGCTTCCATCCTCTCGAGCATTCCAATGTTCTATAGTCTCACCATTCTGCAATCTTATCAGAACGCTCAGAAGATACTTATCTTGGTGCTGATTCTCTTTAACTTGTTGGACCAGGTACGTTGGATCTACCAGATTATAAATCATCACCGAATCATTCTCGAAGAACTTGAGATCGTAATCCACAATTACCATTTTTCTCTTCCAATCTAGCAATGCTAGCGCTGCTAGAACACCTGCACCTTTCCTACTCAGTGCATCAGCTACAACGTTAGCCTTACCAGGATGATACTCAAGAGTGACATCATAATCCTCCATGTACTCAATCCATTGACGTTGCCTCAAGTTCAGGTCTCGCAGAGTCAAGAGATATTTCAAACTTTTATGATCAGAAAAGATTTGAAATCTTACACCGTAAAGGTAGCATCTTCATATCTTCAACGCAAAGATGATAGCTGCTAACTCCAGATCATGAGTTGGGTAGTTCTTCTCGTGAGGCTTCAACTCACAAGAACCATAAGCAACTACGCGCCCATTCTGCATCAAAACGCACCGCAGACCTTCTTTAGAAGCATCTGAGTAAACTTCATACGGCTCGCCCATCTTCGGGATAGTGAGGATTTGTGCACTGGTTAAACAAACCTTCAACCTTTGAAAAACATTCTCACACTGATGATCCCACTCAAGCCGAACATTCTTCTTCGTGAGTCGGGTCATTTGTGCGGCTATCCGTGAGAAATCTTTCACAAACTTTCTGTACTATCTAGCCAAACTAAAAAAACTTCGAATTTCCCCAACATTCTTTGGTGGCTCCCATCTTAAGACTGCTTCTATCTTAGAAGGGTCTATAGATACTCCATCTTCAGTTATCACATGCCCAAGAAACTTAACTTCTGTTAACCAAAAATCACACTTCTGTTTCTTGGCATATAGCTAACGTTCCCGAAGAGTCTGTAAAACAATCCTAAGATGCTGCTCATGCTCTTGCGTATCCTTCGAGTAAATCAAAATGTCATCAATGAAGAAAATGACTAACTGATCCAAAAATGGTCGAAAAAACTGGATTCATCATGTCCATAAAAGTTGCAGGAGCGCTCGTTAATCCGAAAGGCATTACCGGGAACTTAAAAAGACCATAACGAGTTCTGAAAGCCGTCTTGAGAATATCTTCTTCACGAACCTTCAGCTGATGATACCCAGATCTCAGATCTATCTTGGAAAAGAATCGAGATCCTCCCAGTTGGTCAAACAACTTGTTAATCCTTGGCAAGGTATCAAGGATAAAATCAATACATAACTCTATCACCCGATCAAGCAGCAGACTAGTTAACTCTTCTAGAAAACGTTGGAAAATTCATCCACAACAATAACTAATCATGTATCAGCGTCTATTACGTCGGTTTCTGATGCCGAAAGAAGTGCCTAGCATGAAAAGTTTCTTCGTCCTCCAAGACTTCATGATACCATTCTGCATCCCCTGGTCTTAGCCTTCCTAATAAGGAATTATCTCCTTAAATTCCATGCATAGCGTAACTCTTTGCCAATGGAAATCTAGCTGAACTCTATACTTTGACAACCAATCTATGTCAGAACATTACCTTTCACGTACATAGGTTGTCCACGTATTTTCCTGATTCAACCAACATTTCTAGGCCATATCCTAGAACACTTTCCATGTCCAGCTCATCCTTGTTCATACGCTTGGCTATCTTTAAACAAAAGCATCCAAATCATCCTCAAACCTTATGCACTTCATGTGCTTGGTTTCGACAGTGAGAGTGCAAAACGCACCCAATCGTAGCCTTGTCCCTCATTGAGATGCTATCATCTTCCTTTATCAAGGTCCACCAACTTTCATCCAGAAAGCATTGTACGTAGAACAATCCCTCTATTTGTTCCTACGTCATGAGCATCGTACGTTTTCGTGAACAGTCCTAACGTTAAACTAGCACGAGCTTCATGCTTAGCTACCATGAACTCTACGCAATACTCTAGCAGAGTTCTTATCATATCCAACGGCATTACGATATTCTGAACCCAATGACCTGCAACTCGCAGATCCATATATCCTTGAATGCGTGAATATAGAAGTCGTAGAACTTTCAAAGACATCGACTTCTAGACGTACTAACACGCGCTTCATCCTAAACACGTGTTGTCACTTCCTGAAAAACAAATCATTACTCAGCCATACTCAAGAGACTCTGGTGAACATAAGGATCCTTATAAATAAGGAACAATTCGAAGGACTCGCATCAGGCGACCTTCTAAAACTACTATCGATGGACTATAAGTGTAAAGTAAACCAAGTATGCATTCCCTAGAGATTCTTAACCTAGTGCTCTGACACCACCCTGTCACGCCCCGGGAAAAGTGGGGTGTGATTATTGTATAAAATGAAACACTAATAAACTTTACATAACTAACCCACGGTGCATACTCAGTTATTTACTTTACAAGTCCAAAAATCCAAATAAAATTCCAACAATCCATCTCAAATTTATAACTTCAAGCAATAAACATTACCAACCGAGTCTAATCAATATCCAAAACCAGTCAATTTCCCGAAATCACTCAAGAAACTCAAAAATCCCAAATTCACTTTCAAACCCTAGATTCCAAAATTCATTCGGGTTTGATTTCTTTTACCTTGTTTCCGGGAGATTCAATCTTCCTCGGTGTGTGTCCTTCTTTCCCGGCGTTCGTTTCCCGGTCGGCGGCCACGGCGGCTCGTGGCGGTGATTCTTCTCGGCCAAGACGCGCGGATCCACAGAGAGCGCGAGTCATCAACTCCTCGCTGGTCTCTTCTTCTTCGTCCATCTCCGCCGCCCACCTCGCCGGAGACTCTTTCTCTCTTCCTTTCCTTTTCTTTTCTCGGTCGGTTTCCTCAAGAGCTCGGGCTCTATTTTTTTTCTTTGTTTGCTTCAGTGTTTCACACGTCCAAGAAGATAAGGAGGAAGAGAAGAGTCGGTTCAATATAGGATAAGACTGAAGCAATTTTTCCAAAATTGCTACTAGATCCTTCCTTTTCTGCAACTTTTAATTTTCCTCCACAAAATAATTTTTCCTTTCTTTAAATGTTGCAAATGAGTTCCTTAATCTCAAAACTTAATACTTAGATCTCAAATCAATGGAAATAAACTTTAGAAAATTAATTTTCTATCCATTAACTCTTATCGATATTTTATTTCCATTAACCATTGATTTGCGTCCATTCAAAATTCTAATTTGCAATATTTTTATCTTTTAAATTTCGAGATGTTACAGCTCTCCCCTCCTTAGAGGAATTTTGTCCCAAAATTTAAGATCTAACAGGGCACATGGAATAAGTACGGATATTTTTCCATCATATCGCTTTCCAGTTCCCAAGTCGCTTCTTCGTTTCCGTGATGTGTCTACAAAACCTTCACCAACGGAATCTCACGATTACGAAGACTCTTCATTTTTCTATCGACAACCTGGGTTGGAACTTCATCGTAAGTGACATCCTCTTGAATTGGTACATCTTCAAGTTGAACAATAGTGGTAGGATCGTGTTCGCTCTTCCGAAGCATTGATATGTGAAAAACATCGTGCACAAACGATAACTCTAGCGGTAGAGCAAGTCGATAAGCTACAAGACCTACTCGTGCAGTAATCTAGAAAGGTCCTACGTATTGAGGAGACAATTTCCCTTTCTTTCCAAAGCGGGAAATACCTTTACGTGGAGATACTTTCAAAAGGACGTAGTCTCCTACTTCAAATTCAAGTGGCCTTCGTCTTTTATCAACATAGCTCTTCTATCGACTCTGAGCTGTCTTCAATCGCTGCTGAATGATCGCGATTATCTCATTAGTCTCTTCAATGATCGTAGCTCCTATTTGAACACGATCTTCTAGTTCAATCCAAAACAGATGAGATCTACACAGTCTTCCATATAGAGCTTCAAAAGGGGCCATGCCTATTATGGACTGAAAACTGTTGTTGTATGCGAATTCAGCAAATGAGAGATTTTCTTTCCATTTTTTTACCAAAATCCAAAGCACACGCTCTCAACATGTCTTCCAGGATTTGAATAACTCTCTCAAATTGCACATCTGTCTGAGGATGAAAAGCAGTACTGAAATTCAACATTGTTCCCATGGCTTCTTGGAAACTTCTCCAGTAATGAGCAACCGTGTATCTCTATCTGAAGTAAAGTTTAAAGGAACACCGTGATACTTCACCGCGTTTTCTATATACACTTCAGCTAGTTTCCTCTTGGAGTACGTTACCTTGATGGAAATGAAATGGGCAGACTTTGTAAGTCGATCCACAATTACCCAAATTATATCAAAGGCTTCCTGCGACTTTGGTAGATTTGTGAGAAAATCCATGGTTATCTCTTCCCATTTCCATTCTGGTATGGGCAACAGTTGCAACATTCCTCCTGGCTTCTGTCGTTCAGCTTTCACTTTAAGACCATTCTGGCAACTCCTAACATAGTCAAGGACATCTCTTTTCATAATACACCACCAGAACTGTTTTTTCAGATTCTGATACATCTTGTTGGCTCCACGGTGAATGGCATAACGAGACTTATGTGTTTCTTCCATAATCACTTTCTTGATCTCGTGTACTTGTGGAAAAGTTAAGCGATTCTTGAAATACAAGCTTCCATCCTCTCGAGCATTCCAATGTTCTATAGTCTCACCATTCTGCAATCTTATCAGAACGCTCAGAAGATACTTATCTTGGTGCTGATTCTCTTTAACTTGTTGGACCAGGTACGTTGGATCTACCAGATTATAAATCATCACCGAATCATTCTCGAAGAACTTGAGATCGTAATCCACAATTACCATTTTTCTCTTCCAATCTAGCAATGCTAGCGCTGCTAGAACACCTGCACCTTTCCTACTCAGTGCATCAGCTACAACGTTAGCCTTACCAGGATGATACTCAAGAGTGACATCATAATCCTCCATGTACTCAATCCATTGACGTTGCCTCAAGTTCAGGTCTCGCAGAGTCAAGAGATATTTCAAACTTTTATGATCAGAAAAGATTTGAAATCTTACACCGTAAAGGTAGCATCTTCATATCTTCAACGCAAAGATGATAGCTGCTAACTCCAGATCATGAGTTGGGTAGTTCTTCTCGTGAGGCTTCAACTCACAAGAACCATAAGCAACTACGCGCCCATTCTGCATCAAAACGCACCGCAGACCTTCTTTAGAAGCATCTGAGTAAACTTCATACGGCTCGCCCATCTTCGGGATAGTGAGGATTTGTGCACTGGTTAAACAAACCTTCAACCTTTGAAAACCATTCTCACACTGATGATCCCACTCAAGCCGAACATTCTTCTTCGTGAGTCGGGTCATTTGTGCGGCTATCCGTGAGAAATCTTTCACAAACTTTCTGTACTATCTAGCCAAACTAAAAAAACTTCGAATTTCCCCAACATTCTTTGGTGGCTCCCATCTTAAGACTGCTTCTATCTTAGAAGGGTCTATAGATACTCCATCTTCAGTTATCACATGCCCAAGAAACTTAACTTCTGTTAACCAAAAATCACACTTCTGTTTCTTGGCATATAGCTAACGTTCCCGAAGAGTCTGTAAAACAATCCTAAGATGCTGCTCATGCTCTTGCGTATCCTTCGAGTAAATCAAAATGTCATCAATGAAGAAAATGACTAACTGATCCAAAAATGGTCGAAAAAACTGGATTCATCATGTCCATAAAAGTTGCAGGAGCGCTCGTTAATCCGAAAGGCATTACCGGGAACTTAAAAGGACCATAACGAGTTCTGAAAGCCGTCTTGAGAATATCTTCTTCACGAACCTTCAGCTGATGATACCCAGATCTCATATCTATCTTGGAAAAGAATCGAGATCCTCCCAGTTGGTCAAACAACTTGTTAATCCTTGGCAAGGTATCAAGGATAAAATCAATACATAACTCTATCACCCGATCAAGCAGCAGACTAGTTAACTCTTCTAGAAAACGTTGGAAAATTCATCCACAACAATAACTAATCATGTATCAGCGTCTATTACGTCGGTTTCTGATGCCGAAAGAAGTGCCTAGCATGAAAAGTTTCTTCGTCCTCCAAGACTTCATGATACCATTCTGCATCCCCTGGTCTTAGCCTTCCTAATAAGGAATTATCTCCTTAAATTCCATGCATAGCGTAACTCTTTGCCAATGGAAATCTAGCTGAACTCTATACTTTGACAACCAATCTATGTCAGAACATTACCTTTCACGTACATAGGTTGTCCACGTATTTTCCTGATTCAACCAACATTTCTAGGCCATATCCTAGAACACTTTCCATGTCCAGCTCATCCTTGTTCATACGCTTGGCTATCTTTAAACAAAAGCATCCAAATCATCCTCAAACCTTATGCACTTCATGTGCTTGGTTTCGACAGTGAGAGTGCAAAACGCACCCAATCGTAGCCTTGTCCCTCATTGAGATGCTATCATCTTCCTTTATCAAGGTCCACCAACTTTCATCCAGAAAGCATTGTACGTAGAACAATCCCTCTATTTGTTCCTACGTCATGAGCATCGTACGTTTTCGTGAACAGTCCTAACGTTAAACTAGCACGAGCTTCATGCTTAGCTACCATGAACTCTACGCAATACTCTAGCAGAGTTCTTATCATATCCAACGGCATTACGATATTCTGAACCCAATGACCTGCAACTCGCAGATCCATATATCCTTGAATGCGTGAATATAGAAGTCGTAGAACTTTCAAAGACATCGACTTCTAGACGTACTAACACGCGCTTCATCCTAAACACGTGTTGTCACTTCCTGAAAAACAAATCATTACTCAGCCATACTCAAGAGACTCTGGTGAACATAAGGATCCTTATAAATAAGGAACAATTCGAAGGACTCGCATCAGGCGACCTTCTAAAACTACTATCGATGGACTATAAGTGTAAAGTAAACCAAGTATGCATTCCCTAGAGATTCTTAACCTAGTGCTCTGACACCACCCTGTCACGCCCCGGGAAAAGTGGGGTGTGATTATTGTCTAAAATGAAACACTAATAAACTTTACATAACTAACCCACGGTGCATACTCAGTTATTTACTTTACAAGTCCAAAAATCCAAATAAAATTCCAACAATCCATCTCAAATTTATAACTTCAAGCAATAAACATTACCAACCGAGTCTAATCAATATCCAAAACCAGTCAATTTCCCGAAATCACTCAAGAAACTCAAAAATCCCAAATTCACTTTCAAACCCTAGATTCCAAAATTCATTCGGGTTTGATTTCTTTTACCTTGTTTCCGGGAGATTCAATCTTCCTCGGTGTGTGTCCTTTTTTCCCGGCGTTCGTTTCCCGGTCGGCGGCCACGGCGGCTCACGGTGGTGATTCTTCTCGGCCAAGGCACGCGGATCCAAAGAGAGCGCGAGTCATCAACTCCTCGCCGGGCTCTTCTTCTTCGTCCATCTCCGCCGCCCACCTCGCCGGAGACTCTTTCTCTCTTCCTTTCCTTTTCTTTTCTCGGTCGGTTTCCTCTAGAGCTCGGGCTCTGTTTTTTTTCCTCATTTGCTTCAGTGTTTCACACGTTTAAGAAGATAAGGAGGAAGAGAAGAGTCAGTTCAATAATAGGATAAGGCTGAAGCAATTTTTCCAAAATTGCTAGTAGATCCTTCCTTTTCTGCAACTTTTAATTTTCCTCCACAAAATAATTTTTCCTTTCTTTAAATGTTGCAAATGTGTTCTTTAATCTCAAAACTTAATACTTAGATCCCGAATCAATGGAAATAAACTTTAGAAAATTAATTTTCTATCCATAAACTCATATCGATATTTTATTTCCATCAAGCACTGATTTGCGTCCATTCAAAATTCTAATTTGCAACATTTTTATCTTTTAAATTTCGAGATATTACAGCGCATAACTCCTCGAGTTGAGTTCCGAGTCCACGAGTCGACTGATGATTCCTTGTGTTGACTCTACATATGACTCCTCGAGTTGAGTTCACTCCTCGAGTTGAGTTCCGAGTCCACGGGTCGACTGATGACTCCCCGTGTTGACTCTACACATGACTCCTCGAGTTGAGTTCACTCCTCGAGTTGAGTTCCGAGTCCACGGATCGATTGATGACTCCCTGTGTTGACTCAACACATGACTCCTCGAGTTGAGTTCACTCCTCGAGTTGAATTCCGAGTCCACGGGTCGACTGAGGACTCCCCGTGTTGACTCTACATATGACTCCTCGAGTTGAATTCACTCCTCGAGTTGGGTTCCGAGTCCGCGGGTCGACTGATAACTCCCCGTGTTGACTCTACACATGATTCATCGAGTTGAGTTTACTCCTCGAGTTGAGTCATGGGCCCACGAGTCGACTAGAAAGTCCTCGTGTCAAACATGCACAACTTCTTGAGCCACCGGTCAACGATGGACTCACAAGACTCAAGGATAAATCTACATGCTCTTCCACAAGCAACAAAAATCGTCCCTAAACGACGTGCCTAAGTCGGCCCTAACGGCGCACCAAAATTCGCTCTACGACACTCTCATGAGAGAATGAATTTGCCAATTGAGTCCCCAAACATGACGCGCGCACCATGGCGTTGCGTTCACAAGGGCACAAGACTCGACCCAAGAGACTCAACCTGAAAACGCGACCAGTGCACTAAGGTGCCACACTCGTCGGGGGATCAAGTCTACACCTAACCCCGCCTATCGCATGACACGTGCACCCAAGGGTGCCACGTCCATGAGGTGGTGTGGTCGCGCTTGCCGCCCAACTCGTGCGCCAATAGGCAGTGAGTCACATATGGGTTTCAAAGGCCTGCGCCCGCCGGACGAAACTGGTCTAGCCAACGTCCACGGAAAACCCGGTCACGCTATGTGGCAACAAGGCCCCTCGAAGCCCAATCCGCGCAAATCGATCACGTCTTCATTAGTAGGTCTAGAAAATAAGCCGTGCACAACAGAGCCATGCGAATCGATCACGCCTTCATTGGTAGGTCAAGAAAATAAGCCACGCACAACAAAGCCGTGCAAGTCGATCAGCCTTCATTGCTAGGTCGAGAAAATAAGCCGCGCACCGCCAAGATGTGCAAATCGATTACGCCTTCATTGGTAAGTCGAGAAAATAAGTTGCGCACTGACAGGTCGTGCTAATCAATCGCACCTTCGTCGGAAAATCAAGAACATAAAACAACAAAAGTAGTCCCTCGCGACGCGCAAAAGCCATCCCTTGCGACGCGCAAAAGCCGTCCCTCGTGATGTGAAAAAGCTATCCCTCGCGACGCGCAAAAGCTGTCCCTCGCGACGCACAAAAACCGTCCCTTGTGATGCACCAAAGCCGTCCCTCGCGATGCACCAAAGCCGTCCCTCATGACGCAAAAAAGCCGTCCATCGCGACGCACCAAAGTCATCCCTCGTGACGTGAAAAAGTTATCCCTCCGGATGCACTCACAAACTCAAGAGTGTTCGTCTCAAAGTACGCGCGTCGGCACAGCTATTGAGTTTCCACTCGACCCACGCTTGACCAGAAACTCGGGGGGCTAATGTTGTCGGCCTATCGATGACCGACAGGGGCAAAACCGTCACGCCACAACCCGCTGGCGCCCGGCCGGCAAAGGTCCGTCCGGCCGACCCCTGGCCGGACAAGGACCGTCAGGGCACCTCCCGGCCGGCCCAAGTCTCGCCGGCCAACGGCCGGCCAAAGTCTCGCATGGCCAATGGCCAGCCCAGGTCCACTCGGCCATTGGCCGGCCCGAGCAGTTCACTTGGCCAATTGCCGAGTGAACCTTCATCCGGTCAGCAGTTCACTCGGCCAATGGCCGAGTGAACCTTCATCCGACCAGCAGTTCACTCAGCCAATGGTCGAGTGAACCTTCATCCGGCCAGCAGTTCACTCGGCCAATGGCCGAGTGAACCTTCATTCGGCCAGCAGTTCACTCGGCCAATGGCCGAGTGAACCTTCATCCGGCCATGTAGTTCACTTGGCCAATGGCTGAGTGAACCTTCTCCCGGCGCAGGCGCTTCACTAGGCCGAGGGCTGAGTTAACTTCATCGACCCAAGTTCAGCCGGCCATTGGCCGCCCCAAACTTTCACCCGGCAAATGGCCGACCCAGGAGACTCACTCGGCCAAGGGGTTCCCCAAACACCCCTTGGTTGCGTATAAAGCCCTCTCACAAAGGTAATCCAATTTTGAGTCCTGAAACGCTGTCAAACTCATACTTCACTCGTTTCACTCATCTTTAGCCTCTAAACACCTAAACCCTATATATTCCACCTCAATCCTACTAATGTTGAGCGTCGGAGAGGTAAACAGAGGCACCCCCTGTTGGAATTGATCTAGGGTTTAAGAAAAAGTTTAACGCTTCGTTAAGCGGCGGAATTTTAAAAATTTTCTTTTTCAAGTAAAACAGTTTTTACTAACCTAGACAAAGAGCAAGCACATGTAAATAAATACTAATATGAGCATAATAAATTTACTAACCTCTTTAGAAGCTTGAACGTTGATGAGCCTTTGGAAGGTTGATAACATTCGTCTCCCTCGCAGCACGTCTCTCTTTCTTTCCTCGGCAACTCGAGCAACCACAAAAGTTTCTATCACTAAATCACTCGAAATAAAAGGAATTAGTGTGTGGGCACTTTTAAACACTACGACTTAAGAACGAGTCTTGAAGTCGCAGAGCTAAACACTAGGTCAAATGAGGACCTAGGTGCCAAAACAATAAAACGAAATTGACTAGAGAGAGAGAAAGAGGAGTCGGCCACAAGGTCTAGAGAGAGAGGCTCTCAATCTCTAACTTATGTGGAATGAATAGAATGAGAGGAATGAGGGTCCTATTTATAGGAGAAGGGTTGGACTTGGAAAGAAGTAGTTTCCTCTTATTTTCCAAGCCTTTATGAGCAATCCCTTATTGCCCAATTCTCCAAAATGGGCGCCCACCTCATGCACATCCCCAAGGGATTAGTTTCCTCTTTTGTTCCATGCCTTGCCTTTGACTCTCTCTTGGCCGAAATTCCTATTACCTTGTATAGGAAATTTGTTTCCTCTTTTTCTTTTGGCAAGTATCTTGATACATTCATGTACAAAATATTCTCTTTTTCTTTGGGTATGTTGGGCGCCTATAGCCTTCTAGAAAGAGCTTCTAGAAGCTTTTCCATTTGTTCATGACAACATGAAAAAGGCCCATTAAGAATTTTCAGTAAAATTCTTATGAAATGAAATTAATCCACAAGGCCCAATGATCAAGTCATGGCCGAGTGTTATTGAGTCATCAAATGACCTTGTCAAAAAGGAAAAATGGTATGAAATAACCAATTCAAACTATGATTTTTGCAAAATAGCCATAGTTTCATTAGGTATAGCAAAATAGCCAATTGAGAGTACTACGACTTTTAATCATGCCTCGATTAATTTTAATTCAGCCTTCATAACGCTTACATTCTGTCTTTATAGTTCGTTGGGATTAAATTTAATTCAACCTAGATTAATCTTACTTTGGCTAGTTTGCTTATAGTTGACAAACTATGGCTATTTTGCAAAAGTTGAAGTTCTATTTGGCTATATAGCCGTTTGACCCAAAAATTTATTGACATTCATTTCATCCTATGTCTCAAAAGACAAAAATACCCTTTTGACAATTTTCGTTCTTGTTTTGACTTAGCTTCCAGTTTAACTATTCCTACTCGATGTGATTCGTGACAGTGACCTCATGGATCCAAATGAACAAAGCTTGAGCTAAATACTTGGACTCAAAAGTTCACAAACCTTTTCCAAGTTTAGCTTAATGTCAACTGACTCCACTAAAGAGTTGACACTGAAAATCTCTCGGTTCAAATGAATTTATTTTCTACTCAAGAATTCAACCTAATTGTAATGAGTGGATCCACAGAATATTATCAGTGTTTACCCTTCATGAATATCATCAGCTAGTCGGGATTTACAAAATTACCATTTTACCCTTCTAGCTGTTATTTCCTCAACTCATTTGTCGCTTGTGAATAAGTTAGAAACAATGTATTGACGAGGAGCTAACAAGTCACATTGTTTCATCCAAAAGAGTCAGGACTCAATTTGGACACTGGCTGGTTCATTTATTCACACTCTAAGGAACAAAGCATGAGGTGATATACATTGCATTTCAGCAATCTTGTACATGAATTCCATATCTATGAGAACTTCACAAAGTTACTCATGAAATTCTCACAACTTAGTACTTCACCAATAGGCCTTGTTCGGAATCACATAGGGAGTCCGAACTCTGACTTTCTCAAATGAGAATACGTAAGGTGTGAAATGGCATGTCTCATTTCAGGATTAAGGTAAGCACGATGCAATTCATACGTAGTGACTTCGAGACATAAGAGGTTAAATGGTTTGTTCTTATCTTGTCTCTAGAAGTGCACTGGTCAATTCAGTACCTTCGGAAGATACCTAGAAAAACTATAGAGTCTCCAACTCTCAATGCCCCATAACCAGACATCGTAGATTCTCGTAACAATCGTACTGATGTCAATAGTCCTTTGACCCTTAGATTGCGAATATATCGTTTTAAGCAAACTACGAAGAGTTTGTTCATGCAAATCTACATTTGTCTCTTCGTAAGTTGTTTAGTTTGTTTGTGGACTAAAGACTAATGTTTTATCACAAAGCTTCAAACAGAAACGGAAGAATGAATGAACGTTTCAACTTTTAATTAATGAATAAGCAATTACAAGCAAGAGTCTTCGTGAGACTTTATTACATCAAATGTACAATATAAAGATTACAACTCTTCTTGTGGGCACCATTGACAACACCCCCTCTGTTTCCCCTTTGTAGTTCATCGTTTCCTTTTCCCGCAGGATCGACGACAGACGAGGCAAACACCACTGATAGCTAAGGGACGACTTGGGATACCAAGTCCGACACGCTCGAGCCGAAGCGAGACCACTTGGTCCGGCCTTGGGTCTAACAGCTTGAGGCTCCTAAATAGTTGTCCGAAAACGAGCGACAACAGTTAGTAAATTTATAATGCTCATAATAGTTTTATTTAGGTGTACTTGCTCTTTGTCTAGTTTGGTAAAATCGTTTTGCTTGTCAAAAGAAAATTTTTAAAATTCCGCCGCTTACCCGAAGCGTTAAACTTTTTCTTAAACCCTAGATCAATTCCAACAAGTATAAGAAACTACAACAAAAAACCAAAGTCTTCTGCAAAGTGGAAAGACTCCGGTCCGATAGATGCCGGAAAAAAGACCGTAGAGAAACTATATAGACTACATTCAAAGACTATAGTTAAAAGGCCTTTTCATGGTAGTGAAATGTTCTTGCCAAAAAGAAATTTGTGAAGTTTGCACCAAGAAAGACCACCTTAACAGTCCAAGACGTTACTGGGTCCATCTCTTCTAATGACTCGTCTGGTGAAAGAGGAGAGAGTGCTGAAGTCAGCGTCTCTGATCCCAACAATGAAGATGTTCCCACAAAGGAACATGACTCTGCTTCGCCTATTGAGGCCTCTCATATAAGCATTAAAGATATCAATGGTTCTGTCGATACTCCTATGACAATTGAGAACTAAAAGAAAGTTTTAAATATGGATGTGATTAATTAGGATCCAGAACCTAGGACTATGAATGAAGATAATGTGGAGAGAGATTCAGACAACTTGAGACCTCTACTTATTTCCACTGATCCCCCTCATGCTGATGTCGTTGGTGGGATTCTTGGTTCATCTCATAATGTTATTGCTGTAATCTGGTCAGTGAGAAAGTATTGTCAATGATCCGCACAAGGAGAGTAGTAGTCTTTACTTATGTATATTTGATGTAATAAAGTCTCACGAAGACTCTTGCTTGTAACTGCTGAATTATTAATAAAACTTGAAACATTCACTCATTCTTCCTTGTCTGTTTGAAGCTTTATGATAAACTATAGTCTTTAGTCCTTAAACAAAATTAACAACAAATGAAGATTCAAATATAGATTTGCATGAACAAACTCTTCAGGGTTTGCTTAAAATAGTAAATTCACAATCTAAGGATCAAAGGGCTATTGATCTCAGTATGATTGCTAGGTGAATCTATGATGTCTGGTTATGAGGTATTGAGAGTTGACACTCTATAGTTCTTCCTAGGTATCTTATGAAGGTATTGAATTGACCAGTGCACTTCTAGAAAAGGAATAAAAACAAACCATTTAACCTCTTATGTCTCAAAATCACTATGTATGAATTGCATCATGCTTACCTAAATCCTGAAATGAGACATGTCATTTCATTGTTGTCAATGGTGTTGACAAGAAGAGTTGTAGTATCTATTTATGTACATTTGATGTAATATAGTCTTACGAAGACTCTTGCTTGTAACTGCTTATTTATTAATAAAAGTTGAAACGTTCATTCATTCTTCCTTGTCGGAAGCTTTATGATAAAACCTTAGTCTTTAGTCCATAAACAAACCTAACAGCATATGAAGAGACAAATGTAGATTTGCATGAACAAACTCTTCACGGTTTGCTTAAAACAATATATTCGCAATCTAAGGATCAAAGGACTATTGATCTCAGTACGATTGTTATGAGAATCTATGATGTCTTGTTATGGAACATTGAGAGTTGAAGACTCTATAGTTTTTCTAAGTATCTTCTGAATGTACTGAATTGACCAGTGCACTTCTCGAGACAAGATAAGAACAAACCATTTAACCTCTTATGTCTCGAAGTCACTACGTATGAATTGCATCATGCTTACCTCAATCCTGAAATGAGACATGTCATTTCATAGCTTACGTATTCTCATTTGAGAAAGTCAGAGTTCGGATTCAATATGTGATTCCGAATAGGACCTATTGGTGAAGTACTAACTTATGAAAATGTCTTGAGTAACTTTATGAAGATCTCATAGATATGGAATTCATGTACAAGATTGCTGAAATGCAATGTATATCACCTCACGCTTTGTTCCTTGATGTGTTAGCTCCTCGTCAATACATTGTTTCTAACTTATTCACAAGCGACAAAGGAGTTGAGGAAATAACAGCTAGAAGGGTAAAATGGTAATTTTGTAAATCCCGACTAGCTGATGATATTCATGAAGGGTAGACATAGATAATATTTAGTGGATCCACTCATCACAGTTTAGTTGAATTATTGAGTAGAAAATATATTCATTTGAACCCAGAGATTCTCAGTGTCAACTCTTTAGTGGAGTCAGATGACATTAAGCTAAACTTGGAAAAGATTTGTGAACTTTTGAGTCCAAGAATTTTAGCTCAAGCTTTGTTCATTTGGATCCATGAGGTCACTATCACAAATCATATCGAGTAGAAATAGTTAAACTAGAAGCTAAATCAAAACAAGAACGAGACAAGTTTTACGAAAATTGTCTAAAGGGCAATTTCGTCTCTTTGGACATAGGATGAAATGAATGTCAATAAATTTTTTGATAAGGTCATATGATGCATATAAACACTCGACCAAGTTAAATAATTTGGGCCTTGTGGATTAATTTCATTTTTTACTTGAAAATTCTTAATGGGCCTTTCCTTATGTTGTCATGAACAAATGAAGAAGCATCTAGAAGCTTCTTCTAGATGGTGTGGCCGTCCAACCTACAGAGAAAGAGAGACAAATTTTCTGCATTAATGTATGAAGATACTTTTCAAAAGAAAAAAAAGGAAACAAATTTCCTCTATGAGGAAAGAAGGGATTTCAGCCAACCAAGCAAGTAGAGAGCAAGATAAAAGAGGAAACAAATCAAAGGACTTGCTTGTCAAGTCTTGGCCGTGTGACTCAAGAGGGTGAAGGCCAATATTTGCTCATGAATATGTGATATTCTATAGAAGAGGAAACTACCTTCATGAAGGTAATCCCTCTCCTATAAATAGAGGCCTCATTCTCATTGTTTTCTCATTCCACATAAGTTAGAGATTGAGAGCTTCTCTCTCTAGAACTTGTGGCCTCCCCCGCTTCCTCTCTCTCTCTAAGTTCTTTTCGTTTTTGTTTTGGCACCTAGGTCCACATTTGACCTAGTGTTTTAGCTCCTTCGACTCTTAGACTTGTTCTTGGGTCGTCGTGTTTAAAAGTGCCCACACACTAATTCCTTTCTTTCTCGTTTGATTCTTGTGATAAAAACTTCCGTGGTTGCTCGAGTTCCCGAGGAAAGAAGAAAGACGAGCTTCATGGGAAGACAAACGTTTCAACCTTCCTAAGGCTTCTCAACGTTCAAGCTTCACAAAGGTTAGTAAATGAGTAATGCTTTTAATAGTTTTAAATTAACATGTACTTGCTCTTTGTCTAGGTTAGTAAAAACTTTTTACTTTTTTAAAAGAAAAGTTTTAAATTCCGCCGCTTGCTCGAAGCGTTAAATCTTTTCTTAACCCTAGATCAATTCCAACATTCATAGCTTGTGTATTCTCATTTGAGAAAGTCAGAGTTCCAGATACACTATGTGATATAGACAAGACCTATTGGTGAAGTACTAAGTTATGAAGATGTCATGAGTAACTTTGTTAAGATCTCATAGATATGAAATTCATGTACAAGATTGCTGAAATGCAATGTATATCACATCATACTTTGTTCCTTGGAATCTGAATAAATGAACTGGCCAGTGTCCAAATTGAGTCATGACTCTTTTGGATGAATCAATGTGACTTGTTAGCTCCTCGTCAATACATTGTTTCTAACTTATTCACAAGCGATAAAGGAGTTGAGGAAATAATAGCTAAAAGGATAAAATGGTAATTTTGGTAATCCCATCTAGTTGATGATATTCATGAAGTCTCACGAAGACTCTTGCTTGTAACTGTTAAATTATTAATAAAAGTTGACACGTTCATTCATTCTTCCTTGTCTGGTTGAAGCTTTATGATAAACTATAGTCTTTAGTCCTTAAACAAACCTAACAACAAATGAAGATTCAAATATAGATTTGCATGAACAAACTCTTCATGGTTTGCTTAAAATAGTATATTCACAATCTAAGGATTAAAGGGCTATTGATCTTAGTATGATTGTTAGGAGAATCTATGATGTCTAGTTATGAGCCATTGAGAGTTGGAGACTCTATAGTTCTTCCTAGGTATCTTCTGGAGGTACTGAATTGACCAATGCACTTCTAGACACAGAATAAGAACAAACCATTTAACCTCTTATGTCTCGGAGTCACTATGTATGAATTGCATCATGATTACCTCAATCCTGAAATGAGACTTGTCATTTAATAGCTTACGTATTCTCATTTGAGAAAGTCAGAGTTCTAGATTCACTATGTGATATAGACAAGACCTATTGGTGAAGTACTAAGTTATGAAGATGTCATGGGTAACTTATATGGACTCATGTACAAGATTGCTGAATGCAATGTATATCACCTCATGCTTTGTTCTTTGGAATGTGAATAAATGAGCTAGCCAGTGTCAAAATTGAGTCACGACTCTTTTGGATGAATCAATGTGAATTGTTAGCTCCTCGTCAATACATTTTTCTAACTTATTCATAAGCGACAGAGGAGTTGAGGATATAACAGCTAGAAGGGTAAAATGGTAATTTTGTAAATCCCATATAGTTGATGATATTCATGAAGGATAAACATAGATAGTATTCAATGGATCCACGCATTACAATTAAGTAGAATTCTTGAGTAGAAAATATATTCATTTGAACCGAGAGATTTCAGTGTCAACTCTTTAGTGGAGTCAGTTAACATTAAGCTAGAACTTGGAAAAGGTTTGTGAACTTTTGAGTCCAAGTATGCTGGCTCAAGCTTTGTTAATTTGGATCCAAGAGGTCACTACCACAAGTCATTAGAGTATGCTGTCTAAAGGGTAATTTTGTCCTTTTGGACATGGGATGGTATGAATGTCAATAAATAAGTTTTTTAGACATTGTCGTACGATGACAATGGGTTCAAGTCACACGGCCAAGTTGAGAGAATTGGACCTCGAGAATTGAATTTCATTTCATGGAATTTTATGAAAATTTTTATTGGGCTTATCTTATGTTGTCATGAACAAATAAAGAAACATCTAGAAGCTCCTTCTAGAAGCCATGAAACCGTCCAACCAAGAGAAGGAAATAGGATTTATTTTGTGTATTGATGTATGAAGATACTTGCCAAAAGAAAAAGAGGAAACAAATTTCCTCTATGAGGAAAGTATAGGGGGACGTCATGAGGGTAGAAAAGAGGAAATAAGTTTTGGTTATGCATACGTGATATTCAATAGAAAAGAGGAAACTACCTTTTGAAGGTAATCCTCCTCTTATAAATATCCCACCTCATTCACAACTCACAACACACAATTTTAGAGATTGAGAGCCTCTCTCTCTAGAATTGTAGCCGCCCCCCTCTCTCCCTCTAGAATCCCTTCTTGTTTATTGTTTTGGCACCTAGGTCCTCATTAGACCTAGCATTTGTTTTAGCTCTTTGGCTCAAAGACTTGTTCTTGAGTCATCACGTTTAAAAGTGCCCACACACTAAATCCAAACATTCTCTTAAGACTCTAGTGGTAGAAACTTTCGTGGTTGCTCACAGCTTCAAGAAGACTAGTGGGAGAGGCGATCTGCGTGGGGAGACCAACGTTTCAACCTTCCTAAGGCTTCTCAACGTTCAAGCTCCATTCGAGGTTGGTACCGAGTAAAAACTAGATGTAGTTTTAAAAATTTAAATTATGTGTTCATGCGCTTTGTCTAGGTAGTACAAACGTTTTACGAGTTTTTAAAGAAATTTTTTATATTCTGCCGCTTGCTAGAAGCGATAAATCTTTTCTTAATCCTAGATCTATTCCAATAGAAAGATGTTGCACAAGATGTCTCTGCATCTGTCTTGCCTAGCAGTGAGCCTGTCAGGGAAACTAAGGAAGTGAGGGTGCCTCCTAGTGATGCTGCTATGGAGATTGAAGAAGAAGTGATTGTTTCTGTTAAGAGGAAAGACACTGGTGAAGATGAAATTTTGGCATCCTTTATGCCAAAAGGAAAGAAGAAGAATAGTATTGGGTAGAAACTTGTAAAGAACAAGGGTCTTATGAAGGAGGTGGAGTCTGTGAAGTCCAAGACTCCAAAGAAGAAGAAGAAAAGCAAACATGTGAAGATGGGTTTAAACAAGAAGAAGCTGAGATAGAGGAACATTGAGAAAGATGTCACTGACGTCCTGGGCGATATTGAGGAAGAAGAAGAGTTTGCTCATCCGGAGAGCCTGACCTTGGCTGATAGAAGATCTATTAGAGGTCAAAAGCTCCCGAAAGATGTTCCTCATGCCCCTCTGGACAATGCCTCATTCCATGAAGAAGATCGGGTGAGGAAGTGGATGTATGTTTACCGTAGGAATGTGTTTCCTGAGAAAGAGCTGTCCAAAGAGGCTCTGAAGATTGATGTGATTATGGAGCTTCTGAATGATGCGCAATTGCTCAAGACTATCATAAGGATAGGTCCTTACTATCCCAAATTAGTGAAGGAATTTGTTGTGATTATTTATGCGTCCATTGATCAACCACATCGTCTAGAGTTCAGAAAAGTCTATGTGCGTGGCCACTGCTTTGATGTTTCTTGTTCTATGATCAACGATTTCCTGGGTAGTGGGAAGATTATTGCTGACCGTCTCCCTTCCACGGATGTTGTGGCTAAGGAGATCTCAAATGACGAGAAGAAGACTTGGCCGATGAAAGGTTCCCTACCATCTTCAAGCATCATGGTTGACTTGGCCCGTCTCATCTATCACAAAGGTACACGAGCTTCTTTTGATTTTGGAGAGTTTGTTTTAGAGCACTTGGTCAAACATGCCAAGTCTTGTGCTGTGAAGCTTCCTATTGGCTTTCCCTCTTTGATCTCTGGGATTCTTTTGGTTCAAAAGAAAGACTCTTGCGTTCTGATGATATTGTTGGGAAGAATCAAGTGAACTGACCTTCAGTCATAAGCTGTTTGAAGGGAAACATGCTCGTGATCTTGTCATGCATATTGTCGCGACATCTGTCGCCTCTGGTGGAATTCTCAAAGCTCTTTATGAGGAAGTCTCTGCTCTCAAAGAGATTATTGAGAGATCTACTCGCAGGAAAGCTGTTTGTGAGGGTCTTATTAAGGTGATGACTCCTCCACCTTGTACTGATGTTGCTTCTACCTCTCAATCGACACAGCTGCTCGCCCTGCTCTTGAAAATGAAGAGAATGAAGATAAAGATGAGGACGAAGAAGAAGATGTTGCCGATAGTGATGATGAGGAAGATGAAGATGCGGATGATGAAGGTTCTGCCGGGACTCCTACTTTCTAGAGTCTCTTAATTTGGTTTGTACTATCTGAATATTCCTTGGCTTCTCTTTGTGATCAGCCTCTGCTCTCTCTTCGGTATGTGTATTCAGACTATGTTGATTATGATGCTTTTTATGCTGTTTGCTTCGGTACTCTTGTGCTTTTCTGATATTTTTCCTTCCCACGTCTTGGTTTATCCTTGCCTTTGGTATGTTTTTTTAGGCAATCAGGGGGAGAGGTAGTCATTTTGTCATTTATTTTGACTTATTTGATAGCTAGTCTCTTAGTATCATGTCTTTTATCTTGGCTGAGACTTTATTTTATTGAGAGATGCTCTGGAAGTGCTTGCCTATTTTTTACGTTATGTATTGGCTTATTTTTTTACTGGAAGTTGTTAAGGAAAGATGTCGGACAACATGCTTCAGGATTTGTAGAGACATATTTCTCTTTGTGCGCAGACTTTAATTATGACAAGTTTCTTGTTTTGCCAGAGCGTATCGCTGAAGACTTTCATTGATGATCTTCACGTGTTTATGGGTAAGAAAACCCTATATTGACTTCTAGACTTGTATGATTGGGGCCGAGTGCTTTTCCTTTAGCAGTTCTTGACGCTTTACCAAAATACTTAGGGTTCTTAGACGTGTACGATTGGCAGACCGGGAGACTATTTATTTTGATAAGAGCGGTGTAATTCTACAAACACTATTCCAGAAGTCTGAGTGTCTGTGAGATTGAGTTTTATGTCAAGGTGATTGAAGCCTTCACGTTTGTTGATTTTGAAGCTGACCAAGCATTGGAGCGTGCTTGAAGTGTGAAATTGAGAGGGGTCTCAGTTTCATGGGGAGTCCTTGTTTTGATAATCACTTGTAGTAATAGTTTCCATGACATTGATTTTTGTGTTGTTCATATAAGTCATTTTCTGTACTATTGACTAATCGATAGTGAATTCCTTTCCACTTGCAGAGAGGCCCCAGATGTAGGTGACGTTGCACCGAATTGAGAAATATTATGTGTCCTTTACTTTACGCCTGCTGATTTCATTATACATCTGTGTTAGAGCAATTTGTTGGACACATTGACTCTACATTGTGTGCGACATCTTGCCTCTTTCTCTAAACAGAATTTCACATTGAAGTTTTGAATATTATGGATTTCTTCCTTAAAACTCTCAAGTTTTTAATTTCATCCCTGAATGTTTAAGTTTTCTCTAATTTTATCATTAGGACCTTAGTTTCACATAAATCAAACATAATTCTAATAATTACAACATAATCAAAACCGGGGGTGAACAAATAAATGAATAAATAGAGAAAATCAGTAAAATTCAGTTCATTGTCAAAGAATTATATTTAAATTTAGAAGCTTAGAGATTTTTGTTTCGAACAACAATTTTGTTGGGATTGAACCCTCAGCTAATTTCTATTTTGGAAGTGATGTTGAATTACCAACTAAATTATGCTAGATATCACATAACTTTAGGGATTTAAATGGATAAAAATGGAAAGTTTAACGATGAATATTCAATAATATGGTCCAATAGTTTCTTAATTGAATTTGTATAAAATTAGGATTATATATTTATTTTGTCCACCCATTTTTATTACAAAAAATTAGCAAAATAGTCAACCCTCAAACGTTGAGATTTGATAAATAGCCAAAGTTTTGTAAATATAAAGTAAATAGCCACTCGGATGACGTGCCCCAATTAGATATTTTTTCAATTCCGAAATCTGTCCTTTTAGAGTTTTGAATTCTGAAAATATTTGAAATTTGAATTTTTAAGATTTTTCGAAACTTTAAATTTGAACTAACCGAATTTATGTATGAACACGATTTAGTTATTTAATTATTTCCTTATATATAGCAACTGCATTAACGTGGCTGTGCATTGTTATTTTGTTTCCTTATATATTTGATTTTTATTCCTTATTTACTGTTTTGATTATTTCTTTACTTTTTAGTTTGATCTTCCTTAATAGTCGTTATATTGATCTTCCTTTTTTACTCTGAATGAATCAGGTGGTATATATATATATATATATATATATATATATATGTATAAAACACGTATAAAAATAGCCGAAGCCTGGGATAGCTATGTAATTGCTCAAATAATAAGGAGTCTTGTGTTACTAAGCCAGTCAATTCTGAGAAAATATATAATATTACCATCATTGATAATAGTTAAAAATATTACTCGTATTTTATTCTTTAAATTTCCTGAATGGTCCGAGGATTTTATGGTATATATATATATATATATATATATATATATATTTAATTTTAGGCTATTTTCGCACCAGTTTTCATAAAATTACTATTGTATTTACGTATATTTACTGTCACTGTTATGTTGCAGTTAAGCTTTTTGAACGTCAATGGTTGGAAAACCATAATCCATTGTCAGGTGGTGTAAATACAGAATGTTATCAAAATGATTTACAAACTGTTTTCGGTAGACAACGTTATTGCGAGCGTCTTATTTCTTATGACAGTTATTTTTGTTATTGCCGTCGTGGTTGAATCATATTAACCCTGTTTGCAGTAAATACGCGTTACTATTCTAATTTCATTATATATAACAAATTCATAACTTGACATATTCAACACTAAATACATGGAAATATCTTCATCACAATTTTTTAATTGACATTTTCGACAGTAAATACACGTTTTAACAAAGAAACAATAACATCTAAAATACCTAGACATCATATTCTTTTTCAACAACATCACACCTAAATCATTGACATCTACATGCACACATTTTTCCTTTTAATTAGACCACAAGCCATGTATAACTCGTCCACTAGTAAATATACACAAGTCATTGATATATTATGCAGTAAATATATGAATCTTTATCCCATAGAAAGATGACTAACACAAAATCTATGTTTTTCAATAATCGAACTCAAAAACCCAGATTTATATTTCCATTATGTGTAAATCTTTGTCGGAAATTAGTAAATACCAGTTAAAATAGTAAGAACATCTACATTTGCATACCATACATATTTGTTGCTGTCGAAATCGTTCGTCAGACGTGTTGGACATGTTTTCGTCGGGGAAGAGACCAGAGGTTTTTTTTTTTTTTTGAGCTTTTTTTTTCTTAAACGAGAGATAATGGAAGTGAGCGGTTATGAATGTGATTTAATTACCTTGATTCTCGGAAATCATGATTTCTTTGAATTTTTTTTTTTTATATTAATCAGGAAATGACGAATGGGCGGGAAATCATGATTAAATTCTGCTGACTATTTATTTAGTATTAATAAAACCTTAGTTATTTAGCAATTTCTTAATTATTTTGCTAAATTACCCTTTTTATTATGTCAATTTGATTTAGATGAATCTCAATGGCTGATGACGAAATTAGTAGAAATTTTTTAAAGTTCAGGGTATCCTTAAAATCTCAATAAAATATATATTTTTCTGCAATCATTGTCGCCACGCACCTTTGGCTTCCTCTTCTTTCCTTAGTTTTTGTTTTTCCTCTACGACCGAAAGAAAAAGAATCAATAAACTCTCTTCTGTTTTTCTTAGGAATCTCATTGATTTAGATTCAGACATGCGGAAGAGAGACAGCGACGGGTCTTCGGAAAGTGAAAGACTGCTCTTGGAACACGGTCGAACTCTACAGGTTTGACTTCTAATTAATTTTTTTTTTTTCAGGTGTGTGAAAGTGTTATGTTCTGAAGGTGTTATTAATTTCGTTTTAAATCCAGCTTAAGGTTTACAATAGTGATTCTTAAGGTTTGAAAATCTTGCTATGGCTTTAAAGGGATATATTATCCATTGATGTGTTTAATAGTTGGACTCCGATGAGTGTTTGACCAGTACAGTGAATTGACAATTTTCCTATTTTTATTTGTTCAATATTTATAGGCTATCTGAATTTTAGTATGTCTTTTCAATTCTTAAATAAATTGCAGGTGATTCATGAAAATAATTTCGACAAGATTTATTTATTTATTTTGCTTTCTAGAAGTAGCTTTCAGAAATGCAGGTTATATTTCTAGCTTTTAATTTTGACTTTTGTATTTTTTCGCTGATCTTTACAATTTAAAGATGTTTTTTTTGTTTTATTTATTTTTTTATTTTTTTTTGTTTATATCTAGAAAAACACGTCACAACTAGAAAAATCTTAATGAATAGTTGCATCATTAGGAAAGCGGCCCAAAGTCGGAAGCGTCGGTGATGGAAAAAAGGGAATAAATATGGTCTTTCATATATGAGATGATTTGCATGGTTATTAGCTCTCTATTTCATAAGAAATGGCATAGAGAAAATAAGTAAAGGTCGAGGGGTTCTAATCTCATAGAGAAAATAACTGTTATGTGTTTTTATTTAAGGAAGCGAGTGGACTCTATACCGGTGATGGCTCTGTTGACATTAATGGAAACCCCTTGCTGAAACAGAACACTGGGAATTGGAAAGCTTGCTCTTTCATTCTAGGTTGTGGTTTTTCAAACCCCCAATGTGTTATTATCTTTCCGTGATAATACTAAATCCTGTTTAACCAACATTGACATGTAACGCAGGCTCCGAATGTTGTGAGCGCTTGGCCTACTATGGGATCGCAACTAATCTCGTTACTTATCTCACAAGGAAACTGCACCAAGGAAATGTGTCCGCTGCCAAGAACGTTTCGATATGGCAAGGCACTTGCTATCTCACTCCCCTCGTCGGAGCCGTCTTGGCCGATGCTTCTATTGGAAGATATTGGACCGTTGCTCTTTCAACGGTGATGTACTTTCTGGTAACAATAATCATCGTCTTCTTGTCTTTCATATGAGTAAGAATTTCACTCAGTGCCTTCATTAGGAAACTTGTAGTTTTAGTTGAACATGTCGAAAAACAAAGGATGCTAGAGAACACCCAAGTGCGTTTAATTTTTCCGTATGCTTATATCTCAATCCAATTAATCAAACACTTATCCTCACTTAAAAGGAAAGTCAGTTCAACAACAATGGTTAGCTTTAGAGAATGATATAACCTTGCAAGCTTCAATGAGAGGGAACGATTGAATTGATGAGTCGAGTTGTCTAACTCTAATACAGGGATTGGTCGCTTTGACATTATCAGCCACAGTTCTGGGTCTGAGGCCCTCAGAATGTACAAGCTCTCAATGTCCGACGTCAACTATTGGTCAATCTGCAGTGTTTTTATCCGGACTTTATATGATCGCGCTTGGAACTGGTGGGATTAAACCGTGTGTCTCCCCCTTTGGCGCGGATCAATTTGATGCAACTGACCCGAAGGAATCGGTGAAAAAAGCATCTTTCTTTAATTGGTATTATTTCACAATTTGTGTGGGCATAATTTTATCGAGTATTTTCCTGGTTTGGATTCAAGACAATTTAGGGTGGGGTTTAGGCTTTGGTATTCCCGCCCTGTTTATGGCCATGGCTACTGCTGTTTTCCTTTCGGGTACTCCTTTTTACAGAATTCAGAGACCAAAGGGAAGCCCTTATACGAGAATTTGCCAGGTTTTGGTGGCGTCATATTGTAAACGGAACCTCGTAGTCCCTGAAGACAAGAATCTCTTGTATGAAACGCAAGAAAAGAGTTGTGCTACAGAACCGAGCTGTAGATTCGAGCACAGCGACACTCTCAAGTAATTCTCTTATCTCTTAACCCTGTGAAAGCTAGAAGAAAAAAAAAATCTGAAGTACTGCCCGATATCGCTTTTTTAGTGATGTCGCTCCTGATTTCAGCGACACTTTGATCAATGCCCATACCTTCAAGGTGATATCTTCGGACATGAATCAACTGCACCTATTTGTCTCGCAGGTTCCTCGATAAAGCCGCCGTTAAATCAGAGGCGGAGATCAGCTCCGGGGAGTTGTCCGATCGATGGAGGCTCTGCACAGCGACCCAGGTCGAAGAGCTCAAGAGTCTTCTCCGACTCTTCCCCATATGGGCGACCGGGATACTCTTCTACGTCGTCCTGGGCCAAGCCCCGATATACGTTGAGCAAGGAATGACGATGGACACAACGATCTCTGGCCGTCTCTCTGTCTCGGCGGCCACGTTCTCCACCATCGACGCTGTCTTCATAATGATCTTGATCCCCGTCTACGACCGGCTCATCGTCCCAGCCTTGAAGATGATCACCGGGAACGAGAAGGGCATTTCAGTCCTTCAGCGCATAGGTGCTGGGCTCTTCTTCTCCGTTCTGTGCCTCGCGGCCTCTGCAGTGTTGGAAACGTATCGGCTAAGGGCCGCCCGAGAGGGCAATGCTCGGCTCAGCGTCTTCTGGCAGACTCCGCAGTATTTTCTGATGAGTGTTTCGGAGATGCT
Organism: Urtica dioica subsp. dioica; assembly: GCF_054948205.1. Taxonomy (NCBI): domain Eukaryota; kingdom Viridiplantae; phylum Streptophyta; class Magnoliopsida; order Rosales; family Urticaceae; genus Urtica; species Urtica dioica. The sequence continues at coordinate 36,019,250 of NC_142758.1, forward strand.
GGCTTACGTGGGCCAAATGGAGTTGCTGTACGAGGAAGCCCCGGTGGCGATGCGAAGTTTGTGCAGCGCGTTGGTGTTTCTCAGCCTCTCCATCGGATTTTATCTGAGCTCGTTCATTCTAAGCGTCGTCGCATACTTCACCGTTGCGGAGGACGGCAGAGGAGGCTGGATTCCCGATGATCTGAATGTGGGTCATCTCGATTACTACTTTTGGCTCTTGGCTTGTCTCTGCTTCCTGAATCTGTTGGCATTCGTGCTCTGTGCCAAGAACTTTAAACAAAGCAAGGTTTTTTGAATGTCTTATCAACATGTTTTTTATTTTATTTTAATTTTTTATTTTTTATTTTGGCCTTAGACCTAAAGTAAAGCTTTTTTTTTTTTTTTTTAATGTTCGGCACGGGAATAAATATTCATACATTTAACTTGGTATCCATTATGAAACGGGGAAATTAGATGTTTCTAGGCTCTCCGAATCACCACCCTGACTGGAAGAGTGAGGATCAGGGTGGGCTGAAAAAGGGAATAACAAACTCTGTTGATTTGCTCGTGAATGTGAGATTACAGGTCCTAAGACCTATTGATTCAAGGCATATTGGAATTTTGGCAATAAAAATTCGTCGATTCAAACAAACGAAGAATTTTTTGAGGAAAGAGAGAACACTGTCAAAAGTTTTTTTTTGTTTTGTTTTTTTTTTTTTTTTGTCATTTTATCATAATCTTCTCTAACATAAAAAAAAGTCCAAAATTTATAGTGTATCTAGAGACTTTTCACAACCTATGAAGACATTAAACATAAAATTAGAGGTACATAACACACATTAACACACGAAATAAAAAATTGCAATTAAAAAAAAAAAACAAACAGACAACATAAGGTCGTTGTTAGGGTCTAAACGTCCGAATTTGGCTTAAATCGCCTCCATTTTATTTTTGCCATTTCCAATAAAAAAATACTACTTTTGCATCTATTTTCATTATGACAATCCTATGTTTCGAAAAATTGTAGTCCTGTTTGTTATGCATCAAAGAGATAACTTACATGTCTGATGTTCATAATTTAAGCTTAAATTTAATAGTATAAGCGTACCTGAACTAAATAGGATTTATGTGTGTAATTATTTTATCTGTAATATATATTATCCATTTGGAGGACTAAATGCACGGATTTGTTGTAGGTCACGGTGGCGGAGTCACCGTAGATGATGGCGGCTCTCTCATGGAATCCGAGAACGGTCATCGGGCACGAGGTCGCCGGGTTTGGCTTCAGATTGATGATATGATCGTGTAAGAGAGAAACGATTGAATATACTTGAGGTCACTATGGTCAAAATAAAAGCTCAAAGGGATGAAGCTGATCTTCCCTTGTGGTTTTGCTTATCTTTCTTCCTTTTTTTTTTCCCTGAGAAAATGATTTTTCATGTAAATAATAATAGTTATGCTAATATTAGTTAATAAGATTAATTATTATTAGTATTACTGTTAATAATAAGATTAACTATTGTTATTGTTATGCGAGTAATATTTAATAAGATTAATTATTTTTATCGTTACGAATAATTAAGATTAACTATAGTTATTGTGAGGGTATAAATTCGGTCCAAGAACATTAAGAAATTAGGCTGAATAGCCCAATATCAAAAGAGAAAATCATTTAACAAACCGAATAATTCCTAATATTCAAATATTTAATTCTCGACGAAACATTGAATAATGAGACCATTTGGGCCCGACCCAAATAACATGAAGAACTCAACCCATTTCTGCAACTAGCCTTGACGAAATCGAGGTCATCATAAGGGATGCGATCTTGCCTATAAACAAGAAAGCGACGTGGTAGTGGACGAGGCAATAAAGGACGAAGTCTACTACACGTGTCTCCGAAGATCCCGGACCTCGCTCGAGTATAAATGTCTTCGACCCAAGAAGATTTAGGCACTTTTCTCTTGTATTTTGAATATAACATTTCTTATCGTGAGTTCGCTGATTGATTTTGGTGACCAATCGAGCTCATCCCTTTGTATTTCATTCCAATTAATAAATAAATAGCCTACTTTTTATATTCATTTATTCAATAAATTCATTTAATTATATTTCTTGTTTATTATACGACGTTTTTCCAAGATCCACATAATTAATAAATCGAAACAAACGCTTATACTTTTATATTCTTCTTTCTTCGTGATTGTTGAAGCTCGGAAACGACATCAACAATTTGACGCCGTCTGTGGGAAACTTTCGGAAAAACCAACCTCGAAAAGAAGCGAGTTAAGATCGAATTTTTTTTATCATGTCTTCATCTCTAGCTCGTTATGAATCGGGAGCTGATATCCCTTAGTGGATTAGGGTGATTCTGGGCATGTTGAACAAAAAATTCGATCACTAAGAGGAGACTAATCGACCCATCCATGCACAATTGGATAACATGGCCACTCCACCCCCATCCGCTCATGGTCAATACCCCGGGGAGGGTGAGATCGTCGCAGCAGGATCGGATCGGAGCATGGTCACGGCCACACACACCAATCGAAGCCTCCCTCTAGGCACTCGCCTGGATTTCAACGTAATCAATGTCACCTCGGCGCGAGAGATCGATCAATATCCAATCTTCCAGTCGGGAGTGATCCCTGAAACAACTGGAACCTGATCCTCTACCACCTCCAGGCGGACCTCCACCGAGATCCTTTCCAATTGGTCCCAGCGAAGGTCCCCGCATGAAATCAATTGGGATTTCAGATAATGGCAAATACAATCAAACAAACGACCATAACTCTAATGGGCATGGGATTTCAGTTTCCTCCCACAGGAAACCCTAGCATGAATGAATTTGAAGAATTCAAAGAAATGATGGTAGCTGAACTAAGGGCAGTCCATTCAAAGTTCCACAATGTGAAGAGCTCAGCACCCGAGCTTGATCGTCTTTGGGTGAAACCCTTATAGGTTTCGACTTGTCCATCAACTCCTTTCTTTCTCTTATAGATCCACTTGCACCCAATTGGTCTAATTTGTTCGGGTGCATGTACAAGAGTCCAGACTGAGTTTAAGTGCATAGACTTTATCTCTTGATTCATGGCTTCTAGCCATCTATCTTTGTCCAAATCGACCATTGCATCATTAAATGATGCGGGGTTGGCATCGCTCGTATCCAATGCAACAACGTTTGCTTCAAAGCCAAAATATCGGTCAGGATCTCTAGAGACCCTCCCACTATGACGAGACAATGTAGCACTTGGACCAACATCTGTGTTTTCTTCTTCATCTCCCACTCTCACATCAGTTGTAGGTGGAGATGGTTCCCCTCGGACGTTAGTCTTTGGGGTTTGTCAAATTGTTTCCTCGAGTACAATCGTACTACGAGGTTTATGTGTTTTAACATAATCATCTTCAAGAAATGTAGCATGAGTAGAAACGAAGGTTTTCTTATCCAAAGGATCATAGAATACACCTCCTCTAGTCTCTTATGTATATCCAACAAAGAAACATAAGTTTGTTTTTTATTCCAGTTTACTCACCTTCTTTTTCAAGACGTGAGCGGGGAAACCTCATATACGAAAGTGACGCAAGCTAGGATTAGCTCAGTTCCATAATTCCAATGGGGTTTTGGATATTGATTTAGAAGGAACATGTTCAAGAAAAATACAGCAGTTTGCAAAGCATAACCCAGAAAGGTGTTGAGAGTGATGAATAGCTAATCATGAATCTTACCATGTCTAATAGTGTTCCGTTTCTTGTTTCAGCAACTCCATTTTTTTGTGGGTTACCAGGAGCCGATAATTGCGACACAATCTCATGTTCAAGAAAATAATCGGTGAACTCAGTATCCAAGAACTCGACTCCCCGATCAGATCAAAAGGTCTTAATAGCTTTACCTTATTGGTTTTTAACAGAAGCACAAAATTCTTTGAACTCTCATCCGGTTATTCTCTTTTTGGCGAAAGATTGCCCCGTCCACGAGGTGCGAAGGTTTTCTTCTTGGGTGGTAGTCCTAGGTCGATGTCCTTCAACTCGCCTTTAGCGTATTTTTCGGCAAGACTTTCCTCATTGTATCACAATTAATAGTTTCGTGGATTTAAATTTATAGAAATCGCAATATGCATCGGGGTCTTGGGTCCATTTCTTCCCTTGGAACTTGTCCTCCTTTGCTTCGTCGTTCATGTTAAACAAGAAGCCGGGGGGCGCGTTATGATTTTTTGAGTGAGGAGTGTTGTCCTGAATATGTTGGCGGTGTATTTTTTTAGCTAGCAAGCTTATTTCTTCTTCAGTCTTTGCAAAGTTTGAAGCTCGATGAATTGCATCTTTGATAGTTACTGGGCAATTCACGGTCATCTTAAGGCGGAATCGGGAATCATGCCATAATCCATTTTTAAGAGCAGTCAGGGTGGAGTCATTGTCTATGTTTGAGATTTTTGTCATGATGCCTTTGAATCGGCTCATAAAATCATTCAGAGACTCGGCCTCTGACTGCTGTATGTTCACCGGTCGTTCATGGTGGATTCGTCTTCCACAAACAGGGAATAGTGTTTAAGGAATGCCGCTGATGACATGGGAAATTGTCAATGGAGGTTTCCTCTAGTCTGGAGAACCACTCGAGTGCGGGTCCAAAGAGGTTTTCTTCTAACGATTGACAGTAGCCCACCTCTCGTTCGTGTTCCATCAACTGAGCTCGCCCCATAGCGATCTTCAAGTACGTTATGAAAGCTTTTGGGTTAGAGGTGCCACCGTAACATGGAAGCCGAACTTTCCTAGCGTCACCAATGAATACCCCAGTAATCTTGTCGGTGAATGGAGTTCGCCATGTTTCAGCGACAAGACGATCAAGCTCGGGTGCTGAGCTCTTCGCATTGTGGAACTTTGAATGGACTGCCCTTAGTTCAGCTACCATCATTTCTTTGAATTCTTCAAATTCATTCATGCTAGGGTTTCCTGTGGGAGGAAACTGAAATCCCATGCCCATTGGAGTTATGGTCGTTTGTTTGATTGTATTTTCCATTATCTGAAATCCCAATTGATTTCATGCGGAGACCTTCATTGGGACCGATCGGAAAGGATCTCGGTGGAGGTCCGCCTGGAGGTGGTAGAGGATTAGGTTCCAATTGTTTCAGGGATCACTCCCGACTGGAAGATTGGATATTGATCGATCTCTCGTGCCGAGGTGACGTTGATTACATTGAAATCCAGGTGCCTAGAGGGAGGCTTCGATTGGTTTTTGTGGCCGTGACAATGCTCCGATCCGATCCTTCTGCGACGATCTTACCCTCCCTAGGGTACTTAGCGCCATCTGGACCGATATTGTCCTCTGTACAAGTCAATGACTTATAGTACCACCGATAATAGTTCATTATGATTTGGGTGCTATGCAACACTCAGAGTATACATTTATGCTACTTATAGGAGAGCAACTCGGGATATATCCCGGAAGAATAATCATTTCTCTTTTATGCTCGTTAGTGTTTTAAGTTGAAGACTCGCGACGTGACTCCCGGTACTTCTACCCTCGATTCGAATCTAAGAGTCGACCAATGCTCTCATGTCTCCCAAGTTTAACGGGTGAAACGTAGAACTTAAGGAATAATTATATCACATAGCAATGAATATGTTTCAACAATTCTATGGTTGAACGTATCGGGAAAATCCGAACTAAGTTTTCAAGAAAAGTGGCCGAAGCCTTAATCTTTGAGTTTATTCCTTTTTCAAGATTTCACCTACTCTTGTTTACTATCACGTAAAGGCACGTAAACATAGTTATTCTGTTGGTAAGTAGTTGACTTAGGTCTCGGCACTTACCCGGAATAGTTCGCCATGGAACTTGTTGAGACACTTCATACGTCCTGGAGCGTCGAGAGAACTAGGATCCGAAGTTGAGATATCGTTAGTTATTTGATTCGAAAATGTTGAAGAGATTGAGGTTCGTTTTCAGGATTCGTTACAAGTCCTTTCGAGTTTTGAGAATTTAATTTAGTAATTCTCGGTCTTTCAGAAATTAATCCTTATTTAAGACCCGTAAGCTTTCGTACCGAAAAAAGTATTAAATGAAATTCCAATAATTTATTTTTAATGGGTCTTAAATAAATAAATAATATGAAATTATACAAACCGAGAATTCCAGATTATTAACTGAAACTAAATATCCAAACATGTTTAAAAATAATTCACAATTATTTAAAAAGAATATCAAAATAATTGGATCTACGATCTAAGTCGAGAGTATTAAACGCTACAAAGCGATTGATAAAACTCACAAGGTAGATCAGGATATACTATTTTCTGATTTTTCTATCTCCGGCTTCGATGGTCTCGATCATGTCGGCACTTGCTCGTCCCGAATCGATTTGCGAAAAAGATGCGAGATTCAAACATGAATATTGAGTCAACTCACGATTCTAAACCAGTCTCAATCCTAAAATCCAATCACTTGGTCTCACCACGAGATCTGAAAGATTCCGAGAGTCCGACTAATAAACGAACCATAATATCAAATAATCAAAAGATTCCAAACAAGAAAATTCTCAAATTCACACAATCGTAACATGTCAATCGAGTTCCAAAATCAAAATCGGAACGTAAACAACTTCAAACGTTCTCAGATTCAATTCAATTCTTTTATTCGACCGAGTTTCAAGACAACATGACATTCAACCAACTAAACACGCAGCCAACCAAACAAGGACCAGCCAAACAAAGTCAAGCCAAAACCAAACAAAACCAAAACAATCTCGAACGAACAAACAAAACCGAAAAAGTCGGCCAAACCAATCAACGAGTAAACCTCTCAAACAACCTGAATCATCACTGAACAAAAATCGAAATCAAAAATTCGAAAACTCAGAATCAACATCAACAATTCAAATGCAACCAAAACGCGAGACTAATAGTGAAGAAATTCTCAATTCCAATTTTCCAAACGCACGGGTAACCATAAATTTCAGAGACAAAATTCATCAAGAATCCGAAATCCATCAAGTCTCAACATAAACAGAGCATGACCATTCCACAACACCTTAATACAATCAAACAATAATCAGAATTGAAAAGACCAAAATTTAAAATTAAAAACCCTAATTTTTGGAATTCTTTAGATGAGACAAAAATTTCCTTACCTAACTTGAGGAATCAAACCACTCAAACGAAATCCTTTCTCCTTTCACCGTCTGAAATGCTTGCCGAAGCTCCTGAGAAATGCGGCCGAGAAGAGAGATGAGAAAGGGATTTCTAACTCTAGAAAGAACTTGACGAAATTCGGAGAGAAATTGAGGAAATCGGACTTAATTCTTACCTCTGATAGCTTCATCGGCGTCCTCTCCGGTGACTTTCCTCGGTCCAGCGTCCTTGTCTAGCTCACGGCGATTTGCTTCTTCTGCGCCAGAGCGCGCGTGCGAGACAGGTCTCGGTGGCTTGTGGTTGTCCGGTTGAGCACATGTGAAGAAGAAGAAGAGCGAATGAGATGTTGGTGATGATGGGGATTGTTGTTGTTGCCTATTGTTGGTTTTTTCTTTCTTTCCTAGTTTGTTTTTGCAGGTATCGCATGCTGAGAATGAACATGAAGAAGAAAGAAGAAGAAGTTGAAGAAGTTGGTGATGAGAGAGATGTTGTCAATGGTGCCCACAAGAAGAGTAGTAGTGTCTATTTATGTACATTTGATGTATTGTCAATGGTGCCCACAAGAAGAGTTGTAGCCTTTATATTGTACATTTGATGTAATAAAGTCTCATGAAGACTCTTGCTTGTAATTGCTTATTCATTAATAAAAAGTTGAAACGTTCATTCATTCCTCCTTGTCTGTTTGAAGCTTTATGATAAAAAAATTAGTCTTTAGTCCATAAACAAACTAAACAACTTACGAAGAGACAAATGTAGATTTGCATGAACAAACTCTTCGTAGTTTGCTTAAAACGATACATTCGCAATCTAAGGGTCAAAGGACTATTGACCTCAGTATGATTGTTAGAAGAATCTATGATGTGTGGTTATGAGGCATTGAGTGTTGGAGACTCTATAGTTCTTCTAGGTATCTTCCGAAGGTACTGAATTGACCAGTGCACTTCTAGAGGCAAGATAAGAACAAACCATATAACCTCTCATGTCTCGAAGTCACTACGTATGAATTGCATCGTGCTTACCTTAATCCTGAAATGAGACATGCCATTTCACACCTTACGTATTCTCATTTGAGAAAGTCAGAGTTCGGACTCACTATGTGATTCCGAACAAGGCATATTGGTGAAATACTAAGTTGTGAGAATGTCATGAGTAACTTTGTGAAGTTCTCATAGATATGGAATTCATGTACAAGATTGCTGAAATGCAATATATATCACCTCATGTTTTGTACCTTGGAATGTGAATAAATGAACTGGCCAGTGACCGAATTGAGTCTTGACTCTTTTGGATGAAACAATGTGACTTGTTAGCTCCTCGTCAATACATTGTTTCTAACTTATTCACAAGCGACAAAGGAGTTGAGGAAATAACAGCTAGAAGGGTAAAATGGTAATTTTGTAAAACCCGACTAGCTGATGATATTCATGAAGGCTAAACACTGATAATATTATGTGGATCCACTTATTAAAATTAGGTTGAATTCTTGAGTAGAAAATAAATTCATTTGAACCGAGAGATTTTCAGTGTTAACTCTTTAGTGGAGTCAGTTGACATTAAGCTAAACTTGGAAAAGGTTTGTGAACTTTTGAGTCCAAGTGTTTAGCTCAAGCTTTGTTCATTTGGATCCATGAGGTTACTGTCACGAATCACATCAAGTAGGAATAGTTAAACTGAAAGCTAAGTCAAAACAAAAACGAGACAAGTTTTTTCGAAAATTGTCAAAAGGGTATTTTTGTCTTTTGAGACATAGGATGAAATGAATGTCAATAAATTTTTTGACATGATCATTTGATGACAAGTATCACTCGGCCAAAATTAGATTTATTGGGCCTTGTGGATTAATTTCATTTCATAGGAATTTTATTGAAAATTCTTAATGGGTCTTTTTTCATGTTGTCATGAATAAATGGAAAAGCTTCTAGAAGCCTTTTCTAGACAACATGGGCGCCCAACATACCCAAAGAAAGAGAGAATATTTTGTGCATGAATGTATGAAGATACTTGCCAAAATAAAAAGAGAAAACAAATTTCCTGAAAGAGGCAAGAGGGAATTCGCCAACATGGGTCAAGGGAGAAGCAAATAAAAGAGGAAACAAATCCAAGGACTTGCTTGGCAAGTCTTGGCCGTGTGCCTCATGAAAGAAAAGGGGAAATTGGCTCATCAATATGTGATATTCTATAGAAGAGGAAACTACCTTATTGAAGGTGAGACCTCTCCTATAAATAGGAGCCTCATTCTCCACATTTCATTCATCCAAAGTTTTAGAGATTGAGAGCTTCTCTCTCTAGACTTGGCCGCCCCTCTTCTCTCTCTCTCTCTCTATTCAATTTCGTTTTTATTGTTTTGGCACCTAGGTCCTCATTTGACCTAGTGTTTAGCTCTTCCACTTCAAGACTCGTTCTTAAGTCGTAGTGTTTAAAAGTGCCCACACACTAATTCCTTTTTATCTTGAGTGATTTAGTGATAGAAACTTTCGTGGTTACTCGAGTTAGTGAAGAAAGGAAGAAAGACGTGCAACGAGGGAGACGAACGTTTTCAACCTTCCGAAGGCTTATCAACGTTCAAGCTTCTAAAGAGGTTAGTAAATTTATTATGCTCATATTAATTTTATTTACATGTGCTTGCTCTTTGTCTAGGTTAGTAAAAACTGTTTTACTTGTAAAAGAAATTTTTTAAAATTCCGCCGCTTACCGAAGCGTTAAACTTTTTCTTAAACCCTAGATCAATTCCAAAAAATGGTATCAGAGCTATGGTCAAAGATATGGATGTACATGTAATTTAAAAATATGAGCTTGAAAATCGTTTTTCGAAAGTTTACTAATTTTGTGACAAGTTAGAATTGTTTTCTTAGATCTTTTTTTTTAATTTATTGCTCAAGTCTTTAAATTAAAAATTATATTGTTTTTCTATGAGTTTGGGATGTTATTAAAACACATTAGAATCAGTTATGAAAGTTTTTAATTTTTTATATTGAAAAACGTGTTTTTAAGTTTGAGAAAATTTCGAGTAATTTTGTGACTAGTTATATTGTCTTGCTAGTTTCTTTTATTTACTTGAATCGTTTTATGCTTGTTGTTATTTATTTTATACCATGTTGTTACCTTGCTAATAAAACACAAATAAAAGCTTTAACAACTTCCTAAAACGTTCCGTTACACTCGATTCTTTTTCGCACCTTAAAAGACCGAACTTTAATTATTTCTTTTTCTTCGAGCTGGAGTAAAACCCGCAGTAAAAGTAGCATAACTCTCTGCTCAGAAATTGAAATTTAATGATTCTTGAATCAAATTAAAGCTCTGTCTGTCCTCTGTCCAATGCTACCGGTTTCAGGCGATTTTAACTCATCAGAGCCGCCAGTTATGGCGATTTTACTCCGAGGTGCGCGGCTTAAAATGTTTTTTATAAGATTATAAACATGATGTGAAAGATTAAAATGTTTTTATTTTTGAAAGTTTAATTGAAATTAAATTTTTACAAAACTAGTTTGAATTTTGAAAAACCGTTTTCGTTTTCAAACTTGAAAATATTTTGTCATCCAAATCAAATAAGTTTTCAAAAAATTTTCAAAACTATATCTATATCACATATGTTCAAAATATATATGCTCTTGAAAATTTGAGTGAGAGGTCTCCTTGTAGACAAGCCGAAAAATAAAAAGATGTGTAATCTCAAACTTTCAAGTGTTCGAGTGAGTTGAAGTTCACACTTCCCTCATGCACTTTCCCGAAATAGAAAATAGGAAAAGATCCGAGTATATTCCTTGCGCCTTTATGCACTAACACTACTCTGAACATGAAGATCTAGGATTCTTTTCTAGTTGTCCGCTCTGTCGCTCTATAACTAGGAAAACCGTTTCCGAACTTATAAGAGTTGATGTACCAACTCGGAAAACTAAGTGGGAAGGTTATATCTGTTGTTTGTAACCCACGATCCCCAACACTAATGAGAAGTGCAATTTTCGCTAGACTAAGAGTCACCCTCGTGGCCCTCTCTTAAATGAGAGTACTCAAGGGCACTTTACACTGATCATTGCTCAATGAGCTAAGTCCGAAAGTGAGACAGTGAGACAAGACCTCCCCTCGGTGGATTGTTTTTCAAAGTCGATCTTTTGGACTAAGTGGTTGGTTACACACTTAGACTCAATCCCTAGTAATCCTCCCTCGAGGCTCTGCGAAAGGATGTGAGTGATCAAACCAATTTAAAAGGTGGCTGGTCAAAAATGGTGTATTGACATCTTGGCTAAGCATTAATGATGTGTCATTTACTTATAAATGGAGATTTTTTGCGGCCTTCCCTCGAGGGAGTAAATTATCGTTTCGTTCATAACACCTTTGGATTTTTCATGTCTTGTTCATCCTAAAAACTTAAACAAACTCAAATCCTAAACCAAAAGACTAATCATAAACTTGTTTCAACTTAATTAAGCAACATGTCTCTCCACCTTCTCTCAATCATCCTTTCCTCTAACAAACTCGAAAACGAAAAACTACGTAGAATCGTAACGTAACCTCGATATCATCCTTACCATTAACAAGCACAAATGGGTACTCACCACCCCGTGTCCTCCTCTGACGAATGATGATTCGACTCAAGAGGGCTAAGACGCCTTAGCGGCCTGGCTTCGATCCCATGAGATTGTGAGGTGCTATATCTTAGCATCAATGAACAATGTGTTGCAACAACAACATCGTGACAAGGAGACTGCCGCTAACATGCTGTGAGACCCGACTTTTGTACACGTCAGCTTCTGTAACAATTTCCTCTTATCAATAAATAAAGGAAATTTTCTTCTCTCTCCGTGTTGAATAAGTTATTAATTTCACAATCTCTCTCGTTTCAGTTTATTAGAGATGTTCTCTCTATATTTTCTCGTTCCACGTTCTAAGTGAAATTTTTGAATTTCGGAAGAAATTCATAGTAAATTTGGATAAATCAATAAGAAAAAGGATTTTTGAAAGCACTTGAATGTTGGAATAAATTTAAGTGCTTGAGAACGAAGGAAATAATATTTAAGGGTGACGAAATTTCGGAATAAGGATATTCGAGTAAATTCGATATTATTTTCCGAATAAAAATTTCTCGGAATGTACCCGGAGCTTTAAAAATCTCAAGGGTGAAAATAAATTCTGAAATCCCTTAAATATATTCAAGGTAACGAGAATTAATGAGAATTTTCTCGGTTATTTTTCGAGATTATTTTCAATTAATTAAGGACAAGATTGTGAGATTTTATTTTGGAAGGACTTATGTGCAACGTTTTGAAGGACGAAATTGAAAGAAAAGAGTAAAGAGGGGTTATTTTAAGAGAGACGTGTCAAAATTTTGTTGGGCCATTTGTGCACGTGTGGCGTGAGGAGGAGCTGCCATGTGGCATTTCTTTCTTCTTCTCCTCTCATTTTCGGCCACCTCACCCTCTCACTCTCTTTCTTTTCTTTTCCTTCTTCTTCTTTCTCTCTTCTCGTTCTTCTCTCCCGCGCGCGCACAGCAACACCTGCAGACAAAGAAAAAAAAAGAGAGAAAAGAATTTCGGCCATCTTCTTCAAGCCTCACCGAGCTTTATCATCACCTTAATCACCCTTCCCTTCTCTTTTTCTTCTCTCCTCATCTTCGCGCGCCATCTCCGCCGTGAGCCCCGTCGCCGCGCGCTTCAGGCCGAGGAGAACGAGACTCGCCGAGAGCCGCCGTGACGCCGGACCAGGAAGGAACGCCGGGGAAGGTTTGAGAGCACGCTGAGGAGGCTGAATTTCACGGGAATAAGGTGATAATCTCTTCCTCAACTTGAATTCGAAATCTAGGGTTCTAAGATTCGAAATTGGGGGTTTTTGATTCCGGATTGAAATATGTGAAATTGATTGGTTCTACATGTTTATTGAGCTCGGTTATTGATGATTATAGCTTGAGATTGAGGATTGATTTCGAATTTCTTGTTTTGGATTCATTTTGGCCGAATGTGTGAAAAAGAAAAAACTGTTTGAACAGCCTCTGTAAATCGACGTGGACAGACCGTTATGCTCTGAGTCCTTATTTTTGGATATTTTTCATGGATAGTAGACCGTACGAGCTTTCTAAAATGACCAAGAACATGTAAATCCATTGAGTATTGAATGAGTTATGAATTTTCAAAGATTGTGTTTCGCAGCAGTATTTACAAGATTTCCAGAACTGTAACCGGGAATTACGGGCTGTTTTTGAGATAGCTATTCTTGTCGTATGTATGCTTGTAATATCTCGTTAGAAAGCTACATGAGTCTACTTTCATTTTCCGCTAGAATCAATCGATTTCAAGTTTTGTAGCTCGAGTTATGATGGCTTAAGCGCTAGTGGGTCGGGCTGTCGGGAAATTCTTGTGATTTGTTTGTGTTTTGCCGAGCGTTTGATTCTGTGTGTTCAGCCGGGGCTGGTTAAGTGTTTGCTTGGTTTGGAGTTGATTATGAGTTTGAAAGTGTGAAATTGACTCGTTATCGGATTCAATGACTTGATTACAGATCTAGACGGACGAACGGAAACCGGACGAGGCGAAGGCGACGAAGTCGGTTTTGAAGATTCTAAGAAAGAGTTATCGAAATTAAAGCTCGATTAACTCGTGAGTCTTTTAATCGCGTCTCGCGTTTAAATACTCTTGGATTTGATTATGTGATGTATTTCGCGTATTTAAATAAATAATTTATGTTTATTTATTTAATAACGTTTAAGAGTTTGATTTGATTCGCTTTGGAATTCTCGGTTACTTTTTATTCGGATCAATTTATTTGAGACTCATAAGCATGTTA